>NC_092337.1:20310714-20649285 GCF_046630445.1 Rutidosis leptorrhynchoides
TTAACAAAAATATTAAATGCATCAATAATTACAAATTACAAAATAATAATAAAAAAAAAAAAAAAGTAAACTAAGGATGATATTGGTACCAATAGGGGTTCCACGCATAACCATAAGTGCTATAGAATGCTTCGGCAGGGTCATACGTAGGATATGGTGGCTGCATCTCTATCGACCAAGGAGGGAAGACGGGTTTCGGTGTAGGAATATAGTTTCTACCTATATGTTGGCAATGCGCTATGATCTGGTTCTGATGAACTTGCCAATCTTCAAATGCTCTCTGTCTAGCATTTTCGTATTCCTGAGAAGCTATAAACCTATGCATTTCTTGCATCTCATTCCCCCCTCCTACATTACCTTGTTCCTGGTTTCTCTCTACCTGTGGATGTCTACCATTGTATCGTACTGCGGCGTTATTTCGCCGCTTCAAAACTTTTGCACCATGGTATACATTTAAACCTATAGTGTCGCGGGGTTCCGGCTCTTCTACTAATAATCCCCCCCGACTTATATCCACACCGAGATATTCACCAATCAAAGTAATAAAAATACCACCTCCTATTATGCTATGTGGACGCATCCCCCGAACCATAGCTGATAAATAATAACCCACACAATATGGTATACTTACAGCGCTGTGTGGGTCTCGAATACACATATGGTAAAACAAATCTTGTTCATTTACCTTTTCTTTGTTTTTACCCCTTTGTGTAATCGAATTAGCTAAAAACCTATGTATTACTCTTAATTCGGCTCTATCTATATCCAAATAAGAGTAGTTTCCCCCTTTGAAACGGTGATGGCTTGTCATTTGACTCCACACACCGTGTGTATCAAAATTCTCATCTATTTTTCTACCGTTTAGTATCAATCCTCTACAATCGGCAGATGCTAACTCCTCAGGCGTATATATACGTAAAGCCTGAGCCATGTCTAGTAAAGACATGTGGCGCATCGAACCGCCTAACAAAAATCTAATAAAAGAACGATCGGTTAAACTAGCTACCCGATCATTCAACTCTATACTACATAACAACTCTTCACACCGTACTTTATATACAGGTCTGCGTATGGTGAATAAACATATCCAGTCATTAAAAGAAGAATTACCATACCTCTGTACCAGTAATTCCCTAATTGGCCCGGCCAATTCTACAGCTTCCAAGGGTCCCCATTCTATGACCCTCGGTACCTCAACAACCTTGGAATGAAGAGTATGCAAACCCCGTTGATATTTTGGATAATCTATCCAAAGTCTGTCAAATCTCAGGTTCGGGTGCAACTGTTCCAAGTGCATATCTGAAAAGGTCATGACTGGATGAGGTACATCCTGCTTGTAGTAATTATCTACCTCCTGTTGTTCCAAGTTCTCAGCAGGAGCATGGCGGGCTTGGGATGAAGATTCACCCCTTTCATTCTGCAAAACACATCAAACACAAATTTTGTGCATCCAAATATGCATTAGTGTCAGCAAAATCATCAATCAAAATAATTACAATGACATTATCAATTTATATCAAACTTAAGCTTATTTTCACATTTTTATCAAATCTACACTTTTTCAAATAAGCATATACGAAAATTTTCGCCAAGTTCATAAGCATTCAACTCAAATAACATGTCAAAATAATCATTACTAGCAAATAAACAAGTCTCAAATGGCATTATCTTTCAAAAATCAAGTTCATGAATTTTGGACTTGAAAAATTCCACTTTAATTCTCAAAATCATGTTTAGGCTCAAAGTTTGGATCATTTAACTACCTAGACATGTTACACTACTCAATTTAGCAACAATTCATGACAAAATTCGGCCATAACCTGTTTATATCAAAAAGCCCCAAATTGCTCAAGAACACAAACCCTAGATTATTCAAAATTTGAAGTTTAAGGCTTCTAATCATGTTAAACAGCATCAATCTAGGTTATACAAGCATAATACATAAACAATTTAAGTCTAATTACACTAAAAAGCATCAAAATTAAATTGGGTAAAAAATAGCTCAAGAACACTAAAATTCAAATTAAATGGTGTTTAGGTGTAGAAATTTACCGTTTTTCTTGAGTAGTTCTTAGATATCATCCTTCTCAACATGATTTTAGCAAAAAATTTGGTGATTAACGGTTAAAAATTGAGATTTTTGGAGGTGATTTTCGGTGGTTTTCGGGTTCTTTTTTCGCAGTATTTGGGTGTTTATGTGTGTGGGAGAGTGAACTGATCGTTCAGCTCTTTTATTTTTTTTCTGATTTTTGATCCCTCCGCGACTCGCGGAGGTTTTGCCTGCAAACTCCGCGAGTCGCGGAGTTTACCCTTTTTTTTTTTTTTTTTTTTTTTTTTTTTTTTTTTATAATCTTTAACTTATAAAACAATTAAGAAATTAATTTTAAAATTTTGTTTCCCTTGTTATTTAGGACGAGGTCGTTTCGGATCGATGTCCTAGTCCGTCCCTCGACAAAATTTTAAAATTTGTCTTTTTGTAGCGATTGTTTTAAAAGCTAAGATTTTTGGGTTTTTTAATGTTTTTGGCATACTTTAAATCAATAAGATTAAAAATAATGATAATAAAAGTTCTCGTCCCTCCCTCGGGTAAAGCAATTTCAGTTCAAAGACCTAGTCTTCAACTTACGACGAATTTTAAAAATCATATTCTTAACTTAATGAGATAAAGTAAATTTTTGTTTTTAAATTCACACAACTTAAATATAAAATTCAAAATTAATATTAAAAATTCAAAATTCACACCAAACTTAAAATTTGAAATGCATAAAATTAAAATTTCATATTTTAAAAATTAAAAATTCACACCAAACTTAATTTAAAAATTCATAAATTCATATCAAACTTATATTAATTTTTCAAATATTTATAATTTTAAATATATTGTTTTTACAAAATTTACAATATTAATTTTAAGATTTAAATATTAAGATTAAAAACATGGTAAAAATAAAATTAAAAATCTTTTTGTCTTTTTATCCCACTTTAATCAATCAAATATTATCAAAAATATGCGCCCCTCTTTTCGGTAAAGTAATTTCGGTTCCAAGACCTAATTTAACTCATGACGAATTTTTGAAATATTTTGGTTTGATTGATTAAAGATATTTATACCTTAAGAATAAACGTTAAATTTCGCAGTGATGTAATAAATTTTTGAATGATATCAATAATTTCGGTCGCCAAACCTAATTTTATTCAATACCAATTTAATACTTTTTAGCGAACAAATTAGCGTTTATTATCAAAAGGTTAAAAATAAAAATAAAAATAAAAACTGTACAGACATACCTGTGAAATAGATTTCTTAGTTATATGATCTATTATATTCATAAGATAGTCGGTTTAATTGGTTTTCCATGGCTGCATAGGCGTAACCTCGAGCATTCATTGTCTTTTCTTCTAAACATATGAACGGTCCGTCTCTGCATAAAGTAACAAATTCGGTATTTGAATAGGTTTGATTATTTGAACATTTACCTCCATGTGACCATTTTCCGCATTTGTGACATCGTTCTAGGTGTCGTGCTCTTCTTTTCGCTGCGGATTTTGATTTTCCTTTACCAAATTGTAACTTATTATCTTCGCATCTGGATCCTTTTCTAACTCCGTCCATTCTTTCTCTGATTACTGATACTAATTCACTCGGTAGTATGTCATTATTTCTTTTAGTGATCAAAGCGTGTAGCATTAGACCATGGTTTAATTCACAGGCAGTCTTCATTACGTAAAAACCTAAAAAAAATAAAAATTCAGAATGGGGGGAGAAGACTAGTTCTTTAGGGTCTGCTAGGGAAAGACCATACGTGTTCCATTTTCGAGAACTACACGAAAACAGACAATCTAACTCTAACAGAAATACATATTATCCTTTAAAGACTTGATTCTCCCCACACTTAGTTAGCTGTGGTGTCGAAATTGTGATTAACTTCGTTGTCGACTTCCACCGGACCATGTATGTAATGTTTAACTCTGTGACCATTAACTTTAAATTCAATCCCATTTGAATTTATCAATTCTATCGTTCCGTATGGGAAAACTCTTTTGACTATGAATGGTCCAGACCATCTTGATTTCAATTTTCCAGGAAATAGCTTGAATCGTGAATTGAAAAGAAGAACTTTGTCTCCTTCTTTGAATTCTTTTGAACTTCTGATTCTTTTATCATGCCATTTCTTCGTTCTTTCTTTATAGATTAACGAATTTTCGTATGCTTCATGTCTTAATTCTTCTAATTCGTTTAGTTGACTTAATCGTAGACGTCCGGCTTCATGTAAATCAAGATTACATGTCTTCAAAGCCCAAAATGCTTTGTGTTCAATTTCTACTGGAAGATGACATGCTTTTCCATAAACAAGTCTAAAAGGTGTGGTTCCAATTGGAGTTTTGTAGGCTGTTCTAAAAGCCCAGAGTGCATCCTCCAATTTAATGGACCATTCCTTCGGATTTGATCCTACGGTTTTCTCTAGAATACGTTTTAAAGCTCGGTTTGTATTTTCAACTTGTCCACTTGTTTGTGGATGATATGCGGTGGAGATTTTATGAGTTACTCCATATCTTTTAAGAACTTTCTCAAGTTGATTATTACAGAAATAAGTACCCCGATCACTTATTAAAGCTTTCGGTGTTCCAAACCTTGCAAAAAGACGTTTTAAAAAGTTGACTACAACTCGTGCATCGTTAGTTGGGAGAGCTTGTGCTTCCGCCCATTTAGATACATAATCAATGGCTACGAGTATATATAGATTATTATGAGATTTTGGAAATGGACCCATAAAGTCAATACCCCAAATGTCAAATACTTCACATACTTGGATGACATTTTGTGGCATTTCATCACGTTGACTTATTTTTCCGGCCCTTTGACATGCATCACAGGATTTGCAAAGAAGATGTGCGTCTTTGTAAATTGTAGGCCAATAGAATCCAGCTTCATAAACTTTTCTTGCTGTTAGTTGAGGCCCATAATGCCCTCCTGTTGGTCCTGTGTGACAATGGTTTAAAATTTTACTAGCTTCATCTCCAAATACACATCGGCGTATTATTCCATCGGGACAACTTTTAAACAGATGTGGATCTTCCCAGAAATAGTGTTTTATATCACTGAAGAATTTCTTTCGTCTTTGGTACGATAATCCTTTTTCAAGGAATCCACAAACTAAGTAGTTTGCATAGTCTGCAAACCATGGGATTTCTTTATAATCTATCTTCAATAGATATTCATCAGGAAAGTTGTCTTGTATGGCCGATTCATTTAGAACTTCTAATTCGGGATTTTCAAGACGAGAAAGATGATCAGCGGCGAGATTTTCTGCTCCTTTTTTATCTCGGATTTCAATATCAAACTCTTGTAAGAGTAAGATCCAACGGATTAATCTTGGTTTAGCATCTTGTTTTGAAAATAGGTATCTAAGAGCAGAATGGTCGGTATAGACCACCGTTTTTGCTAGAACGAGATATGATCGAAATTTGTCAAAAGCAAAGACAATAGCAAGGAGTTCTTTTTCAGTAGTTGTATAGTTCGTTTGTGCTCCTTGTAATGTCTTACTAGCATAATATATAGGTTGAAATCATTTTTCAATCCTTTGTCCTAAAACGGCTCCCATTGCAAAATCACTTGCATCGCACATTAGTTCAAATGGTAGATTCCAATTTGGTGTTATCATGATCGGTGCATTAGTGAGTTTTTCTTTAAGAATATTAAAAGATTTGATACATTCATCTGAAAAGATGAATGGCGCATCCTTTTCTAGGAGTTTATTCATAGGAGTGGCAATTTTAGAAAAATCTTTTATGAAACGTCGGTAAAAACCGGCATGCCCTAGAAAACTCCTAACTCCTCTAACATTGGTGGGATGTGGAAGTTTAGCAATTACATCTACTTTAGCTCTATCCACTTCAATTCCTTCTTTTGAAATTTTATGTCCAAGAATGATGCCTTCTTTAACCATGAAATGGCATTTCTCCCAATTAAGTACTAGATTTGATTTTTCGCATCTAATTAGCATTCGTTCCAGATTAACTAGACATGATTTAAATGTATCACCGAAGACTGAAAAGTCATCCATGAATACTTCCATGCATTCTTCTATCATGTCGTGAAAAATCGCCATCATACACCTTTGAAAGGTTGCAGGGGCGTTACAAAGTCCAAATGGCATGCGTTTGTAAGCAAAAGTACCATAAGGGCACGTAAATGTGGTTTTCTCTTGATCTTCGGGTGCTATTGGAATTTGAAAATATCCGGAAAATCCATCTAGAAAACAATAGTAACTATTTCCGGCTAATCTTTCCAACATTTGATCTATGAAAGGTAAGGGAAAGTGATCTTTTCTGGTGGCGTCATTTAATTTTCTATAATCAATACATACACGCCATCCTGTTACAGTCCTAGTAGGAATAAGCTCATTTTTCTCATTTGTAATGACAGTCATGCCACCCTTCTTAGGTACGCATTGAACTGGGCTTACCCATGGACTATCAGAGATTGGATATATCAAACCTGCATCTAGCAGTTTAATAATCTCTTTCTTAACTACATCTTGCATATTAGGATTTAGTCTTCGTTGGCGTTGCACATACGTTTTATGACCTTCTTCCATAAGGATTTTATGTGTGCAATACGAAGGACTTATTCCTTTAATATCATGAATCTTCCATGCAATGGCTGGTTTATGAGCTTTCAACACAGAAATGAGTTGTGATTTCTCATTTTCAGTAAGAGAAGACGATATTATTACAGGTAATTCAGATTCACCATGTAAATAAGCGTATTCCAAATGGTTTGGAAGTGGCTTTAACTCTAATTTCGGAGGTTCTTCTATCGATGATTTATATAGATATCTGTCTTCTTCTTTTAGCATTTGAATTTCTTCTGTTGTTGGTTCATATCCATTAGCTATAAGTGTAGCTAACATTTCAGCTTCATCAATTGGTTCATTACTTTCTCCTAAAGAACATTCTCCTGTTCCTTGTAATTCTGGAAATTCTTCTAATAATTCTGCATGTGCATCTATAGTTTGAATATAATAACATGTATCATCTGCAGATTGTGGTTGTTGCATTGCTCTATCAACTGAAAAGGTAACACTCTCATCCTCTATACTTAGGGTCAGTTTCTTACCGAACACGTCTATCATTGCTTTAGCCGTGTTTAAGAATGGTCTTCCTAATATGAGAGGAACTTGAGAATCTTCTTCCATGTCTAAAACAACAAAATCTACTGGGAATACTAAAGTACCAACTTTAACTAGCATGTTCTCCATTATCCCTCTAGGATATTTTATTGATCTATCGGCTAGTTGTATGCTTATTCTGGTTGGTTTCAATTCTCCAAGGTCTAGTTTAGCGTATAGTGAATACGGCATTAGATTTATACTAGCACCTAAATCTGCTAATGCTTCTATTGAACTAAGACTACCCAGAAAACATGGAATTGTGAAACTTCCTGGATCAGATAGTTTTTCTGGTATCTTATTCAACAGCACTGCTGAACAATTAGCATTCATAGTAACAGCCGAGAGTTCTTCCATTTTCTTTCTATTCGTGATTAGATCTTTCAAGAATTTAGCATACCTTGGCATTCCTGAAATCACATTAATGAAAGGAAGATTTACATTTATCTGTTTAAACATATCCAGGAATTTGGATTGCTCGGCTTCAAGTTTTTCCTTCTTCATTTTACTCGGGTAAGGAAGTGGTGGTTGGTATGGTTTAACATAAGGTTTATCCTTAACTGTGTTATCTTCATTAACCTTTTCAACTACCGGTTCTTTTTCCTTATCCTGATCAGGTTGTGGTTCTTGTGGAGTAGGAATAGTTTCATCAGAAGTTACAGGTATTTCAGGTGGTTTAAGTGTTGTACCACTTCTTGTGGTAATAGCTTTAGCTGTTTCATTCCGGGGGTTAGCATTTGTATCGCTAGGTAGACTTCCCGGTTTTCTTTCACCTATTAACCTTGCTAGGTTACTTACTTCTTGTTCCAGATTTTGAATAGAAGCTTGTTGATTTCTAAATGCTTGAGCATTTTGTTCATTGGTTTGTTTTTGAGATGTGAAAAACTGCGTTTGAGTTTCAACTAGCTTCGTCATCATATCTTCTAAATTCGGCTTTTTATCATCGGTTTGTTGTGGTGGTTTGTTTTGAAAATTCGGTCTTTGCTGATTGTAAGTATTATTGGATACTTGTTGATTGCTAGGACCTTGTTGGTTGTTGTATGGAATATTTCGGTTATAATTCTGGTTTTGATTGTAAATCGGTCTTGGTGGTTGATAATTATTCTGATAATTATTTCCAGGCCTTTGGTTTATGTATGAAATATTCTCTCTTTGTTCCATTGTTAATTCAATACTGAGACAATCTTTTGTCAAATGTGGTCCTCCACACTGCTCACAACTAATTCGTATTGAGTGAATATCCTTAGTCATCTTTTCCATTCGTCTCTCGAAAGCATCTATCTTTGCTGAAATGGAATCTAAGTCATGGCTAGAATCGGCTCTAGCTGCTTTAGATGATCTAATGATATCTTTTTCTTGATGCCACTCATGTGAGTGGGAAGCAGTATTATCAATAATTTTGTACGCATCAGTTTCGGTTTTCTTCATAATAGAACCACCAGCTGCTATATCTATGTCTTTTCTTGTAGTGATGTCGCATCCTTGGTAGAATATTTGTACTATTTGACAGGTGTCTAAACCATGTTGCGGACATCCTCTTAATAACTTTCCATATCTTGTCCACGCCTCATATAGAGTTTCATTTGGCTTCTGTGTGAACGTAACAATTTCTGCTTGAAGTCTTACGGCTTTAGATGCAGGAAAGAATTGTTTAAGAAATTTGTCAATTAAAACGTCCCATGTATCAATCGCCCCTTCAGGTAACGATTCCAACCAATCTTTGGCTTCTCCCTTTAAAGTCCAGGGAAATAACATGAGATATATCTGTTCATCCTCCACTTCTCGGATTTTAAATAGTGTGCAGATCCTATTAAAGGTACGTAGATGTTCATTTGGATCTTCCTTCGGCGCACCACTAAATTGGCATTGATTAGTCACCATGTGTAGAATTTGTCCTTTGATTTCATAATCTGGCGCATTAATGTCTGGATGAGTAATTGCGTGACCTTGGCCAGTGCGTTTAGCTCTCATTCGGTCTTCCATACTTAAAGGTTCCAGATTCTCCATAATTGAATTTGTTGACTCGGTATCACTAGATGATTCTGATTTAATAGTTCGTTCCTCAACAATCTCTGTTTGAATGATTGTTGGTTCCGGAGGAAAGTTTAATGGTTCAGGATCTATGAACCGTTCCTGAATATTTTCTGGATTCTCAATTGTGAGGTTGGGTTCAAAAAATGGATTATCGGAAATTTGAACTGAAGTACTTGGTCGACTGGATGACGATTCTAAAGAAAAATCAACGGCGGTTATATTTGTTAAACGATGTCTTGATCGAGTTACAGGTGGTGAACGTACAAAAGGTGATGAACGTCTTGCTCGGTGCATTCACTGAATATCCTATTAGTTTTTAAAAGGAAAGAAAAATTATAATAAGTTATCCAATCAATAGACTTTTCTGATTTTGCCCACGTTTCGAATAGCCAAAAGATGCAGCAGAGGGGCAGGATTCGTTTGGTCTCAATATAATTGAGGACTGTTTGGCTCCAATAACCCGGTCCACGTACAAATCCAACTATTACTACGAACCAGAAAATTTTGATGTCTATCAATTTAACTACTCAAAATAAATTTTCGTAATTTTAAGAAATTTAGATAAGAAGTAGAATAAAATTCTAAGTCCTAAAAACTAGAATGGCGAGAAATAAGAAAGAAAAAGAGAGTTCGTCGAAAAAGGTCGAAAAAGAAAAAAAATGGTTGAAAAATAAAAGGTGACGGAAAAATAAAAGAAACTTATAAAAACTTAAAAATACTTAACTAATTTAACCTTATTACTACAACTAACTTAAAATTATAATCGCAAATTGAAATTACTAATTGAAATGATAATTGGTACATAGTAAAAGGTCTAAAAATATTAAAGCTTACAAGGAAAAACTAAATCCCAAATGAAAATAACTTAAAAAGAAACTAAAACTTAAAAAGGCATCGCAAAATTCTAAAGCACCTAAATCTTAGTCTAAAGAAAAAGCACTTAAGGAATTCTACGGCAAAGCCTAAAAATCTAGGATTAAAAATAACTATAGCAAAAACTAAGTTTAAAATTAATTATGAGCTAAAAAATACAAATATTACGCTACAACGATTAAAAAGGTACAAAATATAAAAATATACAAAAAGTTGTAAAAAGTACAATTTTTATAAAAATATTATTTTTATATTATTTATTTTATGAAACTATTAATTTTACAATTTTATAAAACTAATTTAACTAAAATATATAAATAAAAAGTAAAAGTAAAATTAAAACTAATAATAATAATAATAATAATTATAATTAGGTTAAATAATAATAATAATTAAAAATAACCCGTAATCAATGCTTGATTAGGGTTTTGTCCGTGTGTCAGAAGGTCTCCGCGAGTTGCGGTGATTATTGAGGAAAACCCCGCGAGTCGCGGGGTTCAGTAATTCAGTTGACAGGTACTAATTTTTACGCGTTTTTCTTTATTTTTTATTTTTTTTTTTTTTATTTTATGTTTTCTGTTTTTTATATAAATAAAAGATTTTAAAATAAACTTATATTTTTATAAACTAAAATAGAAATAAAGAAACTTATAAAACTTAAATATTTAACAAAATCTTAAAAATACTAATATTTTTGTTTTTCTTTTTATATTTTCGAATATTTAAAACGTATTTTTACAAAAACGACTTTTAATAAAAGTAACTAAAAATCTTTTTTTTTTTTATATTAGCGTTGCGCTTCCGGCTTTTAAGATGAAATCCCCGGCAGCGGCGCCAAAAATACTTGATGTCAAAGCAGAGGGGTATAAAATACTATTAAATTTTAGCAGGAAATACTATTAAATACGATACAATTTTACACAAGATATTTATTTATTTATAGAATGGATATACTTAAACCTTGCTACAACACTTATAGACAGTGTACCTAATCGTACAGTAGTGTAGTTTTTAGTAAGTCCGGTTCGTTCCACAGGGAAATCTTTAAACAAAGCTCAACGCTATATTAGTTTATTTTTATAAAAATACAAATATATATATAGGTAATATTATTATTATAAAGGGGGGTTTTTACCGTTTAATGACCGGTTTGTCGATTTTAAAACTTTAGACGCAGTTAAAACCTAATGTAAAATATAAAATAAATACAAGACTTTAAATTAAAGCGTAAAGTAAATAACGATAATGAAATTGCGAATAATAAAAATGCGATAAAATTAAATTGCGATAATTAAAAGTGCGATTAAATAACAATAAAAGTGCGATAATTAGAAGTGCAATTAAATATAAAATAAAGGAAATAAAATATGAAATAAAAGAATTATGCTTATTTAAACTTCCGTAATCATGATGTTTGACGTGTTGATTTTAGTTTTATGCCCATGGGTTAATTGTCCTTTGTCCTGGATTATTCAATATGTCCGTCTGGTTTTTGTCCATAACAGTCCATCAGTCATAAATATAAATTGCAAGTGTCCTTGTCAAATTATTATTATACCCGAAGTTAAATATTCCAACTAATTGGGGATTCGAATTGTAACAAGGTTTTAATACTTTGTTTAATGAATACACCAGGTTATCGACTGCGTGTAAACCATGGTTTTACCACTTTGTTAACAATTACACCTATTACCCTTGAATGTAATTTCACCCCTGTTTTAATTATTCTAGTGGCTATTAATCCATTCCCGTGTCCGGTTAAATGAACGATTATTCGTACATATAAATACCCCGCCCATCGTGTCCGATCGAGTGTATATGGTAATTTATAGGGACGCCCAATTGTAAATCTTTATATTAACATTAACAAACTTTCATTTAGTTAAACAAATATAAAGCCCATTAATAGCCCATAGTCTAGTTTCCACAAGTGTCGTTCTTTTGTCCAAACCCCAATTATGGTACAAAGCCCAATTACCCAATTTTAGTAATTAGCCCAACATCATGATTACTTCGTTTTAAATAAGCATAATAATAACTTAGCTACGAGACATTAATATAAAAAGGTTGAACATAACTTACAATGATTAAAAATAGCGTAGCGTTACACGGACAGAATTTCGACTTACACCCTTACAACATTCGCTAACATACCCTTATTATTAGAATTATAATTAAAATTAAAATATAAATTATAAATATAAATATATTTACGTATGAAGAGGAAGAGAAAAAAGATATTTTTTTGATCAGAATTCGGTTGGCTTTATAGCCAGACTTGATTTTTGGGGCTCCGCGACTCGCGGCAAAATGCCCTTAAAACTCCGCGAGTCGCGGAGAGGTATTTACAGCTCACACCCTTGGAGTTTCTAGCTGCCGACGGTTTTTATTATATATATATAATATATATATAATTAATATAATTAATTATATATTATATTATATTTATATACATAGTTAACTTGTAATTTTTAGTCCGTTGCGTCGAGCGTTAAGAGTTGACTCTAGTCCCGGTTCCGGATTTTCGAACGTCCTCGCGTACAATTTAATATCTTGTACTTTGCGTTTTGAATCTTGTACTTTTGTAATTTCGAGACGTTTCTTATCAATAATTGGAACCTTTTTGATTGTCTTTTGTACTTTTGAGCTTTTTGGACGTTTGCGTCTTCAATTCGTCGAATCTGTCTTTTGTCTTCACCTTTTATTATTTAAACGAATATCACTTGTAAATAGAACAATTGCAACTAAAAGCTTGTCTTTCTTGAGGAATAATGCTATGAAATATATGTTCGTTTTTAGCATTATCAGATGTATATTGAAATATGAAATCTTGTGGTCTATTGTTACGATTTGATATATATAGGTTAAACCTATAACTCACCAACATTTTTGTTGACGTTTAAAGCATGTTTATTCTCAGGTGAATATTAAGAGCTTCCGTTGTTGCATACTAAAATAAGGACAAGATTTGGAGTCCACGTTTGTATGATATTATGTAAAAACTGCATTCAAGAAACCTATGTCGATGTAATATATTTCTACTGTAAACCATTATGTAATGGTCGTGTGTAAACAGTATATTTTAGATTATCATTATTTGATAATCTACGTAATGCTTTTGAAACCTTTATTGATAAAATAAAGGTTATGGTTGTTTTAAAAATGAATGCAGTCTTTGAAAAACGTCTCATTTAGAGGTTAAAACCTCGCAACAAAATCAATTAATATGGAACGTTTATAATCAATATGAACGGGACATTTCAGTTGGTATCCGAGCGTTGGTCTTAGAGAACCAGAATTTTGCATTAGTGTGTCTTATCGAGTTTGTTAGGATGCATTAGTGAGTCTGGACTTCGACCGTGTTTACTTGAAAAATGACTGCTTAACAAATTTTGTTGGAAACTATATATTTTTAACATGTGAATATTATGTGATATATTAATCTCTTAACGCGTTTGATATTATGTGATAGATGTCTACCTCTAGAACAAGTCCCATTGACTCACCTAATAATAATGAAGAGTCAAATGTAAATTGGAATGATTCGTGGACTGATTCACAAGTTCCCGAAGAGGAACCGGAAGAAGAGTCAGAACCGGAAGAAGAAATAGAACCAGTGGGGGAAATTATAAAACGGTTAAGTAGAAGAAAATCCTCAACCAACCGACCAAAGTTAATTATGGTCAATGGTGTTTCCGCCAAGGAAGCAAAGTATTAGGAGGATTACCAATTCTCCGAAGAATCGGATCCCGACAAGGATTCCGATGATGTTATAGAAATTACCCCAACACAATTTAATAAGGCAAAAGAGAACAATAAGGGAAAGGGCATAAAAATAGAGAAATTTGATTCCAAACCCGATGAACTTTATATGTATCGTCAACACCCGTATTTCTTAAGTTGTGACAATAACCCGGGAACCTCTAAACCACCAGGTTTTTCTAAACCAATGTGAAAAACGACGGCTCGTATTAGGGGAACATCATATATCCCTAGAAACTTGGCAAAACGAACCAAAACCGAAGAAGAAGAAACGAGCGAGTCGGAATAAGGTAGTTGTATTCGTGTGGTGTAATATATGTAATATAGTGTGCTTATGCTTTATGATATATGTAAAAATTGCTTGTATTAATAAGTATTTTTTTTATGAATCTAACTCTTGTCTGTTTTACAATATAAAAACACAAAATGGATAGACAACCCAATATTTTAAGAGACCTACCCAGAGACATGATTGATGAAATCTTGTCTAGAGTCGGTCAGAATTCCTCGGCACAACTATTTAAGGCAAGATCAGTTTGTAAGACATTCAAAGAACGTTCCAAGAATGCCTTGATTTATAAAAGGCTTTCGTTCGAAAGATGGGGGATATCACATTGGGAAATCCATAAGTTACGATGTGTTTACTTTGACGCATATATTGCGGGGAACCCAAATGCTATTTTACGCAACGGGTTAAGAAATTATTTTGACTCAATATATCCGAATATAGGACTTCGTGATTTAGAAAAAGTGGCTAACATGCAACATAAAGAAGCATGTTATGCTTACGGGTTAGTAATGTTCACTTCTCACCAAAGTGAGAACAAGAACATCGGGCTACAACTATTAAACAAAACGTTCCCACAAGTGACGGAGTCGGTAATTGGGGTAAGAAATGAGGTTTTTAGGTTATTACGAGACTGTTGGTCATTACGTAACCTTCATCCTTTTGACGATGTTACAACACATTGTCTTACTATCGGTCGCAACGGTTATGTTCCACAAAACCAAGGATGGGAAGTGGTATTAGTAAAACCAGAATGCATGACTTGTTTCTGGACGTATGAATTACGTGTCTTTATTGCCTTTGCTGAACGCCTTATTTATTAACTAGAATTATCTTCGCAACTAGTTTGTATCAAAGTTTTATGTGCTATATTTCATGCTATATGTAAAAAAAAATAAAAGCGGTATTGTAAGTTTGCAAGTTATTGTATAAAGGTTTGAATATGATATATTTTTTTTTGTGATTAGTTTTTCATATAGAATTGTAGTAGTTGAAATGGTATGTTAGCTACTAAGTATGAACTTAACGGGTAGGTACTACCCGAATTAAAGAGTATAAAACGCTAATATGAAGAAAGAGATTTTATAAATAAGTTCATATTACGCTACAAAATACTATTGACTACTCTTGATATTCTATATGTTTAACTCGTTTCATTTAACTATTTTGAAGGAAATGACACCGACTACTCGACACACCTTGAATATGAGTGAAGAGGAATTTCGTGCCATTCTTGCTTCAAACATAGCCGCAGTACAGGCTGCGCTACATACCAACAATAACCTTGGATCTAGCAGTACAGGAAATCGTGTAGGATGCACCTACAAAGAATTCACTGCCTGCAAACCTTTGGAATTTGATGGAACCGAAGGACCGATCGGATTAAAACGGTGGACCGAGAAGGTCGAATCGGTGTTTGCCATAAGTAAGTGTACTGAAGAGGAAAAAGTGAAGTACGCTACGCAAACCTTCACAGGTTCTGCGTTAACATGGTGGAATACCTATCTAGAGCAAGTGGGACAAGATGATGCTTACGCACTACCGTGGTCAGCATTCAAGCACTTAATGAACGAGAAGTACTGTCCCAGAACCGAGGTCAATAAGCTCAAGACAGAACTTAGAGGGTTACGAACCCAAGGATTTGATATTACCACGTACGAAAGACGATTCACAGAATTATGCTTATTGTGTCCGGGAGCGTTCGAAGATGAGGAAGAGAAGATCGACGCGTTAGTGAAAGGATTACTGGAAAGAATCCAAGAAGATATAAGTTCACATGAGCCCGCCTCCATACAACAGGCATGTAGAATGGCTCACAAACTAGTGAACCAGATTGAAGAAAGAATTAAAGAACAGACTGCTGAAGAGGCCAATGTGAAGCAAGTTAAAAGAAAGTGGGAGGAAAACGGTGATAAGAATCACCAATACAACAACAACAACAACAACAATTACAACAATAATCGCAACAACTATCCCAACAATCGCAACATCAATCGCAACTACAACAAACGGCCCAACAACAACAACAACAACAACAGCAACTACAACAATCATCCCAACAACAATAATAACCGCAACAACAACAACAATCAGAAGCAGCTATGCCAAAGGTGTGAAAAGTATCACTCGGGGTTCTGCACCAAATTTTGCAACAAGTGTAAAAGAAATGGTCATAGTGCGGCGAAGTGTGAGGTCTATGGACCAGGGGTTAACAGAACGAAAGGAACAAATGGTGTCGGAACGAGTAATGGCAGAGCAAGTAGTGTCGAAGCAAGTTATGCCAATGTAGTTTGTTATAAATGTGGAAAACCGGGCCACATTATTAGAAATTGCCCGAACTAGGAGAACACGAATGGACAAGGCCGCAGAAGAATATTCAATATTAATGCGGCAGAGGCACAGGAAGACCCGGAGCTTGTTACGGGTACGTTTCTTATTGACAATAAATCTGCTTACGTTTTATTTGATTCGGGTGCGGATAGAAGCTATATGAGTAGAGATTTTTGTGTTAAATTAAGTTGTCCATTGACGCCGTTGGATAGTAAATTTTTACTTGAATTAGCAAACGGTAAATTAATTTCAGCAGATTATATATGCCGGAATCGAGAAATTAAACTGGGTAGCGAAATATTTAAGATTGATTTGATACCCGTAGAGTTAGGGAGTTTTGATGTAATAGTTGGCATGGACTGGCTGAAGAAGGTGAAAGCAGAGATCGTATGTTATAAAAATGCAATTCGCATTGTACGAGAAGAAGGAGAACCCATAATGGTGTACGGAGAAAAGGGCAACACGAAGCTACATCTTATTAGTAATTTGAAGGCACAAAAACTAATAAGAAAAGGTTGCTATGATGTTCTAGCACACGTCGAGAAAGTACAAACTGAAGAAAAGAGCATCAATGATGTTCCCGTCGCAAAAGAATTTCCCGATGTATTTCCGAAAGAATTACCGGGACTACCTCCACATCGATCTGTTGAATTTCAAATAGATCTTGTACCAGGAGCTGCACCAATAGCTCGTGCTCCTTACAGACTCGCACCTAGCGAGATGAAAGAACTGCAAAGCCAATTACAAGAACTTTTAGAGCATAGTTTCATTCGACCAAGTACATCACCGTGGGGAGCTCCTGTTTTGTTTGTCAAGAAGAAAGATGGTACATTGAGGTTGTGTATCGACTACCGAGAGTTGAACAAACTTACCATCAAGAACCACTACCCACTACCGAGAATCGACGACTTATTTGATCAACTACAAGGCTCGTCTGTTTATTCAAAGATTGACTTACGTTCCGGGTATCATCAAATGCGGGTGAAAGAAGATGATATTCCAAAGACTGCTTTCAGAACACGTTACGGTCATTACGAGTTTATGGTCATGCAGTTTGGTTTAACTAATGCACCAGCTGTGTTCATGGACCTTATGAACCGAGTGTGTGGACCATACCTTGACAAGTTTGTCATTGTTTTCATTGATGACATACTTATTTACTCAAAGAATGACCAAGAACACGGTGAACATTTGAGAAAGGTGTTAGAAGTATTGAGGAAGGAAGAATTGTACGCTAAGTTTTCAAAGTGTTCATTTTGGTTGGAAGAAGTTCAATTCCTCGGTCACATAGTGAACAAAGAAGGTATTAAGGTGGATCCGGCAAAGATAGAAACTGTTGAAAAGTGGGAAACCCCGAAAACTCCGAAACACATACGCCAGTTTTTAGGACTAGCTGGTTACTACAGAAGGTTCATCCAAGACTTTTCCAGAATAGCAAAACCCTTGACTGCATTAACGCATAAAGGGAAGAAATTTGAATGGAAGGATGAACAAGAGAAAGCGTTTCAGTTATTGAAGAAAAAGCTAACTACGGCACCTATATTGTCATTGCCTGAATTGAATGATAATTTTGTGATTTATTGTGACGCATCAAAGCAAGGTCTCGGTTGTGTATTAATGCAACGAACGAAGGTGATTGCTTATGCGTCTACACAATTGAAGATTCACGAACAAAATTATACGACGCATGATTTGGAATTAGGTGTGGTTATTTTTGCATTGAAGTCTTGGAGGCACTACTTATATGGGGTCAAAAGTATTATATATACCGACCACAAAAGTCTTCAACACATATTTAATCAGAAACAACTGAATATGAGGCAGCGTAGGTGGATTGAATTGTTGAATGATTACAACTTTGAGATTCGTTACCACCCGAGGAAAGCAAATGTGGTAGCTGACGCCTTGAGCAGAAAGGACAGAGAACCCATTCGAGTAAAATCTATGAATATAATGATTCACACTAACCTTACTACTCTAATAAAGGAGGCGCAACAAGGAGTTTTAAAAGAGGGAAATTTAAAGGATGAACTACCCAAAGGATCGGAGAAGCATCTTAATATTCGGGAAGACGGAACCCGGTATAGGGCTGAAAGAATTTGGGTACCAAAATTTGGAGATATGAGAGAAATGGTACTTAGAGAAGCTCATAAAACCAGATACTCAATACATCCTGGAATGGGGAAGATGTACAAGGATCTCAAGAAATATTTTTGGTGGCCTGGTATGAAAGCCGATGTTGCTAAATACGTAGGAGAATGTTTGACGTGTTCTAAGGTCAAAGCTGAGCATCAGAAACCATCAGGTCTACTTCAACAACCCAAAATCCCGGAATGGAAATGGGAAAACATTACCATGGATTTCATCACTAAATTGCCAAGGACTGCAAGTGGTTTTGATACTATTTGGGTAATAGTTGATCGTCTCACCAAATCAGCACACTTCCTGCCAATAAGAGAAGATGACAAGATGGAGAAGTTAGCACGACTGTATTTGAAGGAAGTCGTCTCCAGACATGGAATACCAATCTCTATTATCTCTGATAGGGATGGCAGATTTATTTCAAGATTCTGGCAGACATTACAGCAAGCATTAGGAACTCGTCTAGACATGAGTACTGCCTATCATCCACAAACTGATGGGTAGAGTGAAAGGACGATACAAATGCTTGAAGACATGCTATGAGCATGTGTTATTGATTTCGGAAACAGTTGGGATCGACATCTACCGTTAGCAGAATTTTCCTACAACAACAGCTACCATTCAAGCATTGAGATGGCGCCGTTTGAAGCACTTTATGGTAGAAAGTGCAGGTCTCTGATTTGTTGGAGTGAAGTGGGGGATAGACAGATTACGGGTCCGGAGATTATACAAGAAACTACCGAGAAGATCATCCAAATTCAACAACGTTTGAAAACCGCCCAAAGTCGACAAAAGAGCTACGCTGACATTAAAAGAAAAGATATAGAATTTGAAATTGGAGAGATGGTCATGCTTAAAGTTGCACCTTGGAAAGGCGTTGTTCGATTTGGTAAACGAGGGAAATTAAATCCAAGGTATATTGGACCATTCAAGATTATTGATCGTGTCGGACCAGTAGCTTACCGACTTGAGTTACCTCAACAACTCGCGGCTGTACATAACACTTTCCACGTCTCGAATTTGAAGAAATGTTTTGCTAAAGAAGATCTCACTATTTCGTTAGATGAAATCCAAATCAACGAAAAACTTCAATTCATCGAAGAACCCGTCGAAATAATGGATCGTGAGGTTAAAAGACTTAAGCAAAACAAGATACCAATTGTTAAGGTTCGATGGAATGCTCGTAGAGGACCCGAGTTCACCTGGAAATGAGAAGATCAGATGAAGAAGAAATACCCGCATTTATTTCCAGAAGATACGTCAACACCTCCAACTGCTTAAAATTTCGAGACGAAATTTATTTAACGGGTAGGTACTGTAGTGACCCGAACTTTTAAATGTTTATATATATATTAAATGAAATTGTTATTTTACATGATTAAGTGTTTCCAACATGTTAAGCAATCAAACTTCTTAAGACTTGATTAATTGAAATAGGTTTCATATAGACAATTGACCACCCAAGTTGACCGGTGATTCACGAACGTTAAAACTTGTAAAAACTATATGATGACATATATATGGTTATATATATAGTTAACATGATATTATGATAAGTAAACATATCATTAAGTATATTAACAATGAACTACATATGTAAAAACAAGACTACTAACTTAATGATTTTGAAACGAGACATATATGTAACGATTATCGTTGTAACGACATTTAATGTATATATATTATATTAAGAGATATTCGTACATCATAATATCATGATAATATAATAATTTAAAATCTTTTTTGATATTATAAACATTGGGTTAACAACATTTAACAAGATCGTTAACCTAAAGGTTTTCAAAACAACACTTACATGTAACGACTAACGATGACTTAACGACTCAGTTAAAATGTATATACATGTAGTGTTTTAATATGTATTCATACACTTTTGAAAGACTTCAAGACACTTCTCAAAGTACTTCTACTTAACAAAAATACTTACAATTACATCCTCGTTCAGTTTCATCAACAATTCTACTCGTATGCACCCGTATTTGTATTCGTACAATACACAGCTTTTAGATGTATGTACTATTGGTATATACACTTCAATGATCAACTCTTATCAGCCCATGTGAGTCACCTAACACATGTGGGAACCATAATTTGGCAACTAGCATGAAATATCTCATAAAATTACAAAAATATGAGTAATCATTCATGACTTATTTACATGAAAACAAAATTACATATCCTTTATATCTAATCCATACACCAACGACCAAAAACACCTACAAACACTTTCATTCTTCAATTTTCTTCATATAATTGAATTCTATCAAGTTCTATCTTCAAGTTCTAAGTGTTCTTCATAAATTCCAAAAGTTCTAGTTTCATAAAATCAAGAATACTTCCAAGATTGCAAGTTTACTTCCAAGTTTTCTAAATCCATTCCAAGTAATCATCCAAGATCAAGAAACCTTTGTTACTTACAGTAGGTTATCTTTCTAATACAAGGTAGTAATCATATTCAAACTTTAATTCAATTTCTATAACTATAACAATCTTATTTCGAGTGGAAATCTTACTTGAAATTGTTTTCGTGTCATGGTTCTGCTTCAAGAACTTTCAAGCCATCCAAGGATCCTTTGAAGCTAGATCCATTTTTATCATTTCCAGTAGGTTTATCCAAGGAACTTGAGGTAGTAATGATGTTCATAACATCATTCGATTTATACATAAAAAGCTGTCTTATTCAACGTTATAAACTTGTAATCACTAGAACATAGTTTAATTAATTCTAAACTTGTTCGCAAATAAAGTTAATCCTTCTAACTAGACTTTTAAAATCAAATAAACACATGTTCTATATCTATATGATATGCTAACTTAATGATTTAAAACCCGGAAACATTATAAACACCATAAAACTGGATATACGCCGTCGTAATAAAACCGGGGGCTGTTTTGGTTGGGATAATTAAAAGCTAAGAAGAACTTTGATTTAAAAGCTATACTTCTGTAAAAATGATTTTTCTTATGAACATGAAACTATATCCAAAAATCATGGTTAAACTCAAAGTGAAAGTATGTTTTTCAAAATGGTCATCAAGATGTCGTTCTTTCGACGGAAATGACTACCTCTTTCAAAAATGACTTGTAACTTGTATTTTAGACTATTAAATTTATACTTTTTCTATTTAGATTCATAAATTTAAGTTCAATACGAAACCGTGGCCACTGGAATCACTCAAAACGGATTAGAAACGAAGAAATGGCGAGTAAAACAAGATTGATAAAAACTACTCATTTTACCTACGTGAAAGTTAGTAATAAATCTATTCCAACCATAACCTAATCAACTTATATTGTATATTATGAAATCTTGAGATACCATAGACACGTATACAATGTTTCGACCTATCATGTCGACCCATCTATATATATTGCGGAACAACCATAGACACTCTATATGTGAATGTTGGAGTTAGCTATACAGGGTTGAGGTTGATTCCAAAATATATATATAGTTTGAGTTGTGATCAATACTGAGATACGTATACACTGGGTCGTGGATTGATTCAAGATAATATTTATCGATTTATTTCTATACATCTAACTGTGGACAACTAGTTGTAGGTTACTAACGATGACAGCTGACTTAATAAACTTAAAACATCAAAATGTATTAAAAGTGTTGTAAATATATTTTGAACATACTTTGATATATATGTATATATTGTTATAGGTTCGTGAATCAACCAGTGGCCAAGTTTTACTTCCCGACGAAGTAAAAATATGTGAAAGTGAGTTATAGTCCCACTTTTAAAATCTAATATTTTTGGGATGAGAATACATGCAGGTTTTATAAATGATTTACAAAATAGACACAAGTACGTGAAACTACATTCTATGGTTGAATTATCAAAATCGAATATGCCCCTTTTTATTAAGTCTGGTAATCTAAGAATTAGGGAACAGATACCCTAATTGACGCGAATCCTAAAGATAGATCTATTGGGCCTAACAAACCCCATCCAAAGTATCGGATGCTTTAGTACTTCGAAATTTATATCATATCCGAAGGGTGTCCCGGAATGATGGGGATATTCTTATATATGCATCTTGTTAATGTCGGTTACCAGGTGTTCACCATATGAATGATTTTTATCTCTATGTATGGGATGTATATTGAAATATGAAATCTTGTGGTCTATTGTTACGATTTGATATATATAGGTTAAACCTATAACTCACCAACATTTTTGTTGACGTTTAAAGCATGTTTATTCTCAGGTGAATATTAAGAGCTTCCGCTGTTGCATACTAAAATAAGGACAAGATTTAGAGTCCATGTTTGTATGATATTATGTAAAAACTGCATTCAAGAAACCTATGTCGATGTAATATATTTCTACTGTAAACCATTATGTAATGGTCGTGTGTAAACAGTATATTTTAGATTATCATTATTTGATAATCTACGTAATGCTTTTGAAACCTTTATTGATAAAATAAAGGTTATGGTTGTTTTAAAAATGAATGCAGTCTTTGAAAAACGTCTCATATAGAGGTCAAAACCTCGCAACGAAATCAATTAATATGGAACGTTTATAATCAATATGAACGGGACATTTCACACTCTACCTTGTGCTGGTAGACTAGGCAGCATACTAAACACTAGACACAGCAATATTTAATGTCTATACATAAACAAACTTATGCTGGCTGCACATAACAATTTAGTGCAAATAAATTACAGTTTTGTCATAATTAAATCCTTAATCATTTTGGGGACTCAACAATCTCCCCCTATTTGATGATGAAAAAACTTATGACATTTAGAGAAAACACTAAAGCTAGCACAGAGGGACCTATTGAAAAATAGGCAGTAAACTTGTCCCTTTTTAAGTTTGTTTTGGGATCTTTTGCTGAGTTATCTATATCTTATAATTTGATATGATTTTGAAGATAAACTCATTTCACTTTCACTACAACAGAGTATATACAGTAATTTCAAGAACATCATAATGAAAAATAAAATAAACAAAAGATACAATTTGAGCACTAAAGGGCTATCTATCTTTATCTTTATCTAATTCATCTTCAGATAGCTCCTCTTGTTTGATTTTCCAGGCTTCAGAAAATAGGATAGGCATATCAGCAGGGTCAAATACAGGGATATGAGGAGGTAGAATGATGGGATCTCTTCTTTGTAGGCCTTCACCAGTAGATTTCTTTCCTTTAGGTTTTTGAGAAAGTACTTCTTCTACGTTTACTACTGGTGCATTCTCAAATTTTGTTGCTTTGTTGAAGAGCTCTTGGAGTTCTGGCTTCAATGTCTTTTTAATACCACTTTCAGCTTTACCAATGAAGTACTCCAATATCTCCATCCATTCACTGAATCCTAAGGATCGTAACTCATCATAGTTTATCCTTTCTTGAACATTATTCTCCCTGATGACATTGAAAGCTCTTTTTGAGCCTCTGTGCACTTTGATGATCTTGCTGGGATTTGATCTTCTGTTCATCACATCACCATACCTGCTCCTATAATAATGATCAGATAGTTCTATGGTTTGGTTAGTTTCTATAGGAGCAGTAGCAGGTGCTTTCTCAGTAGCTTCTAGTTTATCAAAGGCCTTATCCTGTTCCTTGACAATGGCTTTAACTAATTTGAGGGACTCAGCCTCTTGCTTTCTATCAGCAGCCAATTTGTCTTCTTCTTCCTGAAGCCTTAACCTCTCAGCAAGTTCAGCATCAGCAGCCTCCCTTCTTTGCCTTTCAGCTTCTAAGCCCAACAGATAATCATCGGCAGTAATTTTCAGGGATTTTGCTATTTTAATCATCTTTCTACCCTCTTCAGTTCTAAGGGCAGCACGATACTGCCTTAGATCCATACCCAGCTGGCGAGCCTCTTGAAATTGAGCTTTCTCCTCATCAGTAGAGAGCCTTTCACCACTGTTATTTAAATATACACCATTTTCAATGCCATAAGTCAAGGCAGTGATGTAGAATGGCTGATCAAGAGGATGATGCAGCAATCTAACTTGGCGTATCCTTTCATTAATAGCTACTTGTCTTTGCTCAAGCAATTCTGGTATAGTGATCTCCAGCCTGTAAGCCTCTCTTTCATCTGGATTCATTCTAAATAAATCTGGCTCACCAGGGGCAAATGAATCATCTTCCCAAGTAGTGTGTTTATCATGACGTTTTGGGGAAGATGGAGGATACATGATTGATTCTGCAATGCCAGAAGAACTCACTGGAAACTGATTAACACGATTATCCTGTATTCTGTTAAAATAAGTGAGGGTCCGGGGAGAGATAGGTGATTGAACAAATAAGTGATCTCCTCTACCCCAGACTGTAAAGTCAGCAGGATTAGCTATATCATCATCTTGATTAGCACCCAGCTCAACCACCTTTGCTGGGTCTTCAACACTTGTTCCACCCAGCAGCACACTACTGGCTGGGTCTTCTATCACAACACTCCTTACCGTGTCTTCAATACCAGCTGACTTATTAGTATCAGCTGGCACACCTGCCACAGTATCTTCATTAGCTGCCTCAAATAGGGGTCCTTTCCTTAGGGGTTGGTTGTCCCTAGGAGCAGATTTCACCCTTTGTCTGTCGATTGGAATGGGTTCAGCTGATGGTTCTTGTCTTGATACTGGTTTTTGTAGAGGCAGATAGGGAACAATAGCAAGATGCATTCAAGATCTATTATTTCTGCTGGCTGTTGTTGTGTAGCTGGCTGAGCAGAAGATGCTGGTCAAGAAGATGAGCTAGTTTCTAATATTGCATCTAGTCATTTCATGAACATGTCAGCTCTTACTCCTCCTGACCCAGTAGATTACAGATAATCTTTCATTTCTTCAGGAGTCATTCTCTTGATCTTGTCTGCTCGCTCAGCATACAGCTTTGGCCTTTTCTTGTCATACTTAACCATGAACTTATCATTTCTTTTACGAGCATCTCTTTTGTACCTTTTAATGATGATTAGTTCATCATTAATATCCAACTTTTCTGGGTCTAGGCTTCTTCTATGTTCAATTCTGTGATGTTTACGAGCAACATAAGCCTCCCATTTGGCATTAAAGGCATCATTTAAATCTTGCTGTCTCTTCTGATGTCTCTCCAGTTTTCTTTTCATTTTCCTTTCAATCGTTTGAGAGACGACAAAAGATTCAGCAACAGCCAGCTCAGAAATATCACTAGGCTTACTGCCAGAACCAATATCATCCACTAATGTGGTAGACACACTGGGTTAAGATTCACCAGTAGCCTGTACACCAGCTTCAGTATAAGCGTTGCTGGGCTTAGTGCCAGCACCTTGATCAGTACCAGTACCATCATCATCACCATCTCTCCTTTGCTGTTTAGGAGCCTTTTCATGCTCATGCTCCCCCTCAGATTGTTTTCTCTTTTTGGACTTCTTTTTAGACTTCTTCTCCCTCTTTTTGTCATCGGCAGGGACAGAAGGGTGATCAGGGGAAACATGTGCATCAAGGTCACTATCTGACTCAGGAACTGAAAATGCAAAGTTGTTCCAGTCAGCATCAGCAGGAGAAAGATGGGCACCAGGATCTACACCATATTGTCGGAGACACATATTTGAAGTTCTAACTTCATTTCTTGCAACACCCATGGCCATTTGATTAACAGTGGCCCTAACATCTGCTTGTAGGGCAGCCATTTGTTGCATAGTCTTCACCAATTGAAGATAAGCAGAGACAGGAACCATATTAGCCATTTGCTGTAGTGACCCGAACTTTTCCATGTTTATATATATTAAATGAAATTGTTATTTACATGATTAAGTGTTTCCAACATGTTAAGCAATCAAACTTGTTAAGACTTGATTAATTGAAATAGGTTTCATTTAGACAATTGACCACCCAAGTTGACCGGTGATTCACGAACATTAAAACTTGTAAAAACTATATGATGACATATATATGATTATATATATAGTTAACATGATATTAGGATAAGTAAGTATCTCATTAGGTATTTTAACAATGAGTTATATACATAAAATTGAGTTTATTGAATTAAGAAACTCGAAAGGATATATATAACGATTATCGTTATTACAACGTCTTAATAAATAAATATGAAACATATTAAGATATTGTTACACTATGTTTAATCATGATAAATGATAAGTAAACATGTCATTAAGTGTACTAACAATGAACTACATATGTTAAAACAAGACTACTAACTTAATGATTTCGAAACGAGACATATATGTAACGATTATCGTTGTAACAACATTTAACTGTATATATATCATACTAAGATATATTAATATATCATAATATCATGATAATGTAATAATTTAACATCTCTTTAGATATAATAAATAATGGGTTAACAACATTTAACAAGATCGTTAACCTAAAGGTTTCAAAACAACATTTACATGTAACGACTAACGATGACTTAACGACTCAGTTAAAATGTATATACATGTAGTGTTTTAATATGTATTTATACACTTTAGAAAGACTTCAAGACACTTATCAAAATACTTCTACTTAACAAAAATGCTTACAATTACATCCTCATTCAGTTTCATCAACAATTCTACTCGTATGCACCCGTATTCGTACTAGTACAATACACAGCTTTTAGATGTATGTACTATTGGTATATACACTCCAATGATCAGCTCTTAGCAGCCCATGTGAGTCACCTAACACATATGGGAACCATCATTTGGCAACTAGCATGAAATATGTCATAAAATTATAAAAATATTAGTAATCATTCATGACTTATTTACATGTAAACAAGATTACACATCCTTTATATCTAATTCATATACCAATAACCAAAAACACCTACAAACACTTTCATTATTCAATTTTCTTCATCTAATTGATCTCTCTCAAGTTCTATCTTCAAGTTCTAAGTGTTCTTCATAAATTCTATAAGTTCTAGTTTCATAAAATCAAGAATACTTCCAAGTTTGCTAGCTTACTTCCAATCTTGTAAAGTGATCATCCAACCTCATGAAATCTTTCTTATTTACAGTAATATATCTTTCTAATACAAGGTAATACTCATATTCAAACTTTGATTCAATTTCTATAACTATAACAATCTTATTTCGAGTGGAAATCTTACTTGAACTTGTTTTCGTGTCATGATTCTGCTTCAAGAACTTTCAAGCCATCCAAGGATCCTTTGAAGCTAGATCTATTTTTCTCATTTCCAGTAGGTTTATCTAGAAAACCTGAGGTAGTAATGATGTTCATAACATCATTCGATTCATATATATAAAACTACCTTATTCGAAGGTTTAAACTTGAAATCACTAGAACATAGTTTAGTTAATTCTAAACTTGTTTGCAAACAAAAGTTAATACTTCTAACTTGACTTTTAAAATCAACTAAACACATTTTCTATATCTATATGATATGCTAACTTAATGATTTAAAACCTGGAAACACGAAAAACACCGTAAAACCGGACATACGCCGTCGTAGTAACATCGCGGGATGTTTTGGGTTTGATAATTAAAAACTATGATAAACTTTGATTTAAAATTTGTTCTTCTGGGAAAATGATTTTTCTTATGAACATGAAACTATATCCAAAAATCATGGTTAAACTCAAAGTGGAAGTATGTTTTTCAAAATGGTCATCAAGACGTCGTTCTTTCGACTGAAATGACTACCTCTTACAAAAACGACTTGTAACTTATATTTCTGACTATAAACATATAAATTTTCTGTTTAGATTCATAAAATAGAGTTCAATATGAAACCTTAGCAATTTGATTCACTCAAAACGGATTTAAAACGAAGAAGTTATGGGTAAAACAAGATTGGATATTTTTTGATTGTTGTAGCTACGGGAATTATTGTAACAATTCTATACAAATCATATCCTAGCTAACTTATATTGTATTATACATGTATTCTAATATATTATGTAATCTCAGGATACCATAGACACGTATGCAAATGTTTTGACATATCATATCGACCCATGTATATATATTATTTGGAACAACCATAGACACTCTATATGCAGTAATGTTTGAGTTAGCTATACAAGGTTGAGGTTGATTCCAAAAATATATATACTTTAAGTTGTGATCTAGCCTGAGACGTGTATACACTGGGTCATGGATTGATTCAAGATAATATATATCAATTTATTTCTGTACATCTAACTATAGACAACTAGTTGTAGGTTACTAACGAGGACAACTGACTTAATAAACTTAAAACATCAAAATGTATTAAAAATGTTGTAAATATATTTTGAACATACTTTGATATATATATATATATATACCCCTTTTCTATAAGCGATAATTTTTCATGGAGACTGTGATTCTCTCTCACAAGATGTGTTATCAATCAGTCTCTACGACCGGATCCAGTATGAGATTATAGGTTCATGAATCGACTAGTGGCCAAGTCTTACTCCCGACGAAGTAAAAATATGTGAAAGTGAGTTATAGTCCCACTTTTAAAATATAATATTTTGGGATGAGAATACATGCAGTTTTATAAATGTTTTACGAAATAGACACAAGTAAATGAAACTACATTATATGGGTGAATGATCGAAGCCGAATATGCCCCTTTTGCTTGGTAGCCTAAGAATTAGTAAACCGATCTATTAATTGAAGCGAATCCTAAAGATAGATCTATTGGGCCTAACGAACCCCATCCAAAGTACCAGATGCTTTAGTACTTCAAATTCGTTTTTATAATGTCCGAAGGATTTCCCGGAATGATAGGGGATATTCTTATATGCATCTTGTTAATGTCAGTTACCAGGTGTTCACCATATGAATGATTTTTATCTCTACGTATTGGATGTATATTAAAATATGAAATCTTGTGGTCTATTATTATGATTTGATAATATATAGGCTAAACCTATAACTCACCAACATTTTTGTTGACGTTTTAAGCATGTTTATTCTCAGGTGATTATTAAGAGCTTCCGCTGTTGCATACTAAAATAAGGACAAGATTTGGAGTCCATGCTTGTATGATATTATGTAAAAACTGCATTCAAGAAACTTATTTTTGATGTAATATATTCTTATTGTAAACCATTATTTAATGGTCGTATGTAAACGGTATATTTTAGATTATCATTATTTGATAATCTACGTAATGCTTTTTAAACCTTTATAGATAAAATAAAGGTTATGGTTGTTTTAAAAATGAATGCAGTCTTTGAAAAATGTCTCATATAGAGGTCAAAACCTCGCGAGGAAATTAATTAATATGGAACGTTTATAATCAATATGAACGGGACATTTCAGTTGGTATCTGAACGTTGGTCTTAGAGAACCAGAAATTTGCATTAGTGTGTCTTATCGAGTTTGTTAGGATACATTAGTGAGTCTGGACTTTGACCGTGTTTTCTTTAAAAACAATTGCTTAACACTTTTGTTGGAAACTATATATTATTAACATGTAAATATTATGTGATATATTAACCTCTTAATGTGTTTGATATTGTGTGATAGATGTCTACCACTAGTACAAATCCCATCGATTCACCTAATAATCTTGAAGAGTCGAATATATTTTGGAAAGATTCACAAATTCCCGAAGAGGAACCTGAAGAAGAGGAACTGGAAGAGGAGGAACCGGAAGAGGAGGAACCGGAAGAAGATGTGTAACAACCCAAACCAAACCACGAAAAACCCGCGTAAAAATGTGAAATAAATTTTTTTTTTAAGCTGTTCAGTTAGTGGCGCGGCGTGCCAGGTATCCGCGCGGCGCGCAGAATCACCTGGACAGCCCGCTGTCTCCGGAAGTCAATTACACGAAAATGTTTGACCCTTTCCCGACATAATTAGACAAAACGCTTTCAACCACATACTCATACATGTAAAACTAACACGTTCCATTAATAAAATTAGTTTTACAAAGCGGGGCCCACATTGGCCGTTTTACGAGTTTAATACATAACGAGAGTTTCGACCACCAAAAAGTTTAAATGCCAAACGACGCATCGAGCATGGTGTTTGGGGTTAAACTACCCAAGTCTCGGTCGAACTTCCAAAAAGCTATAATCCCCGAGCCACTAATCCAAGCGAATACCTTTGCCCTTATCCAAGCCGGATCCTAAAAAGGTAAACAACGAGAGGGTAAGCTAACGCTTAGTGAATGCAATAATTATACATATACATATATAATACACCTACTTGCAAGCACTTATACAAATACCTCATACACGCTAGCAATTTACATAGCATACCATCGCAAGTATAACTCTAAACCCTTCAAGATCACAAGCTAGCTCAACACTATCATATATATAACCCGAATAATATAATATACTACAATACAACGCGTAATTATGGTTAACCAATAACACAAAGGAATGGTACTTCGAATTTCCCATCGGTGTTCGTAACAACCGTTATTGTACAACGAAATATATCACTAACCCCTAGGCGACACGGACAACGAAATATCCGTTCAAGCAATCGTTAGTGTACAACGAAATATATCACTAACTCTTGGGCAATTTGGACAACGAAATATCCATCGTTAGTGCACAACGAAATATATCACTAACTCTTGGGCAATTTGGACAACGAAATATCCATTGTTAGTGTACAACGAAATATATCACTAACTCTTGGTGGTATAGACACGTATACCCGGCCCTACAAATAGATACATTATATACACACATGTATAATCATTCCACTCACCTTACGCCTTCGGTGAATCGATAAACCAAGCTTGAACTTCAAGGTAACACACCTATTACAATGTACACATAATCAACATCCATTCAAGTTGGTCAAACTCGCAACACTCACCATCACTAGGTCATTTTGACCCATTTGGACACTTAACCCTAAAAGTGGGTCAACTCACACCCAAAACCCTAATATTAGCCAAGGTAGGTTTAAAATGCATTTCGACACTAGGTTTATGCATTAATCATAAACATTAACTAACTTAGGTCCATTTTGACCCATTTGACCAATTAAAGTCAACACACCCATTTCGGGTCATCCACTAACCCACTTAACACCCATTCACATATATATAAGTGTGCTAGTAATTTCACTAACCAATTTAGGCTCACAAACATAAATTGATACTTTGAAAACCCTAGTTAGTCATTTTTGAGTCTACATGACCCAAATTCACCCTAAACCCCCAAGTCACTAGCAAAAATGGGTTTTATGTGAAGCCCTAACCCAAACCCTAACCCTTAATACAATTAAAGTAAGAAATTAGGTTTTATAACTTACCAACACAATCACCACGTAGCTAGCGACTAGGTGAACAACTTTAGAACTCGCACTAAGACCCCATTCAACCTCCTTCTTCCTTTAATGGAGCTCTCTCACACTAGAAAACCCTTTCTCTCACTAAATAAATTTGGAAGAGATGAAGTAGATGGAAATGGAGTTAATGAGGCTCCAACACTGACCTAGAGCCTTTAATTCGGGCCCCATGTGTAATTACCAAAAAGCCATTAAAATATCTTGATTAAAACAAAGTGAGCTGTCAGCAGCAAATGGCGCGGCGCGCCAAGTGCCCGCGCGGCGCGCAACGCTCCTGAGTCAGAATCTGACCCTTTTTGTATGTACAACAAAATTCCCACTTCAAGTATCCTAAATTACGCATTTGTACAAGGAAAATATTCGGGTCTTACAACTCTCCCCCACTTGAATCGGAGCGCGTCCTCGCGATCCAAGCTGCATGACAAGCAGGAAGATACACCAACACAAATTCTTCGGGTTCCCATGTAAACTCGGAACCTTTACTACGACGCCATTGGACCTTAAAGGTCCTCACCTCTTTGTTACGCAACATTTTCACCTTTTCATCAAGTATAGCGATCGGTTCTTCAACATACTCTAACTTGTTGTTTAACTCGATCTCATCTATTGGCATCCATGACGAATCATCCGCAAGACACTTACGGAGATGGGAAACATGAAATGTATTATGGATCCCCGCAAGTTCTTCGGGTAGTTCCAAACGATACGCAACTTCACCAACACGAGCTAAAATCTTAAACGGCCCAATAAACCGAGGAGCTAACTTTCCCCATTTTCGAAATCGAATAATACCTTTCCATGGCGAAACCTTAAGTATCACCATGTCACCTTCTTGAAATTCGATCGTTCGTCTACGTTTATCGGCATATGACTTTTGCCTATCTTGAGCCTTCTTCAAGTGATCTCGAATAATATCAATCTTGTTATTCATCTCCAAAACCAAATCGGTACTTCCGATTTCCTTTTGACCCACTTCACCCCAACAAATTGGAGTTCGACACCTTCTACCATATAATATCTCATATGGCGACATTCCAATACTAGTGTGAAAACTATTATTGTACGAGAATTCCACCAAAGGCAAATGTTCATCCCAACTACCACCGAAATCAATAATGCACGCACGTAACATATCTTCCAACGTTCGATTTGTACGTTCAGTTTGACCGTCCGTTTGAGGATGGTACGCCATGCTCATATTCACCCTCGTACCCATATCTTCATGAAACTTCTTCCAAAATCGAGAAGTAAAACGCGTGTCCCGATCCGAAACGATAGACGCGGGAACGCCATGTCTCGATATCACCTCTTTAATGAACATCTTCGCGAGTGCCTCCGATGTAATTGCTTCTTTAATCGGAAAAAACAATGCACTCTTTGTCAATCTATCAACGATCACCCAAATAGTATCAAATTGGGTTCTTGCCGTCTTTGGCAACTTAGTAATAAAATCCATGGTAATATGATCCCACTTCCATATCGGAATTTCTAACGGTTGCAACTTACCATACGGCTTTTGGTGTTCGGCTTTAACTTGCAAACACGTGACGCATTGTTCAACATACTTAACAACGTCGCGTTTCATGCCTGGCCACCAATAATCTTTCCTCAAATCATGATACATTTTTGTGACGACTCCGTCAAAACACTTAACGGCTCCGTCACTTGGTCCCACAGCTTGATCGAAACTCTATATGAATTTAATAAAACAACCTTGCATTCTTTATTTAAAAATGATTTCCTATAAAGGAAATCTACTAAAATGTATAAGTTTAGAAAAACTATACAATAATACTTTAACCAAAAGTTGACCAAAATAAAGTCAACAAACAACCACTTTTTAATGTAACAAAATAGAATGCAAGTTAATGTTTAACAAAAGCTGCCATCATAAATATACAGACTCTCTAAGCACAGCGGAAGCAATCAATCATGAACCTGAGAATAAAACATGCGAGTAACTGTCAACAAAAATGTTGAGTGAATTATAGGTTTAATATTGCAAACAATATTTAATTTAAACAATAAAAAAATTTATGTTTGAAAACATAAAAACTCCTTTTTGAACCACCAAATTATATGCTAGAAAACATATAATAAAACATTATTCCATTTTCCGTGAGCCACCTGGTAACCACTTAACCATTTATTTACCCTTGCCAAACACAATAAATAATATACACCGAACAAGTGTATCTACAACAAAATACGAAGTACTAAACATTCCGATTATAAATTGCTAGCGCGACTAGCTCGAAATGGGGTTGTCAAACCCGATAGATCTATCCATAGGATTCGCGTTCACCAGTAGAAACCAGTGATTACAGTTACCAGACTAGGGAATATTTTTGTTCAACTCACAATGAATAATTTAAACCAACATCCACTTATGTCCAAAATATAAAATAAATTGCATGTATTCTCATCCCAAAAGATTTAAAATAGAAAATGGGACTATAACTCACCTTAAATAGCAACTGAAGAAATCTCACAAACAAGCGAACAGCAAGCAAAGTAAAGTGATCAAGAAAGATCACAACGCCGACCTATAAATAAAGCAGGTCGATATAAATAACTAACTTAGGTCAAGTCTTAGTATGATAGCTATTGTACATGTTGCAAGTAGACATAGAACATTACTCATCAAGCATCGGTTTGATTGGAACAGCATAAGGACACTCACTTTCTATTTTTAGAAAGTTTCTATTTTTAGCAGGTTTCCATTTTTGGAAAGTTTCTATTTTAGGAAAGTTTCTATTTTTAGCAGGTTTCCATTTTTGGAAAGTTTCTATTTTTGGAAAGTTTCTATTTTTGGCAGGTTTCCATTTTTAGAAAGTTTCTATTTTTAGAAAGTTTTAAGTTAGGAAAGTTTCCTTATTTAGAAAGTCAACAGAAGTCAACTGAAAGTCAAAGTCAACCGAAAGTCAACTCAAAAGTCAACCTTGGTCAAACATAGTCAACATTAATTTGAAAAGTGTAAATTATAATAATAACATAGGTTATAATGTTAATTTAAGTCAAAAGTGTATAATTATGTCTTAACATAAGTTTAATTAAATAAAATGAATTATTAAAGTTAATATAAGTTGAAATGTTATAATTAGTATAACATAAGTATTTAATTAATTAATTAAATATTAACCATATTATAAATATTATTAATAATAATAATCTTTAAATCATATCATATTTAAATCATATCATAAGTATTAAAAATTAATAATGAATTATTAATTATAGCATAAGTTTCTAATTAAAATTATTAAATCATAAGTATTTAATAATTAAATCATAATTAAATAATAATTAAGTCTTATAATAATTAAATAATTATTTAATCTTTATTATAAGTCTTAAAATAATATCCTCATAAAATAAATTTAATACTTATCATAAGTATTTTTCATTAATAATAAAAGTATTATTAATCATAAGTTTAATTAAAATGTTAATTAAATCATAAGTAATAATTAAATGATATAATAAATATATATCATAAGTCTTAAATGATAATAATTACTTCTTATATCATAAGTAATTAATCAATAATGAAAATCATTATTTTTATCATAAGTTTCAATATTTAACCATAAGTTTTAAGTTTAAAAGTTCATCGGGTCGTATCTTGAGCCCCGGGTGTCGGTTTCGGGCAAGCCACATATGCAACTCCACCTACTCAAACCACCCGACACAATTATGAACTCAAGAACACTCCAAGAACAGTCACCAAGTCGTGACTTACAGCCCTTAAACAATTTGTACCTTTAATCCGCTCAAAAACGTATTTTAGTCATAACGGGTGATCCGTGGCTCGGATTTCGATGACCCGAACATGAAAGTTCATCCCATCATCAATCCTAACACACTAGTACACCCTAAGGACTCCAAAAATGGTCACAAAGTCGGACCATAACTGAACCAATTCGTTTTCACCATTTAATCTTTACAAAACACCATTTTAATCATATCTTAAGCTCCGGGAATCGAAACGACATGAATCCGGAGTCTAAAATTAATGTCTTGATGAGAGGAACTCATCTAAACAATTTAATTTCACTTTTATATCAGTTACAAAACCAGAAATGAACGAATAAGCTGCTGTCCCAAAATAATCAAACCGAAAACATGTATAATCGAGTAATTCTACGCATACAAACAACAATACAATAACACATAATCATCATACTACTAATATAACATGTAAAATCAGAAAAATAAATGAAAAATTGAAAAGTTAGGGTTAGGGTTTATACCCTAATCAAGAATCGAAGAGTATGATCGTGTAGAGAAGAACGAGAGGAATCCGAATATGATAAAAGCCCTTTGATTTGCTTGCTTGGTTGAAGAAGATGATGAGGATTATGGATGGTGGTGGCGACGGCACTCAAAGGAGAAAAGAGGGAGGAGAAAATGAATGAGAGAAATTAAGGGTTTTGAGAAAATGTTTAAAGTGTAAGTATTATCTCAAAATGAAACAAAATGTGGATATACCCCCTCCCCCTTGAATTTTCGGCTGAATATTGACTAGGGTGGGCCCTTTGTGGCCCAAATTTGATAAATGTCCAATAGCTTGTGGCCCGAATGCCCGAACGAAGCCCGAAACGCGAAAACACCGCTACGCGATTAAATATTCGGAGAGATAACGCACACGCGACAAATAAAATATATAAACACTATATATAATCATATGACATCAAAATATCATATTTAAAATAATTAGGACTTAAAAATCCCAAAAGCTCGATCGTTGGTTTGAAAACCGAAAAGATTCGCCGGATAGAAATCCGCGACTCGTAGGAACGTATAATTTAAAATATGAATAAAAATATTCATATAACACATAATAATTAATATATTATTACAAAAATAATAATATAGGTCATAGAAATGACGTGGCACGAATAACAATTAACGATCGTTAAATAGTTAACGGTAAAAGATAACGAAAAAAGTAGGGTCGTTACAGTACCTTCCCGTTACGGAAATTTCGTCCCGAAATTTAAGCAGGTGCAGGGTTGACTCGGCATCTGGGAACCAATGCGGGTACTTCTGCCTCATATGACCTCCACGCTCCCAAGTGAACTTGGGACCGCGTCTGGCGTTCCATCTAACTCGAACAATAGGAATTCTACTCTGCTTAAGGGTCTTAACCTTTCGACCCATAATTTCAACAGGTTCCTCAGTAAAATGAAGTTGCTTATCATCTTGAAGTTCTTCCAAAGGAATAGTCTCATCGGCCTCGGCCAAACACTTCTTCAAATTCGATACATGAAAAATGTCATGAGCAGTACTGAGTTATTATGGTAATTTCAAACAATAAGCCACGAGTCCAACTCTCTCAATAATCTCAAAAAGGTCCAACAAAATGAGGATTCAACTTTCCTCTCTTACCAAATCGTACCACACCCTTCCAAGGTGATACTTTCAACATAACACGGTCACCGACCTGAATTTTCCTTCTCTTATCAGCATAACTCTTTTGCCGACTTCTGGCAGTTCTCAATCTTTCCTTAATCTGTACGATCTTCTCGGTAGTCTCTTGAATAATTTCTGGACCTGTGAGTTGAGCATCCCCAACCTCATTCCAAAAGGCAGGAGACCTTCACTTTCTACCATACAGAGCTTCAAACGGTGCGGATTTAATACTTGCATGATAGCTGTTGTTATAAGAAAATTCAGCTAGTAGCAAATATCTATCCCACCCATTACCACACTCAATAACACATGTTCGTAACATGTCTTCTAACGCTTGGATGGTCCTTTCACTCTGACCATTAGACTGTGGATGATAAGCAGTGCTCATATCCAATTTTGTTCCCAAAGCATCTTGTAAGGACTGCCAAAACCTCGATATAAATCGACTGTCTTGGTCCAAATTAATAGATACGGGAACACCATGTCTAGAAACAATCATCTTCAAATACAAATCTGTTTCCTTAATTGGCAAGAAATGAGTTGACTTAGTGAGTCGGTAACAATCACCCAAATGGTATCATAACCACCCACAACTCCCGGTAACTTCGTAATAAAGTCCATCTTAATACCTTCCCACTTCCACTCGGGAATTTCAGGTTGCACCAAAAGTCCAGACGGTTTCTGATATTCAGCTTTAACCTTAGCGCAGGTCAAACACTTAGCCACATACGTAGCCACATCAGCTTTCAAATTAGGCCACCAATACAGCTCCTTAAGATCATGATACATCTTTCCTGAACCAGGATGAATAGAGTACCTAGACTTATGAGCCTCATCTAAAACAAGTTTTCATAGATCACCGAACTTCGGAACCCAAAGGCATCCTGCAAAATACTGATTACCATCGGTTTGTACCTCTAACTGTTTACTCAAGCCTCGGACCTTCCCGTTACAAAATTTTCCTCCTTCAAGGCTTCTTGTTGAGCTGCAAGAATCTGCCTTGTGAGGTTTGTTCGAATGGTCATGTTTAAGGCTCTAAACCTACGAGGTTCAACTCTCTCCTTTCGACTCAAAGCACCAGCCACACATTGGCCTTTCCCGGATGATATAAAAGTTCGCAATCATAATCATTTAACGTCTCAACCCATCTTCGTTGCCTCATATTTAACTGTTTCTGATCAAGAATATGTTGAAGACTTTTGTGATCAGTGTACACTGTACTTTTGACCCCATAAAGATAATGTCTCCAAATCTTGAGCGCAAACACAACAGCTCCCAATTCTAAATCATGGGTTGTATAATTCTATTCGTGAATCTTCAACTGACGTGACGCGTATGCAATAACTTTCTTTCGTTGCATCAAAACACAACCAAAGCCCTGACGCGAAGCATTACAATAAACAACAAAATCATCATTACCCTCAGGTAGTGACAATATCGGAGCGGTAGTCAACTTCTTCTTCAAAGTTTGAAAAGCAGTCTCTTGTTCATCCTCCCACTCATACTTCTTCCCCTTGTGCGTTAAAGCAGTCATAGGTTTGGCTATACGAGAGAAATCTTGAATGAACCTTCTATAATAGCCTGCCAAACCTAGGAACTGACGAATCTGAGTAGGAGTTTTCGGAATTTCCCACTTTTCAATCGCTTCAATCTTAGCAGGGTCAACTTGTATTCCATGTTTACTAATAATATGTCCAAGAAATTGAACTTCTCTTAACCAGAAAGCACACTTAGAGAACTTAGCGTACTATTCTTCTTTTCTCAACAAATCAAGCACTAACTTCAAATGTTCTTCGTGCTCTTCATCACTCTTGTTATAAATAAGGATGTCGTCGATGAAAACGATAACGAATTTGTCTAGATAGGGTCTGCACACACGGTTCATGAGGTCCGTGAACACAGCAGGTGCGTTAGTCAATCCAGACGGCATAACAAGAAGTTCGCAGTGACCATAACGGGTACGGAAAGCAGTTTTCGGAATATCAGTTTCTTTAGCGCGTAATTGGTGATAACCGAAACGAAGATCAATCTTAGAATAAACGGACGAATCTTGAAGTTGATCGAACAGATCATCAATTCTCAGAAGAGGATAACGGTTCTTAATCGTAAGCTTGTTCAATGCGCGATAATCAATACACCATCGGAATGAACCACCCTTGTTCTTAACAAACAAAACAGAAGCTCCCTAAGGGGACGAACTGGGACGAATGAAATATAGTTGCAACGATGAAAGAAGAAATATATGGATTAGTCACATCGGTGGCATAGATATTTAAGGCAATTCTCTCAAAGGAGATAACGAGGATCATGGACTTCAAAGTAAATTTTCATTACATTTTCGAAAGGAAGACGTACGAAAGGTGTGATATTTCAACGAGAGTGTACTTCCTTGTACAATGAGCGAGGAAATCTAGGATTCATCCATATTCTTAAATTTATGTGCGGATGAAAAGAACGCGAATCATGGGTTATAAATAATGACCGCCTCCAGGTGAGATGAATCTCCAAAAATAATTTCGTGCACCTCAAAGTATTGAATCCTAGGATTGATGTTTACGAGGGTGTTGTGGTTGACAGCGAATGTTGAGAGTAGAAACTCCTCAAACGGTCTAGTGAAATATATATCCATGACACCCATTATAACAACAGTTGGGGTAGAAACCCACCTAGTGCCTTTTCTACAATAAGGTGACCATCGAGTGTACCCCAGAAACTTGATTTATCGGTCTGCGTTTCGGCCATGTCCAACCATAAGAGGGAAAATTCTATGAGCGCAAAGACTTTCCAACAAATTTTATAAAACCGGCATCCAAACTGGTGTAAGAATTTCTATCAATGGACTTAATGGTAAATTTTCATCCTTAAACGGAGGATGAGAATAAATGTGATCCAAACACTCTGTAGAGTAATGCGAAAATTCTAATGTAATCAATCAAAAAAGTTTTGAAAAAGCTTTAAACGTCTAATGTAACCCCATAAATGGAACGAAGCTCTTAGTAAATTTAGAAGTATGTACAACGTGTACCATTTTACGTAAATCAATTTGAGTTAACTAGACAACTCAATAAGAGTGGTTTTAAAATAATTTTGAAGGTATAAATTAGTGTATACTAGCCAAAATAGGTAAGGGTAAATTTGTCCATTTGAATTCATACGTACATATATGATTTTATAAATAGTATACATGACAAAGTATTTCATTACTTCTATTCGCCCATAAATCTCGTGAGAACCGCCCAATTACACAAATGTGTAAAATTTTTAATGAAAAGCAGGGTATCCGCATCACAGAGGTTACGAGTTGAAGTAAGATCGTTAAAGCTCGGGTGATGGACTTGAATCGTCTCGCGACATCTCTTCAATAAATGCTACGAGGTCATGAAAACCAATGAGTTAAATAATGTCTTGACTTTTATCAGAACACAAGTCCTTGGGTCAAAACTATTCACGTGCGAAGCTGTCACTAACAAGCGAGTTATAAATGATAAAACATGGGGTAGGTAGTTCGGTTAAGATGAGTCTCTCGCATATCAACAAATAAGATGATGAGTATCTTCCTTACTCATGTAATAACGTTAGAATTTCCAAATGAGTGGTGTACAAATTTTCTTTGACTCGCTTTCTATTCCTCATGTCACAATATTGGGACTTTTTATGAATTAAAGTAATATAATCACGTTGGCCTGACGCCATTATATTTCACTAACTCATAGTTCCATTCCAATATCACTACATAAGGTCAGGACACGTGGTCAACCTCGAATTTCAACACAATTTCCCTAAAACAATTTCTTAACAATGTGCTAAGGATAGCACAAGAGACAAAGACATCGAAAGTAATGAATAGGAGTAACGATGACATAAAAATGTCTTCGAAGTACCAAGAATCTCTAAAAGTAAGAATGACGTTTTCCGTTTCAACAACCAAAGCACATAGGCACAACGGCACAAATGCACGTAATATAACAAAAATGTTATATACCCAAACACAATAGCTGACATTGAAATGCCGAGCCTTTAGAAGTCAAGAATGACATCTCGCGTAATATAACTCAAACGTTATATACATAACCCTAATAGATGACATAGAAATGCCTAGAATCCTAGAACACGTAATATAACTCAAACGTTATATCAATAAACACAAATTATGACATAGAAATGTCGAGAATTCCAGAAGTCAAGAATGACACCCCCTCGGTTTCACTAACCGAGGTGTTCCTTTAAAAGATGAACTCGCATGAGTCGGAGAATACGTTTAAATCGGAATGGGAGCGTTTAAATCGGAATGGGAGTTCCTCCCGGATTCAGAACATAATAGAAATGTATATATGATAACAATACACATACCAACACGATACAAATAATCGCATATAATAATATATAATAGGTCGGGCTGTAGACTAGACTCACTAATGCACCCTATTGACTCGGGTAACAACATCAATGCAGCCTAATTCCCTACAACCAGAGCTCTGATACCAACTGTGACGACTCCGTCAAAACACTTAACGGCTCCGTCACTTGGTCCCACAGCTTGATCGAAACTCTATATGAATTTAATAAAACAACCTTGCATTCTTTATTTAAAAATGATTTCCTATAAAGGAAATCTACTAAAATGTATAAGTTTAGAAAAACTATACAATAATACTTTAACCAAAAGTTGACCAAAATAAAGTCAACAAACAACCACTTTTTAATGTAACAAAATAGAATGCAAGTTAATGTTTAACAAAAGCTGCCATCATAAATATGCAGACTCTCTAAGCACAGCGGAAGCAATCAATCATGAACCTGAGAATAAAACATGCGAGTAACTGTCAACAAAAATGTTGAGTGAATTATAGGTTTAATATTGCATACAATATTTAATTTAAACAATAAAAAAATTTATGTTTGAAAACATAAAAACTCCTTTTTGAACCACCAAATTATATGCTAGAAAACATATAATAAAACATTATTCCATTTTCCGTGAGCCACCTGGTAACCACTTAACCATTTATTTACCCTTGCCAAACACAATAAATAATATACACCGAACAAGTGTATCTACAACAAAATACGAAGTACTAAACATTCCGATTATAAATTGCTAGCGCGACTAGCTCGAAATGGGGTTGTCAAACCCGATAGATCTATCCATAGGATTCGCGTTCACCAGTAGAAACCAGTGATTACAGTTACCAGACTAGGGAATATTTTTGTTCAACTCACAATGAATAATTTAAACCAACATCCACTTATGTCCAAAATATAAAATAAATTGCATGTATTCTCATCCCAAAAGATTTAAAATAGAAAATGGGACTATAACTCACCTTAAATAGCAACTGAAGAAATCTCACAAACAAGCGAACAGCAAGCAAAGTAAAGTGATCAAGAAAGATCACAACGCCGACCTATAAATAAAGCAGGTCGATATAAATAACTAACTTAGGTCAAGTCTTAGTATGATAGCTATTGTACATGTTGCAAGTAGACATAGAACATTACTCATCAAGCATCGGTTTGATTGGAACAGCATAAGGACACTCACTTTCTATTTTTAGAAAGTTTCTATTTTTAGCAGGTTTCCATTTTTGGAAAGTTTCTATTTTAGGAAAGTTTCTATTTTTAGCAGGTTTCCATTTTTGGAAAGTTTCTATTTTTGGAAAGTTTCTATTTTTGGCAGGTTTCCATTTTTAGAAAGTTTCTATTTTTAGAAAGTTTTAAGTTAGGAAAGTTTCCTTATTTAGAAAGTCAACAGAAGTCAACTGAAAGTCAAAGTCAACCGAAAGTCAACTCAAAAGTCAACCTTAGTCAAACATAGTCAACATTAATTTGAAAAGTGTAAATTATAATAATAACATAGGTTATAATGTTAATTTAAGTCAAAAGTGTATAATTATGTCTTAACATAAGTTTAATTAAATAAAATGAATTATTAAAGTTAATATAAGTTGAAATGTTATAATTAGTATAACATAAGTATTTAATTAATTAATTAAATATTAACCATATTATAAATATTATTAATAATAATAATCTTTAAATCATATCATATTTAAATCATATCATAAGTATTAAAAATTAATAATGAATTATTAATTATAGCATAAGTTTCTAATTAAAATTATTAAATCATAAGTATTTAATAATTAAATCATAATTAAATAATAATTAAGTCTTATAATAATTAAATAATTATTTAATCTTTATTATAAGTCTTAAAATAATATCCTCATAAAATAAATTTAATACTTATCATAAGTATTTTTCATTAATAATAAAAGTATTATTAATCATAAGTTTAATTAAAATGTTAATTAAATCATAAGTAATAATTAAATGATATAATAAATATATATCATAAGTCTTAAATGATAATAATTACTTCTTATATCATAAGTAATTAATCAATAATGAAAATCATTATTTTTATCATAAGTTTCAATATTTAACCATAAGTTTTAAGTTTAAAAGTTCATCGGGTCGTATCTTGAGCCCCGGGTGTCGGTTTCGGGCAAGCCACATATGCAACTCCACCTACTCAAACCACCCGACACAATTATGAACTCAAGAACACTCCAAGAACAGTCACCAAGTCGTGACTTACAGCCCTTAAACAATTTGTACCTTTAATCCGCTCAAAAACGTATTTTAGTCATAACGGGTGATCCGTGGCTCGGATTTCGATGACCCGAACATGAAAGTTCATCCCATCATCAATCCTAACACACTAGTACACCCTAAGGACTCCAAAAATGGTCACAAAGTCGGACCATAACTGAACCAATTCGTTTTCACCATTTAATCTTTACAAAACACCATTTTAATCATATCTTAAGCTCCGGGAATCGAAACGACATGAATCCGGAGTCTAAAATTAATGTCTTGATGAGAGGAACTCATCTAAACAATTTAATTTCACTTTTATATCAGTTACAAAACCAGAAATGAACGAATAAGCTGCTGTCCCAAAATAATCAAACCGAAAACATGTATAATCGAGTAATTCTACGCATACAAACAACAATACAATAACACATAATCATCATACTACTAATATAACATGTAAAATCAGAAAAATAAATGAAAAATTGAAAAGTTAGGGTTAGGGTTTATACCCTAATCAAGAATCGAAGAGTATGATCGTGTAGAGAAGAACGAGAGGAATCCGAATATGATAAAAGCCCTTTGATTTGCTTGCTTGGTTGAAGAAGATGATGAGGATTATGGATGGTGGTGGCGACGGCACTCAAAGGAGAAAAGAGGGAGGAGAAAATGAATGAGAGAAATTAAGGGTTTTGAGAAAATGTTTAAAGTGTAAGTATTATCTCAAAATGAAACAAAATGTGGATATACCCCCTCCCCCTTGAATTTTCGGCTGAATATTGACTAGGGTGGGCCCTTTGTGGCCCAAATTTGATAAATGTCCAATAGCTTGTGGCCCGAATGCCCGAACGAAGCCCGAAACGCGAAAACACCGCTACGCGATTAAATATTCGGAGAGATAACGCACACGCGACAAATAAAATATATAAACACTATATATAATCATATGACATCAAAATATCATATTTAAAATAATTAGGACTTAAAAATCCCAAAAGCTCGATCGTTGGTTTGAAAACCGAAAAGATTCGCCGGATAGAAATCCGCGACTCGTAGGAACGTATAATTTAAAATATGAATAAAAATATTCATATAACACATAATAATTAATATATTATTACAAAAATAATAATATAGGTCATAGAAATGACGTGGCACGAATAACAATTAACGATCGTTAAATAGTTAACGGTAAAAGATAACGAAAAAAGTAGGGTCGTTACAATTTTCGTCGCGCCCGGATGAATAGAATATTTTAACTTGTGCGCTTCATCAAGAAGCACCTTTCGGTAATCACCCATCTTAGGCACCCACACTCTTCCTTGAAAATACAACAAACTACGCGAACCTATAGTAATGAATTCCGATTGCTTCACAATTCGTTCCGCATGCTTGTTGTGAACGTAAGCCTCTATTTGAATCACACCAAGTTTTTCAAGAAAATCGTTAGTAATGATCAAACGTAACAATCCCAATCGTAACGCCGGATGTTGACTCTTTCGACTCAACGCATCCGCGACTACATTCGCCTTGACCGGATGGTAGAGTATCTCACAATCATAATCTTTCACCACGTCCATCCACCTACGTTGACGATAATTCAAATCCCGTTGATCAAAAAGATGTTTCAAACTCTTGTGATCCGAATAAATCGTACACTTGACACCATACAAGTAATGGCGCCAAATTTTCAAAGCATGGACCACCGCCGCTAATTCGAGATCATGAATCGGGTATTTCTTTTCATGTTCCTTTAATTGGCGAGAGGCGTAAGCGATGACTTTACCTCGTTGCATTAGAACACACCCGAGCCCATTAAAAGAAGCATCATAATAAACCGTCATATCATCTACACCTTCCGGCAACACTAAGACCGGAGTTTGACACAATTTCTCTTTCAACAATTGAAAAGCGATTTCTTGCTCGTTCTCCCAATTGAACCTCGTATTCTTCCTTGTCAACTTAGTTAATGGAGAAGCAATCTTTGAAAAGTCTTGGATAAACCGACGATAATAACCGACCAATCCGAGAAAACTTAAGATTTTCGTAGGCGTAGTCGGTTGTCCCCAACTCTTTACCGTCTCTATCTTCCCCGGATCTACTTGAATACCGTTTTTGTTCACAATATGGCCAAGGAATTGAACTTCCCTTAGCCAAAATTCACGTTTCGAGAACTTAGCATATAACTTCTCCCTTCGTAGTGTCTTCAAAACTTCACGCAAATGACATTCATGTTCGTTCATACTTTTCGAATAGACTAGTATGTCGTCAATGAACACAATTACCGACTTGTCCAACATAGGTTGGAATACTCGGTTCATAAGATCCATGAATGCCGCTGGTGCATTTGTAAGACCAAAAGGCATAACCACAAACTCAAAATACCCGTAACGCGTACGAAAAGCCGTTTTCTCAATATCTTCCTCACGGACTCGCATTTGGTGATAGCTGGACCGTAGCTCAATTTTAGAGAAATACGTCGCACCTTAGAGTTGATCAAATAAATCGTCAATCCTAGGTAATGGATAACGGTTCTTGATTGTCACTTTGTTCAACTCCTGATAATCAATGCACATACGCATACTTCCGTCTTTCTTTTTCACGAATAAAACCGGAGCGCCCCAAGGCGAAGCACTCGGTCGAATAAAACCCTTCTCAAGTAACTCTTGGGTTTGATTTAACAATTCTTGCATTTCCGTCGGCGCTAAATGATAAGGAGTTTTAGAAATGGGAGTAGCTCCCGGAACCAACTCAATGCAAAATTCAACTTGTCTTTCCGCCGGAACACCCGGTAACTCATCCGGAAAAACGTCTTCAAACTCATTTACCACCGGAATTTTACGAATGGATGGTGGCTCATCACGAGTATCAACAACATGGGCAAGAAAAGCCATGCCACCACTAACAAGGAAACGACGTGCCCGTGTAAAAGTGCATATCGGCACAAGTCTTCTACGCTTATCGCCATGAATAATTAACTCTCCCCCACTTGGGGTCTTTACACGAATAGATTTTTCATGGCATGCAATATCGGCTCTATTATGATCGAGCCAATCCATACCAACCACGATATCAAAATCACCCAAAGTCATCGGGATGAGATCAATTTTAAAGTTCTCGGAACCAAACACAACATTACAATCTTTACACACATCAAACACTTGCACCGTCTTGCCATCCGCTATTTCGACTTCTACCGGACGACTTAACTTAGCTAATGGTTTATTAAGTTTAGGCACAAATTTTGGAGACACAAACGATAAGTTTGCACCGCTATCAAATAGAATCCTTGCCGGATTAGAGTTAACCATGAAAGTACCTGAGACGACTTCATTGGATTGCTTAGCTTCATCATTTGTCATCAAATAATTACGCCCCTTGCCGACCCCGCCGCCTTCTCTATCCTCTTAACTTGATCATTTCGGAGATCGGGGCACTCCGACTTTCGGTGCCCTTCTTGTTGGCAATTAAAACGCGTGATCACATTTGTACGTGGTTTTGGGCAATCACGAGAGTAGTGACCTTTTTGCCCACAATTGTAGCATGTGGTCGCGTGAACACTAGAAGCACCTTTCTTCACACTACCAACACTTTCGGATGCTCCCCTACTCTTCTTGTTCGAAAAGCTAGAAGTTTCAAACTTCCTTTTACTTGGCGCATAACTAACCGGACTCGGAGCTTGCGCTTCAAACCCCTTTGCCACCGCCAAAAGCATAGCAAAAGTCTCAACATGACCAATACTAATTTTACCCTTCAAATCATCTCTAAGGGTCGCATGAAAGTCTTCCATTAATAATTGATCATTCCCCACATACTCGGGGCAAAAACGCGCTTTGGCGAGAAAGTTGGTTTTGAGAGTGTTTAGGTCCAAAGACCCTTGACGCATGTTCCTTAATTCGTTTCGCAACTTGAAAAGATCCGCTTGCGTACGATATTCGAGGAAAAACTCCTTCTTGAACTCCGCCCAAGACAACCCCACAAAAGCCGCATCACCCACCATATCAATTTTTCCATCGAGCCAATCTTTAGCATGGCCCCTCAACAAACTAGTAGCAAGCCTTGTCTTCTTCTCGGGTGGGCACTCGGTCGTGTGAAAACAACCTTCAACATCAGAAATCCAAGCCACACTCTTCATGGGGTCGGGATCCCCGTGAAAGTGAGGAGGCTTAGTCGCCAAGAAGTTCTTATAGCTAAACTCCAACTCGCCCATAATTTGAGGTCTAGGAAACCTCCTTTCAACTTCTTCTTTAACGGCATTGGTCATTCGTTCTTGAATCATATCGACAATTTGTTCTGAAACCGACTCTTCGAGAATTCGCTTAACCTTTCGAGAGAAAATCGAAACATAGTTTTCTAGAGCGGCCTCTATTTTGGTGGTCATCTCGTCCGTTTCCTCCACATGAGAAGGACCACCGTTGCCATTCGTATCCGTTCCGTTTCTCATCTTCATTCTAAAGATTAAAGAATGGATTAGACATCACCAACGAATTAATACACATAAATACCTATGCATATGACCGTACACACCCCACATCTAGCTCAATGCTTGTCGCACGTCCTTGCTTGACTTGACTTGCAACCGTAATAGTGGTCGCGACTCACTATTACGCTCACATGCCGTGCCATGCTCAAACGTATCACAACCATCTCGCTCGATGTTCAAAACAATAACACACGATTAGTAATATCATATCATAGCATAGTTAGTCCACCTATGCATTAAAGAACTAATCAAAGCCCGCACCGACCCGTAGTCCTACAAGTCCCGCATATAGTTCAATGACTCAAAAGTCTAAGTCTAGGCGCCTATCTCAAGTCACCTAAATCCCTTAGACCATGCTCTGATACCACTTGTAACAACCCAAACCAAACCACGAACAACCCGCGTAAAAATGTGAAATAATTTTTTTTTTAAGCTGTTCAGTTAGTGGCGCGGCGCGCCAGGTATCCGCGCGGCGCGCAGAATCACCTGGACAGCCCCCTGTCTCTGGAAGTCAATTAGACGAAAATGTTTGACCCTTTCCCGACATAATTAGACAAAATGCTTACAATCACATACTCATACATGTAAAACTAACACGTTCCATTAATAAAATTAGTTTTACGAAACGGGGCCCACATCGGCCGTTTTACGAGTTTAATACATAATGAGAGTTTCGACCACCAAAAAGTTTAAATGCCAAACGACGCATCGAGCATGGTGTTTGGGGTTAAACTACCCAAGTCTCGGTCGAACTTCCAAAAAGCTATAATCCCCGAGCCACTAATCCAAGCGAATACCTTTGCCCTTATCCAAGCCGGATCCTAAAAAGGTAAACAACGAGAGGGTAAGCTAACGCTTAGTGAATGCAATAATTATACATATACATATATAATACACCTACTTGCAAGCACTTATACAAATACCTCATACACGCTAGCAATTTACATAGCATACCATCGCAAGTATAACTCTAAACCCTTCAAGATCACAAGCTAGCTCAACACTATCATATATATAACCCGAATAATATAATATACTACAATACAACGCGTAATTATGGTTAACAAATAACACAAGGGAATGGTACTTCGAATTTCCCATCGGTGTTCATAACAACCGTTAGTGTTCAACGAAATATATCACTAACCCCTAGGCGACACGGACAACGAAATATCCGTTCAAGCAATCGTTAGTGTACAACGAAATATATCACTACCTCTTGGGCAATTTGGACAACGAAATATCCATCGTTAGTGTACAACGAAATATATCACTAACTCTTGGGCAATTTGGACAACGATATATCCATCGTTAGTGTACAACGAAATATATCACTAACTCTTGGTGGTATAGACACGTATACCCGTCCCCATCCCCCTCCCTACAAATAGATACATTATATACACACATGTATAATCATTCTACTCACCTTACGCCTTCGGTGAATCGATAAACCAAGCTTGAACTTCAAGGTAACACACCTATTACAATGTACACATAATCAATATCCATTCAAGTTGGTCAAACTCGCAACACTCACCATCACTAGGTCATTTTGATCCATTTGGACACTTAACCCTAAAAGTGGGTCAACTCACACTCAAAACCCTAATATTAGCCAAGGTAGGTTTAAAACGCATTTCAACACTAGGTTTATGCATTAATCACAAACATTAACTAACTTAGGTCCATTTTGACCCATTTGACCAATTAAAGTCAACACACCCATTTCGGGTTATCCACTAACCCACTTAACACCCATTCACATATATATAAGTGTGCTAGTAATTTCACTAACCAATTTAGGCTCACAAACATAAATTGATACTTTGAAAACCCTAGTTAGTCATTTTTGAGTCTACATGACCCAAATTCACCCTAAACCCCCAAGTCACTAGCAAAAATGGGTTTTATGTGAAGCCCTAACCCAAACCCTAACCCTTAATATAATTAAAGTAAGAAATTAGGTTTTATAACTTACCAACACAATCACCACGTAGCTAGTGACTAGGTGAACAACTTTAGAACTCGCACTAAGACCCGATTCAACCTCCTTCTTCCTTTAATGGAGCTCTCTCACACTAGAAAACCCTTTCTCTCACTAAATAAATTTGGAAGAGATGAAGTAGATGGAAATGGAGTTAATGAGGCTCCAACACTGACCTAGAGCCTTTAATTCGGGCCCCCATGTGTAATTACCAAAAAGCCCTCAAAATATCTTGATTAAAACAAAGTGAGCTGTCAGCAGCAAATGGCGCGGCGCGCCAAGTGCTCTCGTAGCGCGCAACGCCCCTGAGTCAGAATCTGACCCCTTTTTGTATGTACAACAAAATTACCACTTCAAGTATCCTAAATTACGCATTTGTACAAGGAAAATATTCGGGTCTTGCAAGAGGAACCGGAAGAGGAGGAACCGGAAGAGGAGGAATCGAAAGAAGAAGAGGTTCCGGAGAAAGAAATATTGATACCTATAGTAAATCGATTAAATAAAAGAAAATCCTCAACCAACGGACCAAAGTTAATAATGGTCAATGGTGTTTCCGTCGAGGAAGCAAAATATTGGGAAGATTACCAATTTTCCGATGAATCGGATCCCGATGAGGATTCCGATGATGTTATAGAAATTACCACGACCCAATTTAATAAAGCGAAAGAAAATAATAAGGGAAAAGGTATAAAAATAGAGAAACTCGATTCCAACCCTGATGAACTTTATATGTATCGGCAACATCCGTATTTCCAAAAATGTAACAATGACCCGGGAACCTCTAAACCACCAGGTTTTTCTAAACCATTGTGGAAAACGACGGCTCGTATTAAAGGAACACCATATATTCCTAGAAAATTAGGAAAACGAAGCAAGTCCGAAGAAGAAGAAACCAGTGATTCAGATTAGAGGGTTGTAATCATGTTGTGTATTATATGTATTGTAGTTGTGACGCCCCGTACAAAACCATCGTGTACGATTCTTCAACAACAGGATCTTTACACGGTCAAGTACTACATGCTATTTGAAAACCAGTTTTGCATTCATAAAAGACATAGTGTTTACAAAAGATAACGTGACACAAAGGTTGTTACAAAGTCATTATTTGAAAATAACATAAACTATGAATGCAAAAGAAAAGTTCCATGATTGAGACATCTCTAAGATTATGCAGCGGAATTCTAGCACAGCAGGTCCTTAACAGCAAGTCTAAACACCAAGACAGCAAGTCTAAACAGCGGAAGCAACAATCCTCTAAGCACATGAGAAAACATGATTAAAAACATCAACAATAATGTTGGTGAGCTATAGTTTAAGTTGTAACAGTAATGTAAGGTAGGCCACAAGATTTTAGTGCTTCAAACAGCGTATCAAAATAGTATGAAAAGTATATGTTTAACCGTGGGCACTTGGTAACTAACTTAACGTTTATAACCCCCTAAAAGTACACTTGGCGAGTGCGTATGTTTACGAAGTATTAAACACCCGTTAAATGCTAGCGCGACTAGCCCGAGTGGGGATGTCAAACCCTATGGATCCATATCTAAGATTCGCATTCACCGGTTCAAAAACCAATGACTAAACGTTACCGAGCTAAGGTGAAAGTTTATGCCGTTGTATAACCCACACATATATAAAGTTTAAGTACTCGTGCCTAGTATGTAAAATGTAAAAAGCGCATGTATTCTCTGTCCCTAGATAATTAAAGTAAAAAGGGATGCTATAACTCACAGTGATAAGAGCGGTAAAGTCGATAATGAAAGTATGCGAGTAGTAAGTCGGTTCAAAAGGTCGTCAACCTAAGTCAAAGGTTACTAGGTCAGTAGGTTATCCTCCTAAGTTTTAATAGTGCATAAAATAAGTTTAAGTGTCATCATCATCATCGTTCATCATCATAAAAGCTAAGTAAGTTTGACAAGAATAGAGATCTAAACAATAGGCTGACTTCGGTCAGCTGGTACGACATCTACGTAAATCGAAAAGACACGTAATCAGTGGCTATGGCTCCGTATATGTGTCCCGTAGTTGCTGACCAATTTCCAGAACCAAACTCGTCTTCGTTTGACTGTGGTGACAGTTTAAGTGCGAGTAGGTCAGAAATTTCAGCACAACGTTAATAGGTTGTAATGACTTTCGGAAGGCCATAAATCCTAAACCGTAACTCGGATTAAGACGAGGTATAAACGGAAAATTATCTACTCGAACTGAAATAATTGAAAATCAACTTTCTAGTAGCATAGGTGGTCTGATAAGATCACGAAAACAGTAAGCAAGGTGCTCCGGTGGGGTTCTTAGTGCATGATGCTCATCACGGTTCTCATCCTTGATGCTTGTAGCTTCAAGTGTACAACTCGTTGATGGGTTAGCATCACCTTGACCAAGATTCTACCATCAACACACAATATGTTAAGACCAACTAAGAACACAACTCATTTAAGAGTCTTAGATGGATGATGAACCAAGGTAACATCATATCCTTAGTCTTAACACAATTACAAGTTACATTTACAACTAACGCTACAAACTTTACTTCAATCAAGCAAGTATGAACATAATCTAAGTCAAATGAAGTTATGGAACCCTAAGCTAGAGAGCTTGGATCCCTTTCACACAAGTTTTAAGGTCACAAAGCTAGAAAGCTTGAACCTTTAGTGTTCTTGAAGATCTTGAAGCATAAAGCTTGGATCTTTAAGTTACATGAAGACCATAAACACAAGTTTTGATCTTTATAACAAAATAATGAGATCATAAGTTAGAAAACTTAGATCCAACAAAAGATATGAAGATCCAAGCTAGAAAGCTTGCATCTTGATTGTTCTTGAAGATCTTGAAGCATAAAGCTTGGATCTTTAAGTTATATGAAGATTACAAATACAAGTTTGAATCTTTATAACAAAATAACAAGATTTAAAGTTAAAAGATATAGATCTACAAAGTGGGTGAAGATTCAAAGCTAGAAAGCTTGAATCTTCCATGTTCTTGAAAGATTCAAATCCATGTTTGAATCTACAAGATGTAATCAAGATCAAAAGCTAAAAAGCTAGACCCATGATGATGATGATGATGAATTCGTGATGATGAGAAGGAGAAGAAGAAGAAAAATTCAAAATACTTACACTTTTAGAGAGAGAAAGAACTAGAGAGAATTAGAGAGTGAGTGTGTGTGAATTACAAATGAAAGCAAGTGTAAAATGGATGGAATAAGGCTAGTATTTATAGGTGAATGGGGGGTGAGGGTGGTGGTGGTGGTCGTGAATTTGGAGGGGGGACAAGGGGGACAAAATTTTGCTTTTTGGTTAATGGTTGTCTAAAGTTGGTGCTTATGTTGGGATCCCATGTAACATTAAGGATAATACTTGACATAAATGCTAGTATGTTCCCTCTAATAAATGGGCATTTATCTTACATATTAATGGGTCACTAGCTAATAATAATTAGGCTAATTAAATAGTTCACTAAATAGTGTAGGGTGGCCTAAGGCCCAACAAGGTAGAAAGTCCAACAAGACTAACTAGTAAGCATAAGTAAATTACTACGCGTAATTAAGCATCCATAAACCCAGGTATTTATTATTATAAAATAATAATTAAGATTTCATAGTCATAATATTCCGATTACTAAAAAGGTTAAACGTGTACGCAGTACGCAGTTTGTTCGTAACGTCAAGTGACACTAACGGTCATAAAGGGTTCCGGTGAACAAATTAAGTAACCTACGTACTTAAAGGAACTTTTTAACACATAAATGAAAGTAAGCCATGTGTATAAAGATTCCAGAGTATCAAGTAGCACAATACGCACAAATACGCAGTTTCGCTAAAACACAAGGCACAAAAGCAAGTCGAAAAAACTTCTAATAAGAATTTTGTGCTAAATTAAGTTGCCCATTGATGCCTTTGGATAATAAACTTTTACTCGAATTAGCAAATGGTAAATTAATTTCAGCAGATAATATATGTCGGGACAGAGAAATTAAACTGGGTGATGAAACGTTTAAGATTGATTTAATACCAGTCGAGTTAGGGAGTTTTGATATAATAATTGGCATGGATTGGTTGAAGAAGGTAAGAGCAGATGTCGTTTGTTACAAAAATGCGATTCACATTATGTGTGAAAAAGGAAAACCTTTAATGGTGTACGGAGAAAAGAACAACGCGAAGTTAAATCTTATTAGTAGTTTGAAGGCGCAAAAACTAATAAGAAAAGGTTGTTATGTCATTCTAGCACACATCGAGGAAGTTAAACCTGAAGAAAAGAACATCAGTGATGTTCCCGTCGCAAAAGAATTTTCCGATGTATTTTCGAAAGAATTACCGGGACTACCCCTACATCGATCCGTTGAATATCAAATAGACCTTGTACCAGGAGCTGCACCAATAGCTCATGCTCCATACAGACTCGCACCCAGCAAAATGAAAGAATTACAAAGTCAGTTACAGGAACTTTTAGAGCGTGGTTTCATTCGACCAAGTACATCACCATGGGGAGCTCCTATTCTATTTGTCAAGAAGAAAGATGGTACATTCAGGTTGTGTATTGACTACCGAGAGTTTAACAAACTTACCATCAAGAACCGTTACCCATTACCGAGAATCGACGACTTATTTGATCAACTACAAGGCTCGTCGGTTTATTCGAAGATCGATTTACGTTCTGGATATCACCAAATGCGGGTGAAAGAGGATGACATTCCGAAGAATGCTTTTTAGGACGCGTTACGGTCATTGCGAGTTTATGGTTATGCCGTTTAGATTGACTAATGCACCAGCTGTATTCATGGACCTCATGAACCGAGTGTGTGGGCCATATCTTGAAAGTTTGTCTTTGTTTTCATCGATGACATACTTATTTACTCAAAGAATGATCAAGAGTACGAAGAACATTTGAGAAAAGTGCTAGAGTTACTGAGAAAAGAAAAACTGTACGCTAAGTTTTCAAAGTGTGCATTTTGGTTGGAAGAAATTCAATTCCTCGTTCATATAGTGAACAAAGAAGGTATTCAGGTGGATCCAGCAAAGATTGAAACCGTTGAAAAGTGGGAAACCCCAAAAACTCCGAAACACATACGCCAATTTTTAGGGCTAGCTGGTTATTACAGGAGATTCATCTAAGATTTTTCCAAAATAGCAAAACCCTTGACTGCATTAACGCATAAAGGGAGGAAATTTGAATGGAAGGATGAACAAGAAAAAGCGTTTCAATTGTTGAAGAAAAAGTTAACTACGACACCTATATTGTCATTACCTAAAGGGAATGATGATTTTGTGATATATTGTGATGCCTCAAAGCAAGGTCTCGGTTGTGTATTAATGCAACGAACGAAAGTAATTGCTTATGCGTCTAGACAATTGAAGATTCACGAGCAGAATTATACGACGCATGATTTGGAATTAGGTGCGGTTGTTTTTGCATTAAAGACTTGGAGGCACTACTTATATGGGGTCAACAGTATTATATATACCGACCACAAAAGTCTTCAACACATATTTAATCAGAAATAACTGAACATGAGGCAGCGCAGATGGATTGAATTATTGAATGATTACCACTTTGAGATTCGTTATCACCCGGGGAAGGCAAATGTGGTAGCCGACGTCTTGAGCAAAAAGGACAGAGAACCCATTCGAGTAAAAGCTATAAATATAATGATTCACACTAACCTTACTACTCAAATAAAGGAGGCGCAACAAGGAGTTTTAAAAGAGGGAAATTTAAAGGATGAAATACCCAAAGGATCAGAGAAGCATCTTAATATTTGAGAAGACGGAACCCGGTATTGGGCTGAAAGGATTTGGGTACCAAAATTTGGAGATATGAGAGAAATGGTACTTAGAGAAGCTCATAAAACCAGATACTTAATACATCCTGGACGAGGAAGATGTACAAGGATCTTAAGAAACATTTTTGGTGGTCGAGTATGAAAGCCGATGTTGCTAAATACATAGGAGAATGTTTAACGTGTTCTAAGGTCAAAGCTGAGCATCAGAAACCATCAGGTCTACTTCAACAACCCGAAATCCCGGAATGGAAATGGGAAAACATTACCATGGATTTCATCACTAAATTGCCAAGGACTGCAAGTGGTTTTGATACTATTTGGGTAATAGTTGATCGTCTCACCAAATCAGCACACTTCCTGCCAATAAGAGAAGATGACAAGATGGAGAAGTTAGCACGACTGTATTTGAAGGAAGTCATCTCCAGATATGGAATACCAATCTCTATTATCTCTGATAGGGATGGCAGATTTATTTCAAGAATCTGGCAGACATTACAGCAAGCATTAGGAACTCATCTAGACATGAGTACTGCCTATCATCCACAAACTGATGGGCAGAGTGAAAGGACGATACAAATGCTTGAAGACATGCTACGAGCGTGTGTTATTGATTTCGGAAACAGTTGGGATCGACATCTACCGTTAGCAGAATTTTCCTACAACAACAGCTACCATTCAAGCATTGAGATGGCGCCGTTTGAAGCACTTTATGGTAGAAAGTGCAGGTCTCCTATTTGTTGGAGTGAAGTGGGGGATAGACAGATTACGGGTCCGGAGATAATACAAGAAACTACCGAGAAGATCATCCAAATTCAACAACGGTTGAAAACCGCCCAAAGTCGACAAAAGAGCTACGCCGACAATAAAAGAAAAGATATAGAATTTGAAATTAGAGAGATGGTCATGCTTAAGGTTGCACCTTGGAAAGGCATTGTTCGATTTGGTAAATGAGGGAAATTAAATCCAAGGTATATAGGACCATTCAAGATTATTGATCGTGTCGGACCAGTAGCTTACCGACTTGAATTACCACGACAACTCGCGCTGTACATAACACTTTCCACGTCTCAAATTTGAAGAAATGTTTTGCTAAAGAAGATCTCACTATTCCATTAGACGAAATCCAAATCAACGAAAAACTTTAATTCGTCGAAGAACCCGTCAAAATAATGGATCGTGAGGTTAAAAGACTTAAGCAAAACAAGATACCAATAGTTAAAGTTTGATGGAATGCTCATAGAGGACCCGAGTTCACCTGGGAATGAGAAGATCAGAGAAGAAGAAATACCCGCACTTATTTCCAGAAAATACGTCAACACCTCCAACTGCTTAAAATTTCGGGACGAAATTTATTTAACGGGTAGGTACTGTAGTGACCTGAACTTTTCCATGTTTATATATATTAAATGAAATTTTTATTTACATGATTAAGTGTTTTCAACATGTTAAGCAATCAAACTTGTTAAGACTTGATTAATTGAAATAGGTTTCATATAGACAATTGACCACCCAAGTTGACACGTGATTCACGAACATTAAAACTTGTAAAAACTATATGATGACATATATATGATTATATATATATATATATATATATATATATATATATATAGTTAACATAATATTATGCTAATTAAGTATCTCATTAGGTATTTTAACAATGAGTTATATACATAAAATTGAGTTTATTGAATTAAGAAACTCGAAACGATATATATAACGATTATCGTTATAACAACGTCTTAATAAATACATATGAATCATATTAAGATATTGTTACACTATGTTTAATCATGATAAATGATAAGGAAACATGTCATTAAGTGTGTTAACAATGAACTACATATGTAAAAACAAGACTACTAACTTAATGATTTCGAAATGAGACATATATGTAACGATTATCGTTGTAACAACATTTAACTGTATATATATCATACTAAGATATATTAATATATCATAATATCATGATAATGTAATAATTTAACATCTCTTTAGATATAATAAACAATGGGTTAACAACATTTAACAAGATCGTTAAGCTAAAGGTTTCAAAACAACATTTACATGTAACGACTAACGATGACTTAACGACTCAGTTAAAATGTATATACATTTAGTGTTTTAATATGTATTCATACACTTTTGAAAGACTTCAAGACACTTATCAAAATACTTCTACTTAACAAAAATGCTTACAATTACATCCTCGTTCAGTTTCATCAACAATTCTACTCGTATGCACCCGTATTCGTACTCGTACAATACACAGCTTTTAGATGTATATACTATTGGTATATACACTCCAATGATCAGCTCTTAGCAGCCCATGTGAGTCACCTAACACATGTGGAAACCATCATTTGGCAACTAGAATGAAATATCTCATAAAATTACAAAAATATTAGTAATCATTCATAACTTATTTACATGTAAACAAGATTACACATCCTTTACATCTAATCCATATACCAACGACCAAAAACACCTACAAATACTTTCATTCTTCAATTTTCTTTATCTAATTGATCTCTCTCAAGTTCTATCTCCAATTTCTAAGTGTTCTTCATAAATTCTATAAGTTCTAGTTTCATAAAATCAAGAATACTTCCAAGTTTGCTAGCTTACTTCCAATCTTGTAAAGTGATCATCCAACCTCAAGAAATCTTTCTTATTTATAGTAAGATATCTTTCTAATACAAGGTAATACTCATATTCAAACTTTGATTCAATTTCTATAAATATAACAATCTTATTTCGAGTGGAAATCTTACTTGAACTTGTTTTCGTGTCATGATTCTGCTTCAAGAACTTTCAAGCCATCCAAGGATCCTTTGAAGCTAAATCTATTTTTCTCATTTCTAATAGGTTTATCCAGAAAATCTGAGGTAGTAATGATGTTCATAACATCATTCGATTCATATATATAAAACTACCTTATTCGAAGGTTTAAACTTGAAATCACTAGAACATAGTTTAGTTAATTCTAAACTTGTTCGCAAACAAAAGTTAATCCTTCTAACTTGACTTTTAAAATCAACTAAACACATTTTCTATATTTATATGATATGCTAACTTAATGATTTAAAACCTGGAAACACGAAAAATACCGTAAAACCGGACATACGCCGTCGTAGTAACACCGCGGGCTGTGTTGGGTTTGATAATTAAAAACTATGATAAACTTTGATTTAAAAGTTGTTCTTCTGGGAAAATGATTTTTCTTATGAACTTGAAACTATATCCAAAAATCATGGTTAAACTCAAAGTGGAAATATGTTTTTCAAAATGGTCATCAAGACGTCGTTCTTTTGACTGAAATGACTACCTCTTACAAAAACAGCTTGTAACTTATATTTCTGACTATAAACCTATACTTTTTCTGTTTATATTCATAAAATAGAGTTCAATATGAAACTATAGCAATTTGATTCACTCAAAATGGATTTAAAACGAAGAAGTTATGGGTAAAACAAGATTGGATATTTTTTGATTGTTGTAGCTACAGGAATTATTGTAACAATTCTATACAAATCATATCCTAGCTAACTTATATTGTATTATACATGAATTCTAATATATTATGTAATCTTGGGATATCATAGACACGTATGCAAATGTTTTGACATATCATATCGAACCATGTATATATATTATTTGGAACAACCATAGACACTCTATATGCAGTAATGTTTGAGTTAGCTATACAGGGTTGAGGTTGATTCCAAAAATATATATACTTTGAGTTGTGATCTAGCCTGAGACATGTATACACTTTGTCGTGGATTGATTCAAGATAATATATATCAATTTATTTCTGTACATCTAACTATGGACAACTAGTTGTAGGTTGCTAACGAGGACAGCTGACTTAATAAACTTAAAACATCAAAATGTATTAAAAATGTTGTAAATATATTTTGAACATACTTTGATATATATATGTATATATTTGTTATAGGTTCGTGAATCGACCAGTGGCCAAGTCTTACTCCCGACGAAGTAAAAATCTGTGAAAGTGAGTTATAGTCCCACTTTTAAAATCTAATATTTTGGGATGAGAATACATGCAGTTTTATAAATGTTTTATGAAATAGACACCAGTAAATGAAACTACATTATATGGGTGAATGATCGAAGCTGAATATGCCCCTTTTGCTTGGTAGCCTAAGAATTAGTAAATCGATCTACTAATTGACGCGAATCCTAAAGATAGATCTATTGGGCCTAACGAACCCCATTCAAAGTACCGGATGCTTTAGTACTTCGAATTCATTTTTATCATGTCCGAAGGATTTCCCGGAATGATAGGGGATATTCATATATGCATCTTGTTAATGTCGGTTACCAGGTGTTCACCATATGAATGATTTTTATCTCTATGTATGGGATGTATATTGAAATATGAAATCTTGTGGTCTATTATTATGATTTGATAATATATAGGTTAAACCTATAACTCACCAACATTTTTGTTGACGTTTTATGCATGTTTATTCTCAGGTGATTATTAAGAGCTTCCGCTGTTGCATACTAAAATAAGGACAAGATTTGGAGTCCATGCTTGTATGATATTATGTAAAAACTGCATTCAAGAAACTTATTTTTAATTTAATATATTCTTATTGTAAACCATTATGTAATGGTCGTATGTAAACGGTATATTTTAGATTATCATTATTTGATAATCTACGTAATTCTTTTTAAACCTTTATAGATAAAATAAAGGTTATGGTTGTTTTAAAAATGAATGCAGTCTTTGAAAAATGTCTCATATAGAGGTCAAAACCTCGAGACGAAATCAATTAATATGGAACGTTTATAATCAATATGAACGGGACATTTCAGTTGCTGCTCCTGCAAATCCAACCTCTCTGCCAATTCCCGATTCTCTTCATTAAGAAAAAGATTCCTTCAATTAGCAGCATCAAGATCAGTTTAAAGACGGGCAATATGATCAGCATATTCATTGTGAGAGATGATTCGCCTCTTGAGGTCCTCCTCTTCTTCAAATTGTTTGACAATAGCATCCACCGCTAGATTAGCAAAAGCACATACTTGTTTGAGCTGGTTTTCAATGGTAGAAGTGGTAACCTCCCCAGCTCTGCGTATGGTCTCAGTCATTCTATCAACAATAGCAGAGCGAATGGTGCTTTGGAGATCTGGCGTAACCTCGACTAATATCTTATAGACAGCCAGAGTGGAGATGGCAGCTACCTCATCAGCGTTAAAACTGCTGGTTGAGGGACAATCACTAGCAGCTAACGTAGAAGTACCTCCGTGGGGTGGTGGAGATGGAAGGTCAGAATCTGACTCGTCACCATGATCACCATCATTTTAACCTTCACCCGAAGGTTTAGAACCACTAGTATTCTTTTCAGCATCATTATCAACATCATCAGTTAGATCCACTGGTTTGTCTTTGGAACCAGTCACATTATCATGAGTGACTGGTCCGCCCTTACCAGTACCTTTATCCGCATCACCATCAGATAAAGAAGATGATGAGGAAGAAGCTGATGAATCAGAAGGTACTGGCGAATCAGGGACATTCTGCATAACACATTTACCAGTAGCAGGATCTATGATGAACTTGAGAGGCCTTCATGTACCAGGCCATGGAGAAGCAGCTGGAGCAATACCAAAGTAGTGATAGTATGGCTGCTCATTAACTTGTTGTAGCGTGGACAACCTCTCATATATCTCTTCTCTTACTGGTCGATCCAGCTGAGATAATAGCTCAGTCAGCTCCTCTTCTGGTAATTTGCTGGCTGAGACTATAGCACTTTGGGGATCAATGGTCAGTTGATCCACCAGCAAGGCAACTCTGGGAGTGATGGAAGCTCCCCTATAGATGAAGTTAGGTACAACTTCATCAGGATCTAGTACCTGGCACACATATGGTTTCTTTTCAGCAGAAGCAGTGGCCTGAGAAGAATCAATGGTGGCAGTAGTAGAGGTACCAGCATCCATAGTGGGTTCCGTAGAACCAGTGACATGTGCAGTATAGGCAGCATGTGATGCGAGAAGCTCATCAGTAAGCACCACGTCATCTTGGTCACTACCTGTGATAATCTCCTCAATAGAAGCAGTTGGAGAAGTAATAGTGGTAGTGCCAGAAATATCAATATCAAGAACCTCCTTAACAATATTACCAATGACCTTTTCAAGTGCAGGAGGAGGTTTCATTATCATCTCCTCAACCACTACAGAATCAGTGGTTGAAGCAGCAATACCAAAGACAGTAGGAGGAGCAGCAGAAATATCAGCAGTAGCTAACTCCTCATTATCAGTAAGAACAGTGGAACTAGCAACCACATTATCTCCAGTAGAGCCAGCAACAGTAGAAGCAACAGTACCAGTAGCAGTACTACCAGTAGACAAATCAGTAGCACCACCAACAGTAGCAGAAACGAAGAGCTCATAAGTAGAAACATTAACATCCTTTTCTTGCTCCCCTTCTTCCTGTTCATCTACCCTGCTAAGAACTGAAACAAAAGAACATTTTATGTTAACAACTGTAGAACCAAAAAAATTTGACTCAACAATTGCATCTGTTGGTGGTCTCTGGGGACAGACTGGTGGTTTAGTCAGCCCTTCGATTGAGACAGAGTTAGGTATCTGTAAGTACAGCTGTGACTCTGCTAACTCATTGGCAACACATGTTGACCCAGATAGTGTAAGAGTTCTGGCTGGTAATGATGTAGGAGTGAGTCTCTTAGCAGGATCCAAGTAACAATTAAGCTGTGCAGTGGCCTGAGCTGATTCAACACGATGAGGAACCAGCTCAAGACTGCTTTGGGGGTCAGTTATGTTCTCTGCTGGTTGTACTGTCAGCAGAGGATATTGAATTGCATGATGTTTGATAATGCTAAAAATGAACATATATTTCATAGCATTATCCCTCAAGAAAGACAAGCTTTTAGTTACAATTGTTCTATTTACAAGTGATATTCGTTTAAATAATAAAAGGTGAAGACAAAAGACAGATTCGACGAATTGAAGACGAAAACGACCAAAAAGCTAAAAAGTATAAAGCACAATCAAAGTGGTTCAAATTATTGATGAGAAACGTCTCAAAAATTACAAGAGTACAAGACGCAAAACGCAAAATACAAGATATTAAATTGTACGCAAGGACGTTCGAAAATCCAGAACCGGGACCAGAGTAAACTCTCAACGCTCGACGCAACGGACTAAAAATTACAAGTCAACTATGCACATGAATATAATATAATATATAATTAATTCTTAAAATTATTTATATATTATATTATTTAATAAAACCGTCGGCAAGAAGCAAACAATCGAATGTGAGCTGGAATCCCAGGCCATGCGATCACATGGCCAGCAAGAACAATCTCCATGCGATCGCATGGCAGCAAATATCTGGCCACATCTATAAATTTCGCAGTTTTTGATCGAATGTTTACACATCTTTTTCTCTTCTCTATCTCTCAACGTAATATATATATACATATATATATATATATATATATATATATATATATATATATATATATATATATATATATATATATATATATATATATATATATATATATATATATTATAATTTTAATTTAATAATAATAAGGGTATGTTAGCGAATGTTGTAAGTGTGTAAGTCAAAATTCTGTCCGTGTAACGCTACGCTATTATTAATCATTGTAAGTTATGTTCAACCTTTTAAAATTAATGTCTCGTAGCTAAGTTATTATTATGCTTATTTAAATTGAAGTAATCATGATGTTGGGCTAAATATTAAAGACGGGGTAATTGGGCTTTGTAACTAAATTGGGGTTTGGAGAAAAGAACGACACTTGTGGAAGTTAGACTATGGGCTATTAATGGGATTTATAATTGTTTAATTAAATGATAGTTTGTTAATTTAATATAAAGATTTACAATTGGACATACCTATAAATAACCATATACACTCGATCGGACACGATGGGCGGGATATTTATAAGTACTAATAATCGTTCATTTAACCGGACACGGGAATGAATTAATAGTTAATGGACTTATTAAAACAGGGGTGAATTATATACAAGGAAAATTGGTGTAATTATAGTTTAAGTCCCCAATTAGTTGGAATATTTGACTTCGGATATAAGGATAATTTGACGAGGACACTCGCACTTTATATTTATTACTGATGGACTGTTATGGACAAAAACCAGATGGACATATTGAATAATCCAGGACAAAGGACAATTAACTCATGGTAATAAACTAAAATCAACACGTCAAACATCATGATTAAGGAAGTTTAAATAAGCATAATTCCTTTATTTCATATTTCATCGCATTTTTATTTACTGTCATTGTATTTAATTGCACTTTTAATTGTTGTACTTTTTAATTATCGCACTTTTATTTATTGTCATTTTATTTATCGCACTTTTAATTATCGCACTTTAATTATTGTCATTTACTTTACGCTTTAAATTAAGTCTTTTATATTTTTAATATTTTACATTAGGTTTTAACTGCGACTTAAGTTTTAAAATCGACAAACCGGTCATTAAACGGTAAAAACTCCCTTTTATAATAATAATACTACTTATATTTATATTTATATTTATACAAATATAGTTTTAAAAAAATAGCGTTAAACTTGGCTAGCTCCCTGTGGAACGAACCGGACTTACTAAAAACTACACTACTGTACGATTAGGTACACTGCCTATAAGTGTTGTAGCAAGGTTTAGGTATATCCACTCTATAAATAAATAAATAACTTGTGTAAAATTGTTTCGTATTTAATATTTTTTCATAATAAATATATAACTATTTCGTATACACCTCTACGCACATCAAGTATTTTTGGTGCCGCTGCCAGGGACTGCTTAAACGCCGGAAGTGAAACGCTATAAAAAAAAGATTTTTAAAAATTCTTAGTTTACTTTTGTAAAAATACGCTTTTGTAAAAATACGTTTTAAATATTAAAAATACAAAAATATAAAAAGAAAAACAAAATATATATATTTTTAAGAATTGTTCAAAATATATAAATTATAAATATTTCTATTTCTATGTTTAGTTTGTAAAAATATAAGTTTTTATTTCATTTATATAAATATTTTATATAAATATTAAAACAGAAAAAAAAAATAAGTAAAAGAATCGGGCCACAATACTGTAGCGGCCCAATATCTGGCCTGGATCCACGAACCATGCGACCGCATGGAATTAACAAGGAAACCTCATGCGATCGCATGAGGTAACCTGACACCCCCTACTGAACCTGGTACATCAATAATTACGGAGTATTAATTATTATTATTAATTAAAACCCTAATTAGGGTTAGTTATTTAATTAATTAATTTTAGTTTTATTATTTTTGTATTTTTAGTTTTAATTTAGTTTTATTAAATTTATAAACTTAATACTTTTATAAAATAATAATATAAAAATAATATTTTTATAAAATTGTAATTTTATCACTTTTTATATCTTTTTATTTTTGTATCTTTTTAATTAGTTTAATTCGTAATTTATATGTTTTTCGCTCGTAATTAGTTTTAATTTAGTTTTTTCCGTAGTTATTTTTATTTCTAGATTTTTAGGATTTGCCGTAAAATTCCTTAAGTGCTTGTTTCTTTAGACTAAGATTTAGGAGCTTTAGAATTTTGCGACGCCGTTTTATAAATTTTAGTACTTTTTAAGTTATTACCATTTTGGATATAGTATTCCTTTTAAGCTTTAATACTTTTAGACGTAACTTTTAATTCTTAGTTTTTAAACTTTTAAGTTTCGATGCGCTACGTTTTTTTTATTATTTTTCGACCTTTTATTTTTCGACGTTTTTCGACGCACTCTTTTTCTTTCTTATTTCTCGACGCTCTAATTTTTTGGACATAGAATTTTCTATTTCTTCTCTAAAATTTCTTTAAAATTTCGACGAAAAATTATTTTAAGCGGTTAAATTGATAAACATCCAAAATTTTCTGGTTCGTAGTAATAGTTGAATTTGTTGTTGGCGAGTTGTGGGCTTCCGATTTAAAGGGTTCTGGCTACCTGCTGCATCTATTGGCTATTCGAAACGTGAGCAAAATCAGAAAAGTCTATTAATTTGATAACTTATATAATTTTTATTTTTATAACTAATATGATATTCAGTGAATGCACTGAGCAAAATGTTCACCACCTTTTATACGTTCACCACCTGTAACTCGATCAAGGCATCTAGCCAATATTGTCGCCGTTGATTTTTCTTTAGAATCGTCATCCAGTCGACCAAGTACTCCAATTCAAATTTCCGATAATCCATTTTTTGAACCCGACCTCACAATTGAGAATCCGGAGGATATTCGGGGACAATTCAGAGATCCTGAACCATTAATCTTTCCTCCGGAACCACCAATCATTCAAACAGAGATTGTCGAGGAATAAACCATTAAATCAGAATCATCTAGTGATTCAGATTCAACAAATTCAGTCATGAAAAATCTGGAACCTCTAAGTATGGAAGACTGAATGAGAGCTAAACGCACTGGCCAAGGTCACGCAATTACTCAACCAGACATTAATGCGCCAGATTATGAAATCAAAGGACAAATCCTACACATGGTGACTAATCAATGCCAATTTAGTGGTGCGCCGAAGGAAGATCCAAACGAACATCTTCGTACTTTTAATAGGATCTGTACTCTATTTAAAATCCGAGAAGTGGAGGATGAACAGATATATCTCATGTTATTTCCCTGGACTTTAAAGGGAGAAGCCAAAGATTGATTAGAATCGTTACCTGAAGGGGCGATTGATACATGGGACGTTTTAGTTGAAAATTTTCTTAAGCAATTCTTTCCGGCATCTAAAGCCGTGAGACTTCAAGGAGAAATTGTTACGTTCACGCAAAAGCCAAACGAAACTTTATATGAGGCGTGGACAAGATTTGGAAAGTTATTGAGAGGATGTCCACAACATGGTTTAGACACTTATCAAATAGTACAAATATTCTACCAAGGATGCGACATCACTACACGGAAAGACATAGATATAGCAGCTGGTGGTTCCATTATGAAGAAAACCGCAATTGAAGCTTACAAAATTATTGATAACACTGCTTCCCACTCACATGAGTGGCATCAAGAAAAAGATATCGTTAGATCATCTAAAGTAGCTAGAGCCGATTCTAGCCATGACTTAGATTCCATTTCCGCAAAGATAGATGCTGTCGAGAGACGAATGGAAAAGATGACTAAAGATATTCACTCAATACGAATTAGTTGTGAGAAGTGTGGAGGACTACATTTGACAAAATATTTTCTCAGTATTGAACAAACAATGGAACAAAGAGAGAATGTTTCATATATAAACCAAAGGCCTGGAAATAATTATCAGAATAATTATCAACCGCCAAGACCAATCTACAATCAAAATCAGAATTATAACCGAAATGTTCCATACAACAACCAACAAGGTCCTAGCAACCAACAAGTATCCAATAATACTTACAATCAGCAAAGACCTATTTTTCAAAACAAACCACCACAAACCGATGATAAAAAGCCAAATTTTGAAGACATGATGTCGAAACTAGTTGAATCTCAAACTCAATTTTTCACATCTCGGAAACAAACGAATGAACAAAATGCTCAAGCATTTAGAAATCAACAAGCTTCTATTCAAAATTTAGAACAAGAAGTAAGCAACCTAGCAAGGTTGATAGGTGAAAGAAAACCGGGAAGTCTACCTAGTGATACAAATGCTAACCCCCGGAATGAAACGGTTAAAGCCATTACCACAAGAAGTGGTATTACACTTAAACCACCTGAAATACCTGTAATTTCTGATAAAGCTATTCCTACTCCACAAGAAAAACAACCTGATCAAGATAAGAAAACAGAACCGGTAGTTGAAAAGGTTAATGAAGATAACACAGTTAAGGCTAAGCCTTATGTTAAACCATACCAACCACCACTTCCTTACCCGAGTAAAATAAGAAAAGAGAGACTTGAAGCCGAGCAATCCAAATTCTTGGATATGTTTAAACAAATAAATGTAAATCTTCCCTTCATTGATGTAATTTCAGGAATGCCAAGATATGCTAAATTCTTGAAAGATCTAATCACAAATAGAAAGAAAATGGAAGAACTCTCGGCTGTAACAATGAATGCTAATTGTTCTGCAGTGCTGTTGAATAAGATACCAGAAAAATTATCTGATCCAGGAAGTTTCACAATTCCATGTTTTCTGGGTAGTCTTAGTTCAATAGAAGCAATGGCAGACTTAGGTGCTAGTATAAATTTAATGCCGTATTCACTATACGCTAAACTAGACCTTGGAGAATTAAAACCAACACGAATAAGTATACAACTAGCCGATCGATTAGTAAAATATCCTAGAGGGATAATGGAAAACATGCTAGTTAAAGTTGGTACTTTAGTATTTCCAGTAGATTTTATTATTCTGGACATGGAAGAAGATTCTCGAGTTCCTCTCATATTAGGAAGACCATTCTTAAACACGGCTAAAGCAATAATAGACGTGTTTGGAAAGAAACTGACCCTAAGTATAGAGGACGAGAGTGTTACCTTTTCTGTTAATAGAGCCATGCAACAATCGCAATCTGCAGATGATACATGTTATTATATTCAAACTATAGATTCATATGCAGAATTGTTAGAAGAATTTCCAGAATTACAAGGAACATGAGAATGCTCTTTAGGAGAAGGAACTGAACCAATTGATGAAACTGAAATGTTAGCTAAACTTATGGCTAATGGATATGAACCAACAACAGAAGAAATTCAAATGCTAAAAGAGGAAGACAGATATCGATTCAAATCATCGATAGAAGAACCACCGACATTAGAGTTAAAGCCACTTCCAAACCATTTGGAATACGCTTATTTACATGGTGAATCTGAATTAACTGTAATAATATCGTCTTCTCTTACGGAAAATGAAAAATCTCAACTCATTTCTGTCCTAAAAGCTCATAAACTAGCAATTGTATGGAAGATTCATGACATTAAAGGTATAAGTCCTTCGTATGCACACATAAAATCCTTATGGAAGAAGGTCATAAAACGTATGTGCAATGCCAACGAAGACTAAATCCTAATATGCAAGATGTTGTTAAGAAAGAAATTATTAAACTGCTCGATGCAGGTTTAATTTATCCAATCTCTGATAGTCCATGGGTAAGCCCAGTTCAATGTGTACCTAAGAAGGGTGGCAAGACTGTCATAACAAATGAAAAAAATGAGCTTATTCCTACTAGGACTGTAACAGGATGGCGTGTTTGTATTGATTATAGAAAATTAAATGACGCCACCAGAAAAGATCACTTTCCCTTACCTTTCATTGATCAAATGTTGGAAAGATTAGTCGAGAACAGTTACTATTGTTTTCTTGATGGTTTTTCTGGATATTTTCAAATTCCAATAGCACCCGAGGATTAAGAGAAAACCGTAGGATCAAATTCGAAGGAATGGTCCATGAAATTGGAGGATGCACTCTGGGCTTTTAGAACAGCCAATAAAACTCCAATTAAAACCACACCTTTTAGACTCGTTTACGAAAAAGCATGTCACCTTCCAGTAGAAATTGAACATAAAGCATTTTGGGCTTTGAAGACATGTAATCTTGATTTACATGAAGCTGGACATCTACGATTAAGTCAACTAAACGAATTAGAAGAATTAATACATGAAGCATATGAAAATTCATTAATCTATAAGGAAAGAACGAAGAAATGGCATGATAAAAGAATCAGAAGTTCAAAAGAATTTAAGGAAGGAGATAAAGTCCTTCTTTTCAATTCACGATTCAAGCTATTTCCTGGAAAATTGAAATCAAGATGGTCTGGACCATTCATAGTCAAAAGAGTTTTTCCTTACGGAACAGTAGAATTAATAAATTCAAATGGGATTGAATTTAAGGTTAATGGTCACAGAGTTAAACATTACATAGATAGTCCAATGGAAGTTGAAGATGAAGTTAATCACAATTTCGACACCACAGCTAACTAAGTGTGGGGAGAATCGAATCTTTTTAGGATAATATATATTTCTATTAGAGTTAGATATTCTGTTTTCGTGTAGTTTCTGAGAATGGAATCCGAATGGTCTTTCCCTAGCAGACCCTAAAGAACTAGTCTTCTCCCCCCATTCTGAATTTTTATTTTTTTTAGGTTTTACGAGATGAAGAATTCCTTTGATCTGAACCATGGTCTAATGCTACACGCTATGATTACTAAACGTAATAATGACACACTTCCGAGTGAACTGGTATCATTCATAAGAGGCAAAATGGACGGAGTAAGAAAAGAACTCAGAAAAGATCATCATAAGATACATTTTGGTAAAGAAAAATCAAAATCCGCAACAAAAAGAAGAGCACGACACCTTGAAAGATGTTATAAATGCGGAAAATGGTCACACGAAGGTAAATGTTCAAATAATCAAACATATTCAAATACCGAATTTGTTACTCTATGCAGAGAAGGACCGTTCATATGTTTAGAAAAAAAGATATTGAAGAATCGAGGTTACGCTTATGTAGCTATGGAGAACCAAATCACACAACTCTCCTATGAGTCAGCTAAAGCAGGTCTCTGAGAATTCTTTCTCATAGGTAAGTATGTACAGTTTTTATTTTTTATTTATTGCTTTTAACCTTTTGATAATAAACGTTGAATCGTTCGCTATAAAGTATTAAATTAGTATTCAATAAAATTAGGTATGCGTAACCGAAATTATTGATATCATACAAAAATTTATTACATCACTGCGAAATTTACCGTTTATTCTTAAGGTATAAATATCTTTAATCAATCAACCTAAAATATTTCAGAAATTCGTCAGGAGTAAAACTAGGTCGTTGAACCGAAATTACTTTACCGAAAAGAGGGGCGTATATTTTTGATAATATTTGATTGATTAAAGTGAGATAAAAGACCAAAAAGTTTTTTAATTTTAATTTTTTTTACTTTGTTTTTAAAATTAAATATTAAATTATTAATGTAAATCTTTAAAATCAATATATTTAAGTTTTTAAATATTTTAAAAATTGATATTTTTAATATAATTTTGTATGTATAAAAACAAAAATATAATATAAGTTTGGTGTGAATTTTTAATTTTAATAATATGAATTTTTTATTTTATGCATTTTAAATTTAAGTTTGGTGTAAATTTAAAAACAAAAAATTTACTTTATTTCACTAAGATAAAAATATGAATTTTAAAATTCGTCGTGAGTTGAAAACTAGGTCGTTGAACCGAAATTGCTTTACCCAAGGGAGGGACGAGAAATTTTATTATCATTATTTTTAATCTTATTGAATTAAAGTATGCCAAAAACATTTAAAAAATCCAAAAATCTTTGCTTTTAAAACGACGCTTAAAAAGTAACAAATTTTAAAATTTTGTTGAGAGACGGATTAGGACAACGATCCGAAACGCCCTCACTCCGAAAAAGAAACAAATTTTTAAAATTTATTGATTTATGTTTTAAAAGTGTAAGGTTTTTATATATAAAAAAAACAGAAAATATACTCCATACGATCGCATGGAGGTTGGCCTTCAGAACCATGCGATCGCATGGAGCTGAAAAACTGGCCAGGTACAAAAAAGAGCAGTCGCTGCTGCTTCTCTTCCACAAACACACACACATACACGAATATAACTCAAAAACACCTCAAAAATTCCCAAATTTTCACCAAAATTCATCATATTTCGTCCTAAAATCAACTCTAATCATGCCTAGGTTTGGATTTTTCAACAAGAACGTAAAAATTACACCCTTAACCTCTTAAATTTCCTAGTTTTTGTGATAATTACCAATATTTTACCTAATTTGATTTTGTTAATTTCTAGTGTAATTAGTGTTAAATTGTTAGTATATTATACATGTATAACCTAGATTGATGCTATTTAACATGATTTGAAGCCAAAAACTTCAAAAATTTTAGAAATCTAGGGTTTGTGTTCTTGAGCAATTTGGGGCTTTTTGATATAAACAGGTTATGGCCATTTTTTGTCTTGAATTATTGCTAAATTAAGTAGTGTAACATATTTAGGTAGTAAAATGATCCAAACTTTGATCCTAAACATGATTTTTGAGAATTAAAGTGGACTTTTTAGGTCTAAATTTCATGAACTTGATTAAATTGATGTAAATGTCATTTGAAATTTGTTTAATTGCTAGTAATGGTTATTTTAACATGTTATTTGAGTTGAATGCTTATGAACTTTGTAAACATTTTCATATATGCTTATTTGAAAAAGTGTAGAATTGTTAAAATTGTGAAAATATGTATAAGTTTAAATTTGATAGAACATGTTATTGTAATTGTTTTAATTTGTTATTTTGCTAACACTAATGCATATTTGGATGCACAAATTTTGTGTTTAATGTGTTTTGCAGAGAAATACCAATACTGATGGTGCATCATCATCATCTAGGCAACCTGCTCCAGAACCTGAACCAGAAATGAAATATGAGCCACAATATGAACAAGAACCTGAACCGGAGCAACAACAGGAACAACAACAAAAACCTGATCAACACGTACCATATTATGATCCGCAACAAGAATATGATAATGCCTACGTAATTTTTCCGATTCATCCGATAGTAGCACACCCGACGATTCATGAAGAACAGTTGCATCCCAATTTGAGATTTGATCGAAGTTGGATAGATTACCCGATGTATGAAAGTAACAAATTTAAACTGATACCGAAAAATGTAGAAGTGCCTAGGGTAATTGATTGGGAGCCTTTGGAAAGGGTCTAACTAGTTAACTCAGTTAGACTGCATCTGATCCAAAGGTATGGCAGCTCTTCTTTTCCCGATTGGGAATGTTTATTCATCATTCGTAGGCCTGTATATAAAGAGTGGTGCGTTGAGCTTATGAGTACTATTTCACTTAATACGGATGTAGATAGGTTAGATGATAGAAGTTTTCTTAGATTTATACTTGGCCGTAGGATGTATAGGATGTCCATGCTGGACATGGCCAGGGCTTTACAGATTTACACTCCTGGTGAATTACTACTACCCGATTGTACAAATTTGATTTATCATGGGGAGCGGGTAGATAGGAATTTTGACGCAAAAGCCATCTGGAGGCGTATGTCAAATTATAATGTTTTTTCGCTGGGAGGAAGACACTCCTATTTAGATATTAACAAAGCGGAGCTATGTATTATACATAGATTTTTAGCTAATTCGATTACACAAAGAGGTAAAAACAAGGAGAAGATGACCTTACATGACTTATTTTACCTTAAGTGTATTCGAAACAATAGACGCTTTGTTAATATCCCCTACTGTGTTGGTTTTTATCTGTCCAAAGTAGTAGCCGGAATACAGGACGGGGGAATAATAGGAGGAGGTATTTTTGTTACTCTCATTGGAGAGTATTTGGGTGTAGATAGGGATCAAGGGGGTCCACTTTTGGTATGTAGAGAACAGGATGATACTTTAGGATTGAAGGTCTATCAGGGTGCTAAGGTATTAAAGAGCAGATGCAATCAGGCAATACCATATGATGGTAGTCATCCTCAGGTAGAGAGAGGTTTAGATGAGGAAATGGAGGAATCAGATGACATTAGGGATGTCATTAGGGAGGCTATGACTGACGTCTACCAGCGTATAGATGAGGTAGAAATGACAAATAAGGATAGACATAGTCGGTACGAGCAGTGGCACGCCCAGGATGTGTACGAGCATTCTAGGCAACGACAGCATGATAGATGGCACTATCATCAGCATCAGATTATGAGCCAGCTATCACCTCAGGATCACTACGTACCGACCTGACCTACTTACTATCCTCCACACCAGCACGATATGCTACCACCATTTACTCTCTACGACCCCAACCAGGCCTATCAGTACACCTATAACCAACCATGTAACCCGCCCGACGACATGAACTGGAACCCCTATCCAGATTGATATAGTTCCCGTTAGTAATTTGTATTTATTTTTTTTATTATTTTTATTTATTTATGTTTAAACATATTATATTGTGATACTTTTAATGTAATGTTTAATATTTTTATTATGTTGTACTAATATTTCATATTTGATTTGAAAGTGGGATGTTAAGTTTCATTTCAAATTACCATGCATGTTATTATTTGTATGTATGTATTTTGTCAATTGTACACAAACAGGGTAAAACAACGCATTTTCAAAGACTGGATTAAGTTCAGCAAAAGCTACTAATTTTGACGACAAAACGAAAAACAATTGTAACAACAAGACGGAATGAACAAATGATGTGCACCATTTATCATTCATCAAACAAACGCCAATATGTTTGGAAACTTTGGTAAAATTTAATCATTTTTCTACGCTAATCACCCTCAATAATTTAAATTGTTACTGATTTCTTGCAAATGAGGGCATTGCAAGATCTTAAGTGTGGGAAAGGGTTAAATTCTTTCGGATTTTTAAAATTTTTAAAATTATACACTTGGTTACCATTAAAAATACTAGTAACACAGTAGTTGCATTAGAATCTAGTGCTCTCTGATAATAAAGAACATCCCTAGTCTTATATACTGACTACCCAATTCTAGTAAAAATTTTCAAAATTTTCAATTAAATGAACTCAAAATCATGTTTATACATATTTATGAGCGATAAAACTAGGTGTTAACACCGAAATTATTGTTACCTCGTAAAGGACATAAATTGAGAAACAACTCAAAATGTTAGAATTCATTTAAAATGGAATAAAGGACAATAAAAAGGCAAAGAAAGGAAAATAAAAGCCAATTGTGGGAAAAATTTACCAAGTTATTTAAAACATATATCACATATTTTTGTACAAATAATTGAAGATACTTTTGTTTTGAACAAAATTAACTGTTTTACCCGGTAAATTGTAATATATTTGAAAGAAAGATTGATCTACACGATGAATCAATTCCATCATTAAAAGGAAGTAAAGTCTTCCGAAAAAGACACACGCTTCTTGATTTAGGTCAGGAAGTTGTCGTCCAGACCAGTTGTAGAGTCTACGAAAAATCTTGAAAAGTTTTCTCAAAAATCAGGTGGAAATCCACGGACCTCGGCATCAAACAGGGTCGCCAAGTGATCAGATTTATCCTAACCATGAGAGGATCTGTCTCATAAAATGGGGAGGGCGCCGTGCAAATTAGCTTATAAGACTAATGAATCAGATCCCCAGAAAGGATAATCTCCTTAAAGATCAAAAATCAGCTTTTAAGACTGATATTACTCAATCCTTGAGATTGACCTTAAAGATTGAGAATTCAAACTCATGGAATTCGATGATATCTAAACTCGAGCTTGAACGAGAAAATATTTTGATCAAATTACAAACCGATTTGTTTTCTGAAAACCCATTTTTAAATGCGTTTATTACCATTGAACGTAAAATCCTAGGAATTCACCTGAAATTCATTAGGTCACCTGAACCAAATCGGGTATCAGACGTAAGAATGGTGGTTGCATAGCATGGTCAAAGACAGGACCTTGTGCCAGACCGAAAAACTATAGGGTGATCTTTACTATTGCTCTACAAAGGATAGTAATTGCATCCGACACGTTATAGACCATAATTAAAAGCATGTCACGGGACATTGCCTCAACAGTTGCTTGTTCAACGCTTTGCTTTACAACCGGACGGTAGTTTACCGAAAGGTAATATACGGAGCAAGTATACTGGACGTGTTGCTTTCCCAATACAAGGTTAGCAAGTGAGTGACACAAAACCGCAAGTTTTGAGCTAAAATTTTCAAATCTGAAACCCACCAAACCCACAAAAACAATTTGCAAACACCGGTGAAGGGTTATTCCCGAAAACTTATCTAGGGTAAAAGCTAGATTAAATTTTCAAAAGATCAAATGTTTTCATAAAGATCCAATTTCCTTAAAGATCTAAATTTTCATAGTCATGTGGGACTGTAAACCACATCGTTACTACCATTGTTCATACCGCCGTATTAAAATCACTGATGTACAAAGTGTGAAGAATAAAGAAGTGATTCTAGTAAAGTTTTATTTCAAGACTATATTGCTTGAGGACAAGCAACGCTCAAGTGTGGGAATATTTGATAATACTAAAAATGAACATATATTTCATAGCATTATCCCTCAAGAAAGACAAGCTTTTAGTTGCAATTGTTCTATTCACAAGTGATATTCGTTTAAATAATAAAAGGTGAAGACAAAAGACAGATTCGATGAATTGAAGATGCAAACGACCAAAAAGCTAAAAAGTATAAAGTACAATCAAAGTGGTTCAAATTATTGATGAGAAACGTCTCAAAAATTACAAGAGTACAAGAAGCAAAACACAAAATACAAGATATTAAATTGTACGTAAGGACGTTCGAAAATCTAGAACCGGGACCAGAGTCAACTCTCAACGCTCGACGCAACGGACTAAAAATTACAAGTCAACTATGCACATGAATATAATATAATATATAAATAGTTCTTAAAATTATTTATATATTTATATTATTTAATAAAACCGTCGGCAAGAAGCAAACAATCGAATGTGAGCTGGAATCCCAGGCCATGCGATTGCATGGCCAGCAAGAACAATCTCCATGCTATCGCATGGCAGCAAATATCTGGCCACATCTATAAATTTCGCAGTTTTTGATCGAATGTTTACACATCTTTTCCTCTTCTCTATCTCTCAACGTAATATATATATATATATATATATATATATATATATATATATATATATATATATATATATATATATATATATATATATATATATATATATATATATATATATATAATTTTAATTTTAATTTTAATTTAATAATAATAAGGGTATGTTAGCGAATGTTGTAAGTGTGTAAGTTGAAATTCTATCCGTGTAACGCTACGCTATTATTAATCATTGTAAGTTATGTTCAACCTTTTTAAATTAATGTCTCGTAGCTAAGTTATTATTATGCTTATTTAAATTGAAGTAATCATGATGTTGGGCTAAATATTAAAGACGGGGTAATTGGGCTTTGTAACTAAATTGGGGTTTGGACAAAAGAACGACACTTGTGGAAGTTAGACTATGGGCTATTAATGGAATTTATATTTGTTTAATTAAATGATAGTTTGTTAATTTAATATAAAGATTTACAATTGGACGTACCTATAAATAACCATATACACTCGATCGGACACGATGGGCGGGATATTTATAAGTACTAATAATCGTTAATTTAACCGGACACGGGAATGAATTAATAGTCAATGGACTTATTAAAACAGGGGTGAATTATATACAAGGAAAATTGGTGTAATTATAGTTTAAGTCCCCAATTAGTTGGAATATTTAACTTCGGATATAAGGATAATTTGACGAGGACACTCGCACTTTATATTTATGACTGATGGACTGTTATGGACAAAAACCAGATGGACATATTGAATAATCCAGGACAAAGGACAATTAACCCATGGTAATAAACTAAAATCAACACGTCAAACATCATGATTACGGAAGTTTAAATAAGCATAATTCCTTTATTTCATATTTCATCGCAGTTTTATTTACTGTCATTGTATTTAATTGCACTTTTAATTGTTGTACTTTTTAATTATCGCACTTTTATTTATTGTCATTTTATTTATCGCACTTTTAATTATCGCACTTTAATTATTGTCATTTACTTTACGCTTTAAATTAAGTCTTTTATATTTTTAATATTTTAAATTAGTCCCCTTAATGGGAGGTATGAGTGTTCAAGCCGATTAAAACGTTTTCAAGGGGATACAGACTGTTGACATGACATTTAATCGGCTTGAACACTCATACCTCCCATTAAGCATTAAATACAGCAGTTTTCAAATCGATTTGAAGTTAAAAACCATAAGATAAATTTTGTATTAAATACAAAAATTCTTTGTGACATTTAATATGTAATGAATTTAATTTTAAATCATTGGGAGTAAATGAGTTTCAGATTTAAGGTATCATTTAAGTATTGTGAGCTATTTATTATTTAGTTTTGAACATTGAATAATCATGATATAACAGACCTTGTTGTGCCAACTGTTTGACATGTAGGCAGTAAGTGAAAAACATTTTGACTTACTTGTTTGCCCTACATGTAGTAGAGCCATCACACCAACAAAGTTGCCTTTTATTTTAAAGTTCAAGCATACCCAGCTCAGAAATGAGATAGTTAAAACGTTTCTCATCTAAGGGCTTTGTAAAAAGATCTGCTAACTGCTGGTCTGTTGAAATAAAATGTAGCTCCACATCTCCTTTTTGAACATGATCCCTTATGAAATGATATTGAACGTCAATGTGCTTAGTTCTTGAATGCATCACAGGATTGTTGGTAATAGCAACAGCACTTGTGTTATCACAGTAGATTGGAGTCTTTGTAACATGAACATCATAGTCCTTCAGCTGGCTTTGCATCCATGGTACTTGAGCAGTACAACTACCAGCAGAAACATATTCTGCCTCAGCAGTAGATGTGGACACAATATTTTGCTTTTTGCTCGTCTAGCTGACTAGCCTACCACCCAGTAACTGGCAACCACCAGTAGTACTTTTCCTGTCTATTTTACATCCTACAAAGTCAGCATCTGAATACCCAATTAGCTCAAAATCCTGGTCTTCGGGATACCAAAGACCACGTCTAGCAGTACCTTTCAGATACCTAAATATCTTTTTTACTGCTAGCAAGTGTGACTCTTTAGGATCAGCTTGATATCTGGCACAGAGACATGTGGCAAACATAATATCTGGTCTGCTGGCTGTAAGATAAAGTAGGGACCCAATCATACCTCTATATTCAGTGATATTGACTGGTTCACCATTGGGATCAGCATCTATTTTAATAGATGCTGCCATTGGGGTCCCTATATCTTTTAAACAGGTTAGACCAAAATTTTTTAACATATCTTTGATATATTTATCTTGACTTATAAAAATTTCATCATCAAGTTGTTTAATTTGCAATCCTAAAAAGTATTGCAAATCTCTTTGTAAGCTCATTTCATGTGTCTTTGACATAAGTTTTAAAAAATCTTGACAATGTTTCTCATTTTTAGATCCATAAATAATATCATCCACATATTATTGTACCAGCAAGAGATCACCATCTATCTCTTTTGAGAACAGAATGGTATCAATTGTTCCAACTTTAAAACCTATACCAGTGAGATACACATGAAGTGTCTCATACCATGCTCTTAGTGCCTGTTTGAGGCCATAAAGAGCTTTGTCTAGCTTGTAGACATGGTCTGGATATTTACTGCTTACAAAACCAGGAGGCTGTTTGAAATAAACTTCTTCTTGCAGCTTCCCATTTAGAAATGCAGATTTAATATCCATCTGGAATACTCTAAAAGCAGCATATGCTAAGAATAATCTGATAGCTTCCATCCTAGCCACTGGAGCATATGTCTCTCCATAATCCAATCCTTCTTCCTGTTTGAAACCCTGAGCTACCAATCTAGCTTTGTTTCTGATCACAATCTCATCTTCATCCATCTTATTCTTGAAGACCCACTTGGTACCAATGATCTTCTTAGTTTCATCATCAGGTTTAAGTACCAATGTCCAAACCTTATTCCTATCAAACTGGGAGATCTCTTCTTGCATAGCTCCTGCCCAGCTTGGATCTTTGATAGCTTCATCAGGACATGTAGGTTCAATGGTAGACATAAAGTTTACATGCATACCAAAGTTGCTGGTTGCATGTCTTCTTGTTTTAACACCACTTGCCAGATTACCAATAACTTGTTCAATTAGATGCTCCTTTGTCCATCTAGTGTTATGAACAGGTGAGCTTGTTGTGGAACACACAGCATCTTGATCATCAGCTGGCTTAGAGGAATGAGCAGCAGTTGGAGACAGCTATTCATTATGAGTGTAGTCAGTACCAGCTTGAGATCCTTCAGAACCAGTAGACCTATACTTCAGTTGTAAAACTTCAGTAGAGCTAGTAGGTCTACATGGTTTAGACACAGATGGAACAGAATGTTCCATCTCATCATCAGAGAACCCAGCAACATGGATTGGTAAGGGATTTACTGCTGGTTCTTCTTCGTCATCAAGAGCTTGCTGAGTAGGCTCTTCAAACATTAACTCTTCATCTTCTTGACTAGTAGATGAAATGGGGGCAGTTTCATCAAATGTAACATTAATGGATTCTTTAAAAAAACCCCTTCTTTTATTGAAAACCCTATATGCCTTTGACATGTTGGAATATCCCAAGAATATACCTTCATCAGCCTTAACATCAAACTTGCCTAGCTGATCCCTATTGTTTAGAATGAAACAGGGAGTGCCAAATACATGAAGAAATGAAATTGAGGGTCTTCTGCCTTTGAGAACTTCATAAGCAGTTTTCTGATGTCTTTTTACAATTAAAGATCTATTCTGGGTAAAACATGCAGTGTTCACAGCTTCTGCCCAATATGAATTTTTTAGCCCAGACTCAGCCAACATAGATCTTGCTACTTCAATGAGAGTTCTGTTTCTTCTTTCTGCAACACCATTCTGTTGAGGTGTTCTCACAGCAGAAAAGTTCTGTGAAATACCTTTGTCAGCACAAAATTCTTCCAATGTTGCATTTCTGAATTCTGTACCATGATCACTTCTAAGCTGCTTCACCAGTTGCCCATTCAGTAGTTCCATTCTTTTGATAAAATTGATGATTTCATCAGCAGCTTCACTCTTTTGCTTCAAAAAGAATACCCAAGTGTATCTGGAATATTCATCAACAATCACCAGTATATACTTCTTCCCACTACAGCTGGCTATATTAACAGGACCAAAGAGATCCATATGAAGTAGGTGAAACTGTGATGACCCAGAAATTTCCGAACAAATTTAAACTTAATTTTATATGGTTTCGACACGATAAGCAAAGTCTGTAATGTTGAAGTCTCAAAAATGTTGAACTGTATTCATATATTCATTTAACCCTTGACTGTTTCCAACGATTCACGAACAATCATTTATAAATAGATATATGTATATGAATATATGTGTAGGTATATATACGATAATCTGATAACTTGAAATACATTAATAAAATATTATTCGATTTAGCTTCTGGAATTAAAGACGTAAGATAATTTATGATATACAATAAAACTTGATATTTAAAACATAATTATCTATATAGTAGTTTGAATATATATAAGATTTTGATACATAACTATTACTATATGTAAAAGGTATAAATATTAAATATATAATGTATATTGTATAAATATGAAATATTACAAAACTAATAATATATATGTAATTACAAGTTAAAATATAATTAATATATTATTATTGTTATTATTGCATTCAATGTTAAAATAAATATTAATATTAATACTAATATCAGTATTATGAATGTTATTATATATAAATATAAAATTTTATACATTTAAGTTGTTATATTATTATTACATTTATTATTATTATTAATATCAATACTAGTACTATAAATATCAATAAAGATTATAATATGAAATTCAATACACTGATTTGTTATAGTACCATTATTATTAATATTATTGTTAACATTGTTAATATCATTATTATTATAACTAATAGTGAAATTATAATGTTAGTTATTACGATTAGTATTATTATTAATATTTTTGATATTATTATCATTATTATTTCTATTATTATTATTATTATTATTATTATTATTATTATTATTATTATTATTTGTTTCATTAATATTAGATATTAATATTTGTATAATTAATATTATTATGTTTCATTATATAGTTAATATATATATATATATATATATATATATATATATATATATATATATATATATATATATATATATATATATATATATATATATAATTATACAAATACAGATATATATAATACATATACACATATATATATATATAAATATATATATACCGTATATACACAAGAAAAATATGTAATCAGTTTCCTATCGTTTTCAAGCTTTATGAAATTTGTTTTCTGTCCATCGAATCGTACCAATTAGAGATTCAATCATAAGAAGCAAACAAAATTTGTTTGAGGTCATTTTCCAATTTTTTATTTTTTTTATTTTTTTGTTTCCTGATTGATACAAGCTGTCGAGTACTTCTGCTATAAAACAAATGTTCACTCATGATATTAAACAGAAACCATTCAATTACTTCACCATTATTATCAATTATCAAATAAAGTGTTTGTGTCGATTGAATTTTAAACAGAAAAAAGCAAGAACTCAGTTAGTCCCCTGTTCTTGAACTATTTAATCAAAAACTCGAAATCGAATCTAAATTCAAAATCTATAAATGAAGTTGTATTAGAAATCATTTATCTAAACCATCTGCACAGTTTCAAAACCCAACTCTTTATAACGAGTTCGAATTTTCAAAGTCAAAGTAAATTTTCCAAAAGTCAAACGAAATGTTCTTGAGGAAATTAGAACTCACTTTGAGGTTTTTAGCTAAATTAAAAGTCCAGAAAGTTTCCATGATCGATTTAAAACTTATTTCATTTAGAAATTTTGATCTGAAACATTCTAAAAATTCGGATTTGATTTGGAGTTCTTCACGATATCTGTACAGCGTTTTTTATTTATTTTGTTTTTGTTTTTCTTTGTTTGATTGAACAAAAATCCCTCATTTAAGGTCAGTTCAATTTCAATTACGAATGCAAATCAAGTTTTAATTGATATTATAGTCGATTATAGATTTAGTCATTTGAGTAGATGATGAAGAAAGAGATGACTAGTTAATATGGGTTATATAATTCAGTTATGGGATTAAAAAAGAATAAGCATGGCAGAGCAGATGGTTAAGGGTGTCTCGGGTTAGCGAGTGGTCTCGGGTTCGATTCTAGGCTTGGGCATTTTTTTTAAAGCTTTTTCTAAGGTAGTTTTCTAATTATTATTATTATCATTATTATTATTGTTATTATTATTATTGTTATTATTAATTGTTGTTATTATTAATTATTGTTATTATTACTAGTATTAAAATTATAGTTATTATTATTATTACTAATATAAGTATAGTTATCATTTATCATGATCATAATTACAATTACGATTATTATTATTATTATTATTGTTGTTGTTACTAGTATTATTATCATAACTATCACTAGTAGTAAAATTATCATTTTAAGTTATTATTATTATTAGCAGTAGTATTATTTTTATTAGTATTAAAATTAATATTATCATTAAGGTTAAAAATTTAGTACTATTATGATTAAATCAATATTTTAGTATTATTGTCATTATTAATAGAATTATTGTTATTATTAAAAGTTACATTCATAAGTAGTATTATTATTAAAAGTATCATTTTATTTGAAATTATCATTATCAGTTTTATTAAAAATCTATCAATCTTAAAAGTTGTATTTTATTAAAATTAACATTTTTATTATTATTATAAATCTTACTATTATCATTATCAATATCTCTACTAATAAAGTAACCAATGATATTATCAAAAAAATTATTTTCAATATCATTATTAAATCTATGTAATAGTATTATATTCATGATATTATATAAAAATATATTTATTAACCTAACTATATTAATATTTCTATATATAGAAATGAAAATTTATATAATGAAATTTATTAAATTAATATATATATTTATATAAATTACAACACTAGTAATAACATATATATACTTGTTTGATTACGATTATATATTTTAATATATAAACAAATGATATAAGTTCGTGAATTTGAGGCCAACCCTGCATTGTTCAGTTTCGTCATATGTATTTTTACTACAAAATACAGTATTGTGAGTTCATTTGATTCTCTTTTACTCTTTACATTTTTGAGACTGAGAATACATGCGCTGTTTTTATAACTGTTTTACTAAATGCTTTGAGATATATTTTTGAACAGAGAATACATGAACTGCTTTTATAAACGTCTGACAAAATAGACACAAATATTCAAAAACTACATTCTATGATAGAATTATTTGGATTCAGAGGTTCGATTTCTATAAAGATTGTATTATCGACCATCGGTAAGATGAATTTGTCATTGCACGCACGCATTAGCTCCCGAAATGGTTCGATTTAGTAGTTAGTAACGGTGAGATGATTTTGTCATTGCATGCACGCATTAGCTCCCGTTTTAGCTACCATCGGCGAGATGATTTTGCATTGCACACACGCATTAGCTCCCGATGTATTGTATTGTTCGACTTTGTAGTTAGTAACGGAGAGATGATTTTGTCATTGCACGCACGCATTAGCTCCCGTTTTAGCTACCCTCGGAGAGATGATTTTGCATTGTACGTACGCATTAGCTCTCGTTGTAAAATTATATTGTATTAACTACCACGGTGAGATGATTTTGCATTGCACGCACGCATTAGATACCGTTGGTGAGTTGTTTGAAAGGTTCCGGTGTTTTTCATATGAATGATTTTATAGCAGGAGTAGACCTGCACAGATTGTTTTCTAAATATGAGTATCTTGTGGTCAATTATACTATTGGAAATGATTATTTATGATAAACTAGTAAACTCACCAACCTTTTGGTTGACACTTTAAAGCATGTTTATTCTCAGGTATTAAGGAAATCTTCCGCTGTGCATTTGCTCAGTTTAGAGATATTACTTGGAGTCATTCATGGCATATTTCAAAAGACGTTGCATTCGAGTCGTTGAGTTCATCAAGATTATTATTAAGTCAATTATAGTTGGATACATTATGAAATGGTATGCATGCAGTCAACTTTCGATGTAAAGAAAGTTTGTCTTTTAAAAATGAATGCAATATTTGTAAAATGTATCATATAGAGGTCAAATACCTCACAATGAAATCAACTATTGTGAATCGTTTATAATGTATATGAATGGGTCCCTTCAGAAATGGTTTCTCAACAGATGAAATCTGCTTTGACTTGAATGAGGCATGGTGATGCTTTCTTTTTTCACAACCAGGACACAATCTATGCTTCACATAAGACATTGTAGGTAGCCCAGACACCAAACTTTTACTAGATAACTTATAATGTATATGAACGGGTCCCTTCGAAAACACTGTAGCAAAATGATTTTTACTGTAGCAAATAGTGATTTTCGAAAACACTGTAGTTTTTCGGGTACTGTAGCAATTCGAAAATACTGTAGTAAATTAGTGTTTTACTTATTCATCTTAAACGTTTTAGTTAACTTATATAAATATCAATCGAATCAATAAACGAATGTTACTATCATTTACTAAATAACTTGAAATTATATATATGTATATATCTTTATTTAATATACATAAATCAGTTTTTAAATACACATTGCAAGTTATTTATGAATAATTAATATTCCAACTTAATGTGTATATATATCTATATATATATATATATATATATATATATATATATATATATATATATATACATATATATATATATATATATATATATATATATATATATATATATATATATATATATATATATATATATTGTTACGAAAATTACATGCAATGTATAGACAATTTTGTTAAACAAATATAGTCAAATATGAATGCTATATATATATATATATATATTAATATTCAAATATTGTACAGTGAAAATTATGTAGTATATATATGTGTGTGGTGCAGAGATAAGATGCATAATATAATTCTCACATATACTTCTTGATATAATATACATATTTCATATTCACTCTTTTCTTTAATTAGTATTCTATAGCCAAAAATCAGACCACTAAAGGTAGTTATAAGCTTACTGAATTATAACACGTTATCAGCACGAAGTGCTCCGTATAATCAAGGTTTATCTAAGCAAGCACACGTCACTAATCAAGGTAAGAAATTGTTTAACTTTTATTAACTTCACTAACATTTATATTTATGTTATTTAAGTTATATATGGTCGGTTATACCGCCTGAATTATATTTCTGTAATCTAACTTTTATTAACTTCACTAACATTTATATTTATGTTATTTAAGTTATATATGGTCGGTTATACCGCCTGAATTATATTTCTGTAATCTAACTTTTATTAACTTCACTAACATTTATATTTATGTTATTTAAGTTATATATGGTCGGTTATACCGCCTGAATTATATTTATGTAATCTAACTTTTATTAACTTCACTAACATTTATATTTATGTTATTTAAGTTATATATATGGTCGGTTATACCGCCTGAATTATATTTCTGTAATCTAACTCTTATTAACTTCACTAACATTTATATTTATGTTATCTAACATTTATGATTACTTATGCAATTAATCATTATTTATTTCATGCATACTAATGTTTATTCTTAAAATTTATTATTTATGCATAATATGTTTATTCTCTTAATCTTCATATTTATACTAAACGTATTTATACTAAATATATTTGTAGTAATTGTATTTGTACTAATAAAATTCTTTTATTAAAAATTATTATTAATACAACGAGTACATAACAGTCGTTAACGTCAACTAATGACGTTACAACGGTTGTATATACATAACGATTGTTAACGTCAACTGACGACGTTACAACGAATATATTTTTCAAATATAAAAGAAACATCTCCGTTTTCACATTTTCACAAATCAATCTTCATTTTCTCAGATTACCACCATCAAATTTTTTTTTTGTAAAGATGATTCACACAAGGATGATTTTTCCTATTGTATTGGTCATACTAACTATCATCATTGTTACTAATATACCATCGGGTGAACCTATATTCTACCCTGCTCTTGTAGTTTTATCATTTGTAATCATGCCATTATTCTGTTGTTTGCTACTTATGAATTTAAAATAATTCTAATTTCATTTTATTATTTGTCTATGATTAGAAATTGATTATGATTATAATTTATGTTGTTCATCTTTCTGAAAATAGAAAATGTCAAACTTATCAAAGCTTGAGTTTGATGCCCTAGATGTATCGGGAACACACTACACATCATGGGTCATGGATGTAGAAATAAATCTTGGATCATTGGGTATTCTAGAAACTTTAAAAGAAAACAATACTTGTTCTGATCAAGATAAATTAAAATCAATTGCTTTTATTCGCAAACATATTGATATCACCTTAAAACATATGTATCTCACTATCAAAGATCCACATGTTTTATGGAAAAGTATCAAGAGTAGATTCGATAATCAAAAGGAAATATTACTCCCAGCTGTGAGGGAAGAATGGAGAAATCTAAGGTTCCAAGACTTTAAAAAGGTAAGTGAATACAGCTCGGACATGTTCAAGATCCGTTCAAAGCTTCAATTCTGTGGTCAAGAAATAAGTGATGCTGATATGATGGAAAAAACTTTCTCCACAATGCATTCTGCAAACATTACTATACAAGAAAATTTAAAATTGCAGAATTACAAAACTTTTTCGAAACTTCAAACTTATCTCTTAGTTGCAGAAGTGAATAAAGAATTACTGATGAAGAATCAAGAATCTCATCCTACGGGTGCGCTAGCATTCCCTGAAGCTAATGCTATTAACAATAATAATAATAAAAGAAATGCACCTGGACGAGGACGTGGGCGAGGTCGTGGTCATATTGGCCAAAACCATCATCATGGAAATTACCATAACAATAATAAAAATCATTACTATGTTCAAAATCACCCTTATGGTAATGGTCGTGGTGGTGGTCGTGGTCGTAATGGTTACGGTGGTCGTGGTCGTGGACAAAGAAATAATAATCCACAAAATTATAAATTTCAACAACCATACAATCCCACAAATCATAATGTTGAAGGAAGCTCTTCAAAGAATATTGAAGATTCTTGTTATGGATGTGGTAAAATTGGACATTGGTCTAAAAACTATCGAACAAATCAATATTCTGTTAATCAATATCAGGAATCCCCAAAAAGAAATGGAAAAGAGGCAAACCTTGTAGATGACCTTGATACAAAAATCACTGAGCCAACAAGTGACTACTTTAATGAATAAATTTCCTATTATATGTCCATATTAAATAAATGGATGTAGATTTACGATCTATACCATATCTACTTTACTATATGTTTCCTTATTATGTATTTTCGTTTATAACATATTTTTGAATGTAATATATTGATGAATTATGTACTCATTATTTATTTTTCATATTTTGAAGTTCATGATGTACACTACTGGAGTGCAAAATTAGTCAAATGGTGGGGATCTTTGTATTGCAGACAGTGGTACCACACATACTATACTCAAATCTAAAAAATATTTCACTGATTTTAAAGCAACAGAAGGAACGGTACATACTATATCAGGTCCTGCGAATTTAATAAAAGGAATGGGAAAGGCAAAATTCATGTTACCAAATGGTACAAATTTTCTGATAAAAAATGCCTTATTTTCAGTCAGTGACTACAGAAAATGATAAATATTTAAGTATCACTGACAAGAAGCATGTGATTGAAAAACTACCAAGACTTAGTTTTGGTTTACATTATACATATATAAATGTACCAGAAACACACATGGTAGTTAATGAAAAGGCATGTGATCCTATAATGATAAATCTGTGGCATGAAAGATTAGGCCACCCAGGATCAACAATGATGAAAAGAATAATTCAAAATACACATGGACATCCATTGATGGATCAAAATATCCCTCATGATGCAATTATCCCATGTACATCATGCTCACTTGGAAAATTGATAATAAGACCATCACCTCTTAAGGTTGAAAAAGAATCACCAATGTTTCTTGAAAGAATTCAAGGTGATATATGTGAATCAATTCATCCACCATGTGGACCATTTAGATATCATGGTCCTAATAGACGCATCTAGTAGATGGTCTTATGTTTGTCTATTATCAAGTAGAAACATGGCATTTGCAAAATTTCTTGCTCAAATTATTAAATTGAGAGCACATTTCCTTGATTATACTATTAAAAGGGTGAGATTAGATAATGCTGGTGAGTTTACATCTCAAACATTTAATGATTTTTGCATGTCTATTGGGATTGTTGTTGAACATCCTGTTGTTCATGTACATACACAAAATGGTTTAGCCGAATCACTAATTAAACGATTGCAGTTAATAGCTAGACCATTGATAATGAGAACAAAACTCCCAGTATCTGTATGGGGTCATGCAATTTTACATGCTGCATCATTAATTCGCATTAGACCAAGTGCAAGTCATACATATTATCCCTTGCAACTTGCTTTTGGCCATCAGCCAATAATTTCCCACCTTAGAACATTTGGTTGTGCAGTTTATGTTCCTATCGCACCACCACAGCGCACTAAAATGGGTCCTCAAAGAAGGATGGGAATATATGTTGGATATGAAACATCTTCAATCATAAGATATATTGAACCCATGACGGGTGATGTTTTTACAGCACGTTTTGCTGATTGTCACTTTAATGAAACATTGCTCCCTAGATTAGGGGGAGAAATAAAAAATAAAGAAAATGATGTTTCATGGTGTGAATCTCAATTAATGTATCTTGATCCTCGCACAAAAGAATGCGAGACCGAAGTTCAAAAAATAATGCATATGCAAGAACTTGCGAATAAATTGCCTGATGCATTTACATATACAAAAAGAGTGACTAAATCATATATACCAGTAGCAAATGCTCCATCACGAATTGAAATTCCAAAAGCTGACAATAATGTCGCTCTTGAGTCTTTGCCACGCCAGAAACGTGGAAGACCAATTGGTTCCAAAGATAAAAATCCTCGAAAAAAAAAAATCAGCTGATAATGAGGTAAAAGAAAGTGTTCAAGAAGAACCACAAATCAATACTCCTGTCTGCAGAGGAGATTGATGATGTCAATACGGAATTTTCAATCAATTATACACATTCAAAAATATTATGGAACCAAAATAAAATGAAAAATCTTGATGAGATATTTTCATATAATGTTGCATATAACATCATGAATGATGATGATGATCCAGAACCAAAATCTGTCATGGAATGTCAAAGTAGACATGATTGGGATCATTGGAAAGGAGCAATACGAGCTGAATTTGAATCACTCAATAAAAGAAAATTTTTTGGATCTATCATTCTCAGACCTAAAGATGTGAAACCTGTGGGATATAGATGGGTTTTTGTGCGAAAAAGAAATGAGAAAAATGAAGTTACAAGATATAAAGCCAGACTTGTAGCTCAAGGTTTTTCCTAAAGACCAGGAATTGATTATGAGGAAACTTATTCTCCTGTTATGGATGCAATTACTTTTAGATACTTAATCAGCCTGACAGTTTCTAAAAATTTAGAAATGCATCTCATGGATGTTGTGACTGCTTATCTATATGGATCACTTGATAGTGATATATATATATATATATATATATATATATATATATATATATATATATATATATATATATATATATATATATATATATATATATATATATATATATATATATATATATATGAAGGTACGTGAAGGATTTAAAGTATCAGAAGCAACCAATGCAAAACTCAAAGAAATGTACTCAATCAAGTTACAAAGGTCTTTATATGGGTTGAAACAATCGGGCCGCATGTGGTATAAATGATTAAGTGATTACTTGATAAGCAAAAGGTATACCAATAATCTTATTTGCCCATGTGTATTCATTAAGAAAACAACATCCGGATATGTGATCATAGCCGTTTATGTAGATGATCTTAACATCATAGGTACAAAAAAAGAGATCCATGAAGCCATTCAACTTCTAAAGAAAGAATTTGAAATGAAAGATCTCGGAAAAACCAAGTATTGCCTTGGTTTGCAGATTGAGCATATGCCTAATGGTTTACTTGTACATCAAACCACTTATACGAAAAAGATTTTAAAACGTTTCAATATGGACAATGCAAAACCATTAAGTACTCCTATGGTTGTTAGATCACTTAATGTTGACACTAATCCATTTCGTCCCTGTGAAGATCATGAAGATATCCTGGGACCAGAAGTACCATATCTTAGTGCAATTGGAGCTCTTATGTATCTTACAAATTGTACAAGACCTAGTTAATTTGTTGGCAAGATTCAGCTCAGCTCCTACCAAAAGACATTGGAATGGGATCAAACACATTTTTCGATACCTTCGAGGAACTAATGATTTAGGATTATTTTATTCTAACGAATCAAAACAAGATTTGGTTGGTTATACAGATGCAGGTTACTTATCTGATCCACATAAAGCTAAATCTCAAAATGGATATGTATTCCTAAATGGAGGTACTGCAATATCATGGCGTTCTCAAAAACAAACACTTATTGCAACATCATCAAATCATGCCGAAGTGATTGCATTACTCGGGAATGTTTTTGGTTGAGATTAATGACACAACTCATTACTGATTCTTGTGGACTAGAACGCGATAAAAGTCCAATAACTATCTATGAAGATAATGTAGCTTGCATAGCACAGATGAAAGAAGGGTATATCAAAAGTGACCGAACAAAACACATACCTCCTAGATTCTTCTCACACACTCAAAATCTCATTAAGGGCAATCAGATTGAAATGAGAAATGTTCAATCCAGCAAAAACTCTGCTGATCTTTTCACGAAAGCACTTCCAACTGCTATTTTCAGAACACACATTCATAATATTGGCATGAGGCATGTTCAAAAGATGTAACAGCTGAGGTGATGCCTACTTGAGGGGGAGTCAACTCTATACTGCAATCTGTTTCCCTTAGCTAAAGTTTTTTCCCACTGAGTTTTCTTTAGCAAGGTTTTTAATGATGTAGTAACTTATCATTGATCTCCAACAAAACAAAATTGCTATCCAAGGGGGAGTGTTACGAAAATTACATGCAATGTATAGACAATTTTGTTGAACAAATATAGTCAAATATGGATGCAATATATATATATATATATATATATATATATATATATATATATATATATATATATATATATATATATATATATATATATATATATATATATATATATATATATATATATATATATATATTCAAATATTCTACAGTGAAAATTATGTAGTATATATACGTGTGTGTGGTGCAGAGATAAGATTCATAATATAATTCTCACATATACTTCTTGATATAATATACATATTTAATATTCACACTTTTCTTTAATTAGTATTCTATAACCAAAAATCAGACCACTAAAGGTAGTTATAAGCCTACTGAATTATAACATATATATATATATATATATATATATATATATATATATATATATATATATATATATATATATATATATATATATATATATAAATAGATGTTCGTGAATCGTCGGTCAATAGTTAAAGGTTAACTGAATATATAACATTAGTTCAAAAAGTTTGAGAATCAATATTACAGACTTTGCTTATCGTGTCGGAAACATATAAAGATTAAGTTTAAATTTGGTCGGAAATTTTCGGGTTGTCACAGACGATAATTCTCCTCGGGCCCACAATATGCACGACCGTTGTCCTCAGTTATCATACTATTTAATATGATACATGTTAACATAATCCTTCTAAATTTTGTAGATGTAATGCGATCTTGCTGGATGTTGAACAGTGGTCCATCGACCTTGTAGTACTCCAAATGCTCGTTTAATATTTTTTCTTGCCAATGCTTGGTACTTAACGAATTTTGCTTGTTTTGGGTCAATCGGATTTCTGAACGACTTTACTAATGTTGCCCATCTCGGATAAATTCCATCCGCCAAATAATAACCATTAGTAAACGTACACCCGTTAACCGTAAACGTACATGGTGGGGCTTCATCGGCTAATAACTCGGTAAACAAATCAGATTGATTAAGTACGTTGATATCATTATTTGAACCCACAGGTCCAAAATATGCGTGCCAAAACCATCCATCGTACGAGGCTACCGCTTCAAACATAATTGACGGGTAACCATGATCACCTCGTGTATAATGACCCTTCCACCATTGTGGACAATTTCTCCATCTCCAATGCCTACAATTGAGACTTCCTAACATCCCCGAAAAATCATGTATTTGAGCATGTTTAGCGGTCAAACGTCGCACATCTTGTGCAGTTGTTTTTCTCAAATATTCGGTAGCGTATAAATGAAAAACACATTTGCAATAATTGTTTAAACAATCATATGCAGTTTGTTCACCCATATGCAAATACTCATAAAAAAGATCGGCCGAAGTAGCATAAGTTAGTTGACGTATGACAGATGTTACTTTTTGAACAATATTAAAACCAAGTAATCCGGCAGCATCACGTTTTTGACGAAAGTAAGTAAAATATTCGAGAATCGGAGTTTGAGAAAAATTCAATATACCTTAACATATACGAAGAAATAAAGGTGTAAGTAACTAGAGGGGATGAATAGTTACTTATTACAATTTTTAAAACTTTTTCGATTGTCACGACCCTACTTTTTCCGTTATCTTTTATCGTTAATTATTTAACGACCGTTAACTGTTAAATGTGCTACGTCATTTCTATGACCTATATTATTATTTTTATAATAATATATATATTAATTATTAAGTGTTATGTGAATAATTGTATTCATATTTTAATTTATACGTTTCCACATATCGCGGATTTCTATCCGGCGAATCTTTTCGGTTTTCAAACCAACGGCCGATTTTTTAGGATTTTTAAATCCTAATTATTTTAAATATGATATTTTAAGATCATATAATTATATAGAGTATTTATATTTATTTTTCGTCGCGTTTTTGTTATCTCTCCGAATTTTTTAATCGCGTAATCGTGTTTTCGTGTTTCTAGATTCGTTCGGGCTTTTGGCCATAAGGAATTGATCACTTAGCAAGTTGGGCTAGTGGGGCCCACCCCACACACCCCCCATTGGCAGAAACCAAGAGGGGAGGGAGTAATACTCTGATGGAATTCAACATATCAACAAGTTCATAATGTTAACTTGATCATAAAACCCATTCATGTAAAGTTATAACAAGCGGAAGCATGATAATTTAGAAAGCAAGTTAATATGTTAAACCATTTAGATGAATTCCATGTAGTTATCAAGTCATAAAATAAATGCTTACATATATATACATAAAGGAAGAAGATTATACCTCCTCAATGATGAATTGAGGGCTGAATTGGACAGCAAAAATTGATGAAGAAGATGATGGAAAATAGCCTCTAACTTGAAGCCTCAAGTGTGTAATACCCCAAGCTTTTGATGCACCAACACCACCCTTAATTTAGTTAGGATTTAGACACTTAATAAGCAAGATTACCAAGCTTTAAACCCTCCCTTTTGGCTCAAAATATTTCGGCCAGCAGCAGCTCTCAAAGGAATGAGAGAGTTTTTTTCAACCTATCTCTTTAATAAAATTGAATCAAAAGCTTGGTTAAAGAATCATGCATGTACTTGAGCCATGTGTTGTCTTAAAAGTAACAAGAATAAGTATGGGTGTGTTTTCTTAGAGTTTCAAAGCCACCACCCATGTGGTGTTTTATAAAATGTTAAGTTTTAATTGTATAAAACTTATCTTAAACACCATGTACTTATTAAGTTACTTATATATTTTATAAACTAATTTATAAAATACAACACAACATAATTATTTAAACCTATAAATAATTAAATCTTAATATTTAAATTATCCAAATAATTTATCTCAAGTGATAATATTTTAGAAACCTGATTTTCTAAAATCCAAGTGTCGCGTATTTATTTAACGATCCAATCGTTAAGATTAAATACATATAAGGTGTCGGTAAGCTTGTTATTGGGTATGACCCGACTTGGATCATAACACATTAGCCACATTAATTTAATATGTCTCTCGAGCATACGAAATACCTTCAATCTCCCACTTGCATGAGAAACATAAGAAATTAATGCAAGTGACGGATACTACCTAACGACCGTCCATCACCCCCAATATGTTATGACTTTGTGCCATTCAATAACATCATCCCTTTCGAGTTCCCATCTCGAATATGATTAGGTGAATCTTTCATTTATCCTTTCATCCTAGATGTCATGTTAAATCCAAGAGACACAGAGTGATCACTCTCTTTTAGATTTAACTTTATCAGGCCTTAGACATCTGACTCTCAACGAATAAGAGGGACAAATTCCATCTTGACTACATACGTCCTAGATATATACTTTGTATTACACCTGAGATCTTCCTTATGGACTACCATATTTCAGAATAGCGAAGGAAGGAATCAAGGCATAATACTTAGTGAATATCTGAACCTAATATGTGTCTCAGGTCAGAGGATACAATGATATTCGCCTTTACTCAAGATTACATGTGATCAACCACAAAGGCTCCATTTAGTAAATCTTGAGGGCGGGTCTTCCAATATTTGTATCCCACAAATATCTATGAACCTTGGTTGCAACCTTGCCCCACATTCATCCCGTGAATGTATACAAATGCAAGTTCATAATTTTCTAAACCTCACAATTGTTCCCACAAATGTGATCGACTACGGAATTTAGAATAATTACTTATTCATGGATAAAATATGCAAAATAGGAACATAACTCAAAATAAATTAATACCATAATTATATTAATGAGTTTGAACAATTTCGTTCCATTTCAATACTTAAAACAGATCACAACCAATCACTAGAATATCGAAGCCCTAATACACTAACATGCCCTTGATGTTTTACACCATGTAAGAGTTTCGTGAGTGGATCCGCTATATTAAGATCTGTGTGAACTTTACGAATACATATCTTTCCCTTTTCAACTTCATCCCTTATGTAGTTGAATCTCCGCTCAATGTGACGGGTCTTTTGGTGAGCACGAGGTTCCTTGATTTGAGCAATCGCACCCTCGTTGTCACAAAAGATCTCAAGAGGGTCCTGAATAGAAGGGACTACTCCTAAGTCATCGATGAATTTCTTCATCCATGCAGCTTCCTGAGCTGCCAATGATGCGGCGATGTACTCCGACTCTGTAGTGGATAAAGCAACAACATCCTGTTTCGAACTCTTCCAAGAGACCGTACCTCCATTTAATGTGAAGACATAACCGGATTGTGATCGAGAATCATCTCGATCAGTTTGGAAACTTGCGTCCACGTAACCTTTTACAGCGAGTTCCTCCTCACCAGACCCATATATTAGAAACATATCCTTAGTCCTCCTAAGGTATTTTAATATACTTTTAACAGCAATCCAATGACTGTTTCCTGGGTTATTCTGATATCTACGTGTCAGGCTAAGAGCGCATGACACATCCAGTCTAGTGCATATCTCTTGTTCATCTTTCGTGGTGGGGCACTGAGATGAACTAAGGAGCGTTCCTCTTTGAATAGGTACCAAACTTTTCTTAGAGTTCTCCATCTTGAACCTTTTCAAGATCTCTTCAATGTATGCACTTTGATTCAAACCTATCAGTTTCTTGGATCTATCCCTGTAGATCCCAATCCCCAAAACGTATTGTGCTTCTCCAAGATCCTTAATGGAGAAGCATTTACTTAACCAAGTTTTAACTCCTTGCATTGCCGGAATATCGTTCCCAAATAATAATATATCATCCACGTATAATACAAGGAACATAATAGTGCTCCTACTAGCTTTCTTGTATACACAAGCTTCATCACCATTTTTAATGAAGCCAAATTTCTTGGCCTCATCATTAAAATGATGATTCCACATTCTAGATGCTTGTTTCAATCCGTAGATTGACTTCTTTAACTTGCATACCTTTTTAGGATATTTCGGATCAACAAAACCTTCAGGTTGAACCATATAGACATCTTCCTCAAGTTGTCCATTTAGGAAAGCAGTCTTGACATCCATTTGCCATATTTCATAATCATAATGAGCAGCAATGGCAAGTAATATCCTAACAGACTTTAGCATTGCCACAGGCAAAAAAGTTTCATCATAGTCAATCCCTTGAGTTTGAGTGAAACATTTTGCTACAAGTCTAGCTTTATATGTATCCAAGTTTCCATGTATGTCGGTCTTCATTTTGAAAAGCCATTTACAATCAACTAGCCTTGAGCCAGTAGGTTGTTCAACAAGTTCCCAAACTTGATTGTCATACATGGATTGCATCTCAGCGTTCATGGCTTCCTGCCATTTATACTTATCAATCCTTGATAAGGCATCTTGGAAGTTTATTGGTTCATCCAAATCAACCACATAGAAACCATCCATGAGAAACCCATATCTCTCAGGAGGATTACTAATCCTACCAGATCTGTGAACGTCTTGTATACTTTGATCATCCATTTGATCATTCTCAACATTTTCATGTTGAGTGCTAGTGTCAACCAGTCGTGTATCATCTGCTTGATCTTGAACCTCTTCAAGCTCTATCTTCCTTTCACTATTTCCTTCCATTAGGAACTTAGTTTCAAGGAATTCAGCCTTCTGAGCAACAAATACATTCTGCTCGGAAGGATTATAGAAATAGTATCCCATATCATCCTTGGGATATCCTATGAAGATACACTTCGTGGATCGAGCATTCAACTTATTAGGGGCGTAACGCTTAGGGTAAGCTTCACATCCCCATACCTTTAAGTATGAAAGAGATGGAGGTTTTCCAAACCACATCTCATGAGGTGTTCGTTCCACTTTCTTAGTTGGGGCCATATTTAGAATACGAGCCGCGAAGCATAGATAATAACCCCAAAATGATAGAGGCAATGAGCTTCTAGCCATCATAGATTGAACCATATCTATTAGGGTTCGGTTCCTCCTTTCAGAAACTCCATTAAGTTGGGGTGTTCCAGGAGGAGTGAGTTGCGAGATAATCTCTTTTGAGAACAGAGTGGTATCAATTGTTCCAACTTTAAAACCTATACCAGTGAGATACACATGAAGTGTCTCATACCATGCTCTTGGTGCCTGTTTGAGGCCATAAAGAGCTTTGTCTAGCTTGTAGACATGGTCTGGATATTTACTGCTTACAAAACCAGGAGGCTGTTTGAAATAAACTTCTTCTTGCAGCTTCCCATTTAGAAATGCAGATTTAATATCCATCTGGAATACTCTAAAGTTCATCTTAGCAGCATATGCTAAGAATAATCTGATAGCTTCCATCCTAGCCACTGGAGCATATGTCTCTCCATAATCCAATCCTTCTTCCTGTTTGAAACCCTGAGCTACCAATCTAGCTTTGTTTCTGATCACAATCCCATCTTCATCCATCTTATTCTTGAAGACCCACTTGGTACCAATGATCTTCTTAGTTTCATCATCAGGTTTAGGTATCAATGTCCAAACCTTATTCCTATCAAACTGGGAGATCTCTTCTTGCATAGCTCCTGCCCAGCTTGGATCTTTGATAGCTTCATCAGGACATGTAGGTTCAATGGTAGACATAAAGTTTACATGCATACCAAAGTTGCTGGTTGCATGTCTTCTTGTTTTAACACCACTTGCCAGATTACCAATAACTTGTTCAATAGGATGCTCCTTTGTCCATCTAGTGTTATGAACAGGTGAGCTTGTTGTGGAACACACATCATCTTGATCATCAGCTGGCTTAGAGGAATGATCAGCAGTTGGAGACAGCTGTTCATTATGAGTGTAGCCAGTACCAGCTTGAGATCCTTCAGAACCAGTAGACCTATACTTCAGTTGTAAAACTTCAGTAGAGCTAGTAGGTCTACATGGTTTAGACACAGATGGAACAGAATGTTCCATCTCATCATCAGAGAACCCAGCAACATGGATTGGTGAGGGATTTACTGCTGGTTCTTCTTCGTCATCAAGAGCTTGCTGAGTAGGCTCTTCAAACATTAACTCTTCATCTTCTTGACTAGTAGATGAAATAGGGGCAGTTTCATCAAATGTAACATTAATGGATTCTTTAAAAAAAAACCCCTTCTTTTATTGAAAACCCTATATGCCTTTGACATGTTGGAATATCCCAAGAATATACCTTCATCAGCCTTAGCATCAAACTTGCCTAGCTGATCCCTAATGTTTAGAATGAAACAGGGAGTGCCAAATACATGAAGAAATGAAATTGAGGGTCTTCAGCCTTTGAGAACTTCATAAGCAGTTTTCTGATGTCTTTTCACAATTAAAGATCTATTCTGTGTAAAACATGCAGTGTTCACAGCTTCTACCCAATATGAATTTTTCAGCCCAGACTCAGCCAACATAGATCTTGCTACTTCAATGAGAGTTCTGTTTCTTCTTTCTGCAACACCATTCTGTTGAGGTGTTCTCACAGCAGAAAAGTTCTGTGAAATACCTTTGTCAGCACAAAATTCTTTTAATGTTGCATTTCTGAATTCTGTACCATGATCACTTCTAAGCTGCTTCACCAGTTGCCCATTCAGTAGTTCCATTCTTTTGATAAAATTGATGATTTCATCAGCAGCTTCACTCTTTTGCTTCAAAAAGAATACCCAAGTGTATCTGGAATATTCATTAACAATCACCAGTATATACTTCTTCCCACTACAGCTGGCTATATTAACAGGACCAAAGAGATCCATATGAAGTAGGTGAAACTGTGACGACCCAGAAATTTCCGAACAAATTTAAACTTAATTTTATATGGTTTCGACACGATAAGCAAAGTCTGTAATGTTGAAGTCTCAAAAATGTTGAACTGTATTCATATATTCATTTAACCCTTGACTGTTTCCAACGATTCACGAACAATCATTTATAAATAGATATATGTATATGAATATATGTGTAGGTATATATACGATAATCTGATAACTTGAAATACATTAATAAAATATTATTCGATTTAGCTTCTGGAATTAAAGACGTAAGATAATTTATGATATACAATAAAACTTGATATTTAAAACATAATTATCTATATAGTAGTTTGAATATATATAAGATTTCGATACATAACTATTACTATATGTAAAAGGTATAAATATTAAATATATAATGTATATTGTATAAATATGAAATATTACAAAACTAATATTATATATGTAATTACAAGTTAAAATATAATTAATATATTATTATTGTTATTATTGCATTCAATGTTAAAATAAATATTAATATTAATACTAATATCAGTATTATGAATGTTATTATATATAAATATAAAATTTGATACATTTAAGTGGTTATATTATTATTACATTTATTATTATTATTAATATCAATACTAGTACTATAAATATCAATAAAGATTATAATATGAAATTGAATACACTGATTTGTTATAGTACCATTATTATTAATATTATTGTTAACATTGTTAATATCATTATTATTATAACTAATAGTGAAATTATAATGTTAGTTATTATGATTAGTATTATTATTAATATTTTTGATATTATTATCATTATTATTTCTATTATTATTATTATTATTATTATTATTATTATTATTATTATTATTATTATTATTATTATTATTTGTTTCATTAATATTAGATATTAATATTTGTATAATTAATATTATTATGTTTCATTATATAGTTAATATATATATATATATATATATATATATATATATATATATTTATATATATATATATATATATATATATAATACATATACACATATATATATATATATATACCGTATATACATATATAAATACAAGAAAAATATGTAATCAGTTTCCTATCATTTTCAAGCTTTATGAAATTTGTTTTCTGTTCATCGAATCGTACCAATTAGAGATTCAATCATAAGAAGCAAACAAAATCTGTTTGAGGTCATTTTCTAATTTTTTATTTTTTATTTTTATTTTTTTGTTTCCTGATTGATACAAGCTGTCGAGTACTTCTACTATAAAACAAATGTTCACTCATGATATTAAACAGAAACCATTCAATTACTTCACCATTATTATCAATTATCAAATAAACTGTTTGTGTCGATTGAATTTTAAACAGAAAAAACCAAGAACTCAGTTAGTCCCTAGTTCTTGAACCATTTAATCAAAAACTCGAAATTGAATCTAAATTTAAAATCTATAAATGCAGTTGTATTAGAAATCATTTATCTAAACCATCTGCACAGTTTCAAAACCCAACTCTTTATAACGAGTTCGAATTTTCAAAGTCAAAGTAAATTTTCCAAAAGTCAAACGAAATGTTCTTGAGGAAATTAAAACTCGCTTTGAGGTTTTTAGTTAATTAAAGGTCCAGAAAGTTTCCATGAACGATTTAACTCTTATTTCATTTAGAAATTTTGGTCTGAAACATTCTAAAAATTCGGATTTGATTTGGAGTTCTTCACGATGTCTGTACAGCGTTTTTTTTTTAATTTTGTTTTTCTTTTTCTTTGTTTGATTGAATGAAAATCCCTCATTTACGGTCAGTTCAGTTTCAATTACGAATACAAATCAAGTTTTAATTGATATTACAGTCGATTATAGATTTAGTCATTTGAGTTGATGATGAAGAAAGAGATGACTAGTTAATACGGGTTATATAATTCAGTTATGGGATTAAAACAGAATAAGCATGGCAGAGCAGATGGTTAAGGGTGTCTCGGGTTAGCGAGTGGTCTCGGATTCGATCCTAGGCTTGGACATTTTTTTTAAAGCTTTTTCTAAGGTAGTTTTCTAATTATTATTATTATCATTATTATTATTGTTATTATTATTATTGTTATTATTAATTGTTGTTATTATTAATTATTGTTATTATTACTAGTATTAAAATTATAGTTATTATTATTATTATTACTAATATAAGTATAGTTATCATTTATCATGATCATAATTACAATTACGATTATTATTATTATTATTATTATTATTATTATTATTATTATTATTATTATTATTATTATTATTATTATTATTATTATTATTATTATTATTATTATTGTTGTTGTTGTTGTTGTTACTAGTATTATTATCATAACTATCACTAGTAGTAAAATTATCATTTTAAGTTATTATTATTATTAGCAGTAGTATTATTATTATTAGTATTAAAATTAATATTATCATTAAGGTTAAAAATTTAGTACTATTATGATTAAATCAATATTTTAGTATTATTGTCATTATTAATAGAATTATTGTTATTATTAAAAGTTACATTCATAAGTAGTATTATTATTAAAAGTATCATTTTATTTGAAATTTTCATTATCAGTTTTATTAAAAATCTATCAATCTTAAAAGTTGTATTTTATTAAAATTAACATTTTTATTATTATTATAAATCTTACTATTATCATTATCAATATCTCTACTAACAAAGTAACCAATGATATTATCAAAATAATTATTTTCAATATCATTATTAAATCTAAGTAATAGTATTATATTCATGATATTATATAAAAATATATTTATTAACCTAACTATATTAATATTTCTATATATAGAAATGAAAATTTATATAATGAAATTTATTAAATTAATATATATATATATATATATATATATATATATATATATATAATTTACAACACTAATAATAACATATATATACTTGTTCGATTACGATTATATATTTTAATATATAAATAAATGATATAGGCTCGTGAATCCGAGGCCAACCCTACATTGTTCAGTTTCGTCATATGTATTTTTACTACAAAATACAGTATTGTGAGTTCATTTGATTCCCTTTTACTCTTTACATTTTTGGGACTGAGAATACATGCGCTGTTTTTATAACTGTTTTACTAAATGCTTTGAGATATATTTTTGATCTGAGAATACATGAAATGCTTTTATAAACGTTTGACCAAATAGACACAAATATTCAAAAACTACATTTTATGATAGAATTATTTGGATTCAGAGATTCGATTTCTATAAAGATTGTATTATCGACCATCGGCGAGATATATTGTATTAACTACCACGGTGAGATGATTTTGCATTGCACGCACGAATTAGCTACCATTGGTGAGTTGTTTGAAAGGTTTCGGTGTTCTTCATATGAATGATTTTATAGCAGGAGTAGACCTGCACAGATTGTTTTCTAAATATGAGTATCTTGTGGTCTATTATACTATTGGAAATGATTATTTATGATAAACTAATGAACTCACCAACCTTTTGGTTGACACTTTAAAGCATGTTTATTCTCAGGTATTAAGGAAATCTTCCGCTGTGCATTTGCTCTTTTAGAGATATTACTTAGAGTCATTCATGGCATATTTCAAAAGACGTTGCATTCGAGTCGTTGAGTTCATCAAGATTATTATTAAGTCAATTATAGTTGGATATATTATGAAATGGTATGCATGCCGTCAACTTTCTGTGACGACCCGAAAATTTCCGACCAAATTTAAACTTAATCTTTATATGTTTCCGACACGATAAGCAAAGTCTGTTAAACTGAATCTCATAATTTTTGAACTGTTTCTCTTTTGTTGCTATGATCTTGTTACAATTACTGTTCGAGAAACACCATCGGTCACCTCTCACAAAACAATCATCACCGATTAACAATTGCAACTTGCTTCTCTATATATTTTTTTTCCTTAGCTCGAATCAAACCTATAAATTGTCTCGGTTTCTGATTAGAAGATTAACAACACAAACTCAACCATCACCATCATCATCTTTCTCGTTTAACTGTCCCTGTTCGATGAGCCAAGCACCCATAACCTCCACCATTAAATCACTGTTGTTGTTTTTCTATTTAATTCATGAAAACCATTCTCCTGCGTGTTTTTTTTTTCTGTTCTATCGCTACCACTCATCACCAAAAACCCTTTGATTATTTAATGTGATAGAAGATGATGATGTGAAACAATTACAGCTAATACGCATTAGTTTTCCTTGGTGGCCGACAGCCTTTAAAACAAAGACAAACACTACATGGTTAATTCATTTGAGGAGTGGGAGCAGGTATAATTATTTAATTTGTTTTCTTTCTGGCTGAAATACATTCATAATCCTTGGGCTTCGATTTTGTTTTTATTAAATAGGCTATACATGGGCCTTTAGTTACAACTTAGGCTCATGAAATCATTGTTGGGCCTATTGTACGAAAACCGTCCAATAAATCATACCCAATACGCTTCAACTTTTGTTTCTTTTTCTGACCTAGACTGACGATGTACGCTGGATGCTATGGTTATAATAATGGCGTGATATATAAGATAATAGATGGTGATTAAGGTTTGATGAATGAGATACAATGATGATGATGATGTATGTGAATAGAGGTGACGTTGATGACATTTAAGATAGATGATAATGATTATGTTATAACTTTGAATATGATTAAGAGTTGAGGTATAATGACAGTGATGATGAAATAATCATATGATGTATTATGATGATAATTATAATGATCGATTATGATTAATGATGTATGATGATGTTACGGTGTATGTGTGATGATGAGTGAAGATTATAACGATGATGATGAACCTGCAGTGTGAGTTATGTCTGTTCGAATCCAACCCACAACATCTTTCGATCGCCTTCTATGTTACAAACTCAAGTACCAGGAAACCTAAACACAGAAAACGTATGGGTTATACAGTGTTGGACATGATGAAATCAATGGATCAAATAAATTGGGTTTTGATGTTGGGCTTCATGTTTTAAAATGGTGGATTAAGCCCACATGATGTTAAATGGTATATTTTTTTATTACAAGTATTAATATTATCATAATTATTATTATTAATATTGTTAATATCATTATTATTATGATTATGATTATGATTATCGCAATGATCACAATAATATGATAATTATGATAATGATGGATTGATAATGATAATCGAAAAGATGATTAAATTACTAAATAAATTAATATGATTTACAAGTTAATGATAAGGATAACGAAAATAAAAATAAGTATAAGATAATATATAATTATGATAAATATTATCATTATGATTATTATGATATCATTATTATTATTATTATTATTATTATTATTATTATTATTATTATTATTATTATTATTATTATTATTATTATTATTATTATTATTATTATTATAGGATGAAATAACTTTCACCTTTTTATTATCAATACTATTTTATCAAATAACTATTAGTTATATAAAACCATATTTACTACATATAACATAACTATATTAATATTTTTATAACAAATAGTAATAAATCTAATGTATTAGGGTATTAATCAAACACATAATTAAAATAACAATTGATTCACTAATAATACATAAATTTATTCGATTACCATTATATGTGTTAACATATATATATAAATGATATAGGTTCGTGAATCCAAGGTCAACCCTACACTTGTTAAATGACGTCATATGTATTTTTACTACAAAATACAGTATGGTGAGTTTCATTTGCTCCCTTTTTAAATGTTTTTACAATATATATTTTTGAGACTGAGAATACATGCGCTGCTTTTATAAATGTTTGACGAAATAGACACAAGTAATCAAAAACTACATTATATGGATGGATTATTAAACCGAATATCGCCCCTTCAAGTCTGGTAACCTAAGAATTAGAGAAATGGCCCCTAATTGATGCGAATCCTAAAGGTAGATCTATCGGGCCCAACGAGCCCCATCCAGGGTATGGATGCTTTAGTACTTCGAGGTATTATTTAGTATATTAGCTGCGCACTGTATACTGGGGGATATTCTATATGCATCTTGTTAAGGTCGGTTACCAGGTGTTCAATCAATATGAATGATTTTTATCTCTATGCAGTTTGCGAAATGCCTGATACGAGATGTGTATTTATGAGAAATGAAAATCTTGTGGTCTATTAAAATGATGGAAATGATTGATTATGATAAACTAATGAACTCACCAACCTTTTGGTTGACACTTGAAAGCATGTTTATTCTTTCGCTGTGCATTTGCTCATATTAGAGATATTACTTGGAGTCATTCATGACATACTTCAAAAGACGTTGCATTCGAGTCGTCTAGTTCATAAATATTATTACTAAGTCAATTATAGTTGTATATATTATGAAATGGTATGCATGCCGTCAACTTTCGATGTAATGAAAGTTTATCTTTTAAAAAAGAATGCAATGTTTGTAAAATGTATCATATAGAGGTCAAGTACCTCGCGATGTAACCAAATGTAATGTATTCATCCAGATGGATTAGGACGGGTCGTTATAGGTGGTATCAGAGCGGTGGTCTTAGCGAACCAGGTCTTGCATTAGTGTGTCTAACTGATAGTTGTTTAGATGCATTAGTGAGTCTGGACTTCGACCGTGTCTGCATGTCAAAAGTTTTGCTTATCATTTCTAGTCGGAAATCATCTGCTTATCATCCTTAAGAAATTACATGCTTATCATTCTTAGTCTAGACACATCTTACTGCATTGATTGCATGAATAGTGTATAGACAAAATTCATATCTTAGCGTATCTGCCAATTCATATCTTAGCGTATCTATTACTGTAAACCTTGCATAATATATTCCTTGATTTCCTCCGTAATCTATGGGATCTTCTGTACTATATACAGGTATTCTATGTAGTTAGAATATCATCCGATATTCGAAAATCATTTCATACCGGAAAAAAACCCTTTACTCAATAGTACGAAATGGAACTCGTTACTAGTTCAAGTTCTTCGGAACCCCACAACTATTCCGACATGGACGTTCACCTAAGCTCCGAAAGCAGCGTCACCAGAATGAATCAACCAATTCATCTGATGGGTTTGTAGTCGACTTAATCAATGGAGACGCGAAGAAGGCGATCCCTTCCACCAACCGAATTCACCTCTTGGTGAAGAACCTGAGGCACTTACCGGCGAACCTGTCCGAAACACCATATTCACCCTCATTGCGAGGATATTTCACAACAATTATATGATACCCCAAATTCTAAACCTTATTCATCCGCTCGTTCCGACCGACAATCATCCCGTAAGAATAGAAAAAGTCAACGAACTTCGCGCTCGAGTAATCAATTTGGAGAATATGGTGCAAAACGTACCAGCTTCAACAACATCACCGGCACCAACAGTACCACCAATATCAACACCAGTGCCACCAACAACCCAAGTTTTAACATCACATGTCTCAACACCACAATCCATACCTCGAACTTAATCATCGTTCTACGTATCATTCTACATCAATTATCTTCGTTCGACATGGCGATTATGTAATCTCTAATGTTTTAGAGATTGTGTACACTAAGTTCTAACGGTAAAATCAAATGAGTTTAATATTATATTAACTCATTAAATCCATGATTATATCTGAAGAAAATATATATGTATATATATTTTCATAAAAGATTGTAATTAAAAATTCTTTCGTACAAACTGTTAATGGTAAAAACATTTTAACGGGTAGGTAATACCTGAGGAATATTTAGATTTTACATTAATAAGTTACACTGCACATTCTTCGAATCTGATTCAACAGTCATTTACTATCCTACTTACATCCACAGATATACGTATCCGTTCATCGCAGAATAACCATTTTCATTCAATTTCATATTTGAATTTTTACCTATCAGAATCCAACACATGGCATAATGAAGAAAACATTGGACAAAATAAAATTTGTTAGAAACAAACAATTGAACTATGAGAAATTTTGTTAAGAAACTACGCTAACTGTTCCTAGCTAACTGATTACATTTATTTATCGCAATTTATTTATCGCAATTTTAATTCTCTCAATTTTATTTATTGTCATTTAATTTCTGTTATTTATTTTACGCACTTTAAATATCGGGACACGTATACAAGGTTTTGACATATCATATCGATGCATCTATATATATTATTTGGAATCACCATAGACACTCTATATGCAGTAATGCTTGAGTTAGCTATACAGGGTTGAGGTTGATTCTATAATAATATATATACTTTGAATTGTGATCGAGTCTGAGACATGTACATGAGTCACGAGACGTATTAATTAATTCGAATATTATATATTAAACTTTATATATGAATTATTGGACTGTTAACTGTGGACTATCGACTGTAGACTAATAACATTGGACAATTAAAATGAATTAAAATATTGATTATAACATATGAAACTAAACATTTCTTCAAGTTTGCCACTTGATTTCATCCTAAACCTCATTTGTATCTTGACGAATACAATCTGCTTTCAAACCTTTCATGATTCATGAAAACACCTCAATCGAGGGGATGAACCTGTAGTGCCCCGACCAAATCCATATGGACGAGAACATTACATATGAATACATCGCGAGGTATTTGACCTCTATATGATACATTTTACAAACATTGCATTCGTTTTTAAAAGACAACCTTTCATTTCATCGAAAGCTGACAGGTATGCATACAATTTCATAAAATCCAACTATAAATGATCTAATCCGTCATTTACTTAATAATCTCTAATGAACTTCAATGACTCGAATGCAACGTCTTTTGAAATATGTCATGAATGACTCCAAGTAATATCCTTAAAATGAGCTAATGCACAGCGGAGGATTTCTTTCAAACCTGAGAATAAATATGCTTTCAAGTGTCAACCAAAAGGTTGGTGAGTTCATTAGTTTATAGTAATCATTTCATTTTCATCATTTTAATAGACCACAAGATTTTTAAGTATTATAAAACGTGCAGAAGTCCCATTCCAACTGCACAAACAAAATATCATTCATATGAATTGAACACCTGGTAACCGACATTCACAATATGCATATAAGAATATCCCCATCATTCCAGGATCCTCCTTCAGACATGATATAAATTTTGAAGTACTAAAGCATCCGGTACTTTGGATGGGTCTTGTTGGGCCCGATAGATCTATCTTTAGAGTTCGCGTCAATTAGGGTGTCTGTTCCCTAATTCTTAGATTACCAGACTTAATAAAAAGGGCATATTCGATTAGATAATCCAACCATAGAATGTAGTTTTGATTACTTGTGTCTATTTCGTAAAGCATTTATAAAAGCAGCGCATGTATTCTCAGTCCCAAAAAAATATATTGCAAAAGCATTTAAAAGGGGATTAATGAAACTCACGCATATAAATATTGTAAAACAGTTAATAAAGTATTTGCATGTATTCTCAGCCCAAAAATGTAATGAGTAAAAAGGGAGTAAATGAAACTCACAATACTGTATTTTGTAGTAAAAATACATATAACGGCATTGAACAAGTATAGGGTTGGCCTCGGATTCACGAACCTATATCATTCATATATATATTAAAACATTTACTCGTAATCGAATAAATCTATATATTATTATTAATGATGTATTTGTTATATTTAATAATTTCTAAGTTTCATTATTTATTTATATATTTTTATATATAGATATATTAGTATAGTTAAGTTATGTAATTTAAATATATCTTTGTATATAAAATCTTTATTTTTTTTTATACTTATAACTTTAGTAATATCTTTAAAACCTTTATTTTCATAATCATAATAATTTTAATAATAATATTATTATTGTTAATATTATTAATATTAATAATAATGATAGTAAAGTTGTTACTTTTATTGATAATACTAGTTTTAACAAAAATGACAGGTTTAAATATAATATTACTTTCAGTAATAATAATAATAAGAAGAATTCCAATACTGATAATAATAATAATAGCTATAATAATTTTATTACTAATGATAGTAGTGATAATAGTAATAATGATACTAAGTATAATAATCATTTCAATAATAATAATAATAATAATAATAATAATAATAATAATAATAATAATAATAATAATAATAATAATAATAATAATAATAATAATAATAATAATAATAATAATAATAATAACAATAACAATATTCCTAACTATAACTATAATCATACTAATAATAAAGATAATATCAATAATACATGATATTGTTAATAAATGATAACTTTTAGGAATATTCCTATATTAGTAGTAGTAGTAGTAATAATAATAATAATAATAATAATAATAATAATAATAATAATAATAATAATAATAATAATAATAATAATAATAATAATAATAATAATAATAATAATAATAATAATAATAATAATAATAATAATAATAATAATAATAATAGAAAAGAAAAAAAAACTACCTTTAAAGCCCTTCTTAAAAAAAATTGCACATAGCAGGGCTCGAACCCGGGACCTCTCGCTCACCCATAACCATACTAAACCATTCTGCTATGATTATTTTTCCTGACTTATACCCATGTGAAATATTTATAACCCGTTTTACACTGTTTTGGCCCAACAACAATTGGCTCAGCTCAATGATACATTTCGGCCCAATTATCATAACAAGAATCTCGGCCCAACATGTTAAATAATAGCCCAAGCTTCTAGCACAACCCCCACAGCTTCTAATCTTAAAAAAAAATGTTGTTGCCTAGATTAGAACCCACGACCTCTCGTTCCCCCACACCAATACCCTGCCATTCCTCTGTTTTTACTTATCTGTTTTATTTACCAAGTATTTATATATAATTCTTACCTTTCTTTTTCTACTTCTTTTTCTACATTTCAAAAACGAAAATGAATCCATGCTCTCTTGAACTCATTATTTGTTACACAAATCTATTTTTTTTTTTGAATATAATATCCAACATATATATACCTATTTGTGATCAATTAGTTAAAAAAAATAAAAATAAAAAATAAAAGAAGGAACCTTGCTGCTGTCGCAGCTTGAAGTAAAAAAAAAAAATACTGGTTTCGATTTCAAGATTTATAACACAAGATATATTACAAAATTATAATTTTCTGTGTTGTGTTGTTGTGATCAATAAAAAAAATAATAAATAAATATATAAAAGAATTTAAAGAGTGCTTCTGCCATTCGTAGCAAACAAGAAAAAAAAATTTGATTTTTAATTTACATAACGTATTAGACCAAAGTTAAAATATGAATTGTGTTCTAAATGATCCATAGAAACTTCTTCCATTCTTAATTTTAACAAAAACGATTCATAAATCTTCAATTTAATTGAAGAACACAGTTTTGACTTTTTAAAACCCAATCTTTGACTCAGCAATTCTAACTAGATATAAAGAATTAAGAGTTAAGATTTTGAAGAAAGTTTGCTTGTATGATTCCTAACACAACTGCAATAACAGATTTTTGATTTCAATTCGTTTTCTTGCTTTTGAATATTTGAACCAAGAACAGGGTATTGTCCTTGTTTCTTTCTTCTGTTTAAATAAAAAAAATGAAGAGTGATTGTAAATTGATAATAGGTGAGAATTAGATGATTCTTTAGCCAATTGAATTGAATGACTTACACAAAAGAAAATATCATGGATGTCGACAGGAAGATTTTCAAGTACAGAGAAATAAATAAAAAATAAAAAGGGATGGAGATGGCTAACAAACTTTGGCTGTTATTGGGATCACATAGTCGTGATTTGTACTATCTTGAATAGAAAAAGAAATCAGCTACATGTTGATAGGAATTTAAAACAGAATGCGTTTTCTTTGTGTATAAATTTAGTATTTACAGTATTTGTATATATATACCCGTATATATTTATATAATTTATATATTTTTTTAAATATTTGTATGTATATGAAATCTGTACATACTGTACGACATATCTATATATCTGTTTAGTTAAATTAAATTAGTATTTTATAGGAACTATATTATTATTTATAATACAAACTTTAATATATAATATTAATATTAATAATAATAATAATAACAAAACTAGTAATACTAATAAGTAATTAGAGAAAATAATAATATTAATGATATTAAGATCATAATAGTACTAGTAAGAATAATGACTATAATAAATTGACAATGTTAGTAATCAAGTTAAATAATACTTTTAATAACCATAATAATAATTAAATTTATAATGATACTAATAATGGTAACGTTTATCTTTAATCATAATGAAAGTAATAATATTAATAACTATATTGTTTCTGGTACTACTTCTAATATGTTAATGTTACAATTTATTATTTATGCAATGTTTACTAATTATATAATATATAATTGAATATTTACACACTTTATATATTTTACAATATATATTTACTTATACATAGAGTCATATATATGTATATTTATGTATGTATATATATATATATATATTTCAACTACTACATATTTAATTGTGTTTTAAGTTTTCTTTCATAATATCTAATCATATAATAGTTTATTAATCTATTTTAATTTTTATCATAATTATTTGCATGTATAGTTATTTATATATAAACATTTCTATTTACGATTAAAGGTTCATGAATCTTCGGAAATAGTCAATGGGTAATTGATTACATGAATATAGATTTCAAAACTTTCGAGACTCAACATTACAGATTTTGCTTATCGTGTCAGAAACATATAAAGATTAGAGTTTAAATTTGATCGGAAATTTCCGGGTCACTACAGTACCTACCCGTTAAAGAAATTTCGTCCCAAAATTTGGTCGAGGTCGTCATGGCTAACTATAAAAATATTTTCATGACGAATATGAATTGATAATTAGAGTTTTATCATCATTGGATAATATAGTTAAAACAATTTGATTACATGAAGAGTATAAGCGAAGCTAACACAAGAGAGTGAAATTAGTAATTGTAGAATTGTTTTAACTGATGACGTAGTTATGATTGGTCTCCGGAATTCATGGGATTTAAAGAAAATTTTCGTAATCAGATTTGGTTCTTCGGCGATTAAGGAAATCAAGATCTTCTTTGATTAAATACAATAGTCTGTTTCGATTGATCTGTCGGATATTTTACTATAAATCCACCCTCTTGGTTTCCTTACAACTCACATTTTCTATTCTTTCTTCTCAATTAATTCTTTAAGACATTCGTCACTATGCTCCATCCCATTCCGTTTCTTGATATATTCCTAACTTTCATATCTATCGTTCTTCTTTTTCATCTATCACCAAAGGAATCTATTCACTTCTATTATACTCTTGGTTTTATAGTGTTCTTAGTTCTCCCGTGCCTTTACGTGGCAATACGTATTGATATGCATGGTTTGTAATTTCTGGGTTGTTATTGAGCTTTATATTTTCTTTTATATTCAGGAGTTCCATTCTTTTGTCTCCTCTTCCCGACTTCAAGTCAAGCGAATAATGGTCCAGAATTCATAGGTATGGATTTTGAAATGAACATAGTTAATGTTCTAAGAAAGAAATCGTAATGGCACGATCTTGATTTGGCAAATTACCAGAATATCCGAAAAGATAGAACTATCAAGAAGATATGTTCTTAATATGTTTGGATATTGGTAGAATGTAAGAGTCGTGTAAATGGCATATGATGATGGTACTGTAAATCATCACATTCCATTAGAAACTCAGCATGAATTACTGTAATATAATCACGTTGATCAAATGTCATTATATTATACTAACTCATGCATCAGTTCCCAACATTACTTCAATAACATTCATATTTTAAGATCGAAAGTTTACAGAATATAGAAACTAACATTTTCTATATGATGTAACACTGATAGCACGAAGAGATTAATGATTTCAGATATGAATAGTTATGAAAGTATCTTCAGAAATATGGAGGATATTTATAATGAAAGATACTACAATATCTTGGAATTTCTAATATCGAAGTATGATGAAGAAGATTTATCCGTAAGGGTTTAGATTCAGAAGCAAGGTATTCGCTAAAGATTTCATCAGAAACAGAATCATTTAAATTCTTTGAAGTCAAACTTATTCTTTGTGATTTGTCCACGGCTTCTTTCATAGTTTCGCATAATCCGCTTTTCAGTACTAGATTTTCTATTGAATGTTTCCAATACAATGATACACAGAAAGCACGAAGAGGTATATAATTTCGGACGAGAATATTTATGAAAATATCCTCAGAAATATCGAAGATATTGATGATGATATTTTGGAATTTCTAAGTTCGATGGTTGATAGAGAAAGATTTTCCGTAAAATTTTAACATGACTTCGGAGCAAGATATTCTCTAAAGATTTCAATGGATCCATAATTATCTGGATTCTTTGAATATAGGGTATGGTCCTTGTATTTGTCCTTGGTCTCCTTCATAGTTAACTCTATCTATTTTCCAGTTCCAACATTTCTGAGCTTTTCCAACATATTATTCTTTATCATCATACTTCCGATGATTTAAGGTCGTCTACGGCTATCTACGGTTTCTGCTGCTTCATTCAGCTTTTTCAACATTCGGAGTATTGATTTGTAGACTGAATGCTTTTCAGAATTTTAGAATGAAAGACCATAATTCTAAGAGATAAATGTTATACAAGTAACTGTTGATGCAGATATGCTGTGAGTTTTCAAAGTACTGATTTCTGATTCCCGGTAATTGGTATGGCAGTTCTCGTTACAATATGCGGATGAGTATATGATAGGGTTTCAATGAATAAATATAATGATTTGTCAAAGAGATTTAAGCCAAGAAGTAACGAGGTTGCTGGTACGTCTGCTGGTAGTATGATGGAATATAAAAGGTTCCCTGGTAACAATAACGGAGCATGCATATATATCAAGGTTATAATAAGGTTGTTTCGAACGAAAAGTCGAAGTTGGCTTGCTGGAGCTGTGACAAAATTAGCTATCTCGAACAGGAGTTGCAAGGTTATTTTTGCCAATAAATGCCAAAGGATCTGACGCGGCTACGTGTTAAACTTTTACTCAGTTTTTGAGAGTTTCTCAGGTGCATAACTATATGCACAAATCTTTCCTTCAGTAAAGGAAGTGCGGTTGATTCATACTATCGTTTGAGGTGTTTTCAAGAATTATGAAAGTTTGAATGCAGATTGGAATCGTCAAGGTACAATTAAGGTTTAAGATGAAATCAAGTGGCAACTTGAGGAATTATTTAATTGTAGAAGATGAAATTTATTTACAATCTTTTAAGTCGAAATGTGTTGTATTTAATATTTTCTACTCTTTTAATAATTTTTAATTGTCCATAATAGTAGTCCAATAGTCCAATAGGTCAATAGCTCCACCTAAACTAGTATATTTTAAGGAAATAGTCATATAGTAACAGTTAGCTAGGAACAGTTAGCTAGGATCTTGTTAGCGTGGATTCTTAACAAGATTTCTCATAGTTAATTTGTTTGTTTCTAACATTTTTTTTTTTTCGTCAAATGTTTTCTTCATTATGCCACTTGTTGGATTCTGATAGGTCAAAATCCAAATATAAAATTTGAATGGAAATGGTTATTCTGTGGTGAACGGATTCGTATAGCTGTGGTTGCAAGTAGGATAGTAAATGACTGTTGAATCAGATTCGAAGAATGTACAGTGTAGTTTATTAATGTGAAACCTAAATATTCCTCGGGTATTACCTACCCGTTAAAATATTTTCACCATTAACAGTTTGTACAAAAGAATTTTTAATTACAATCTTTATGAAAACATACTTAAATATATATTTTCTTCAGATGTAATTATAGATTTAGTGAGTCAATGTGATATTAAATTCATTAGATTTACGGCTAGAACTAGAGTACATAATCTCTAAAACATTGGAGATTACATAATCACCATGAAGGACGAAGATAGTTTATGTAGAACGATTCGTAGAACGATGATTATGCTTGAGGTATAGATTGCGAGGTTGAGACGTGTGATGATGTTGTTGTTGTTGGTACTTCTTGGTATCCATGGTGCGTATGACGTTGATGTTCGAGGTATAGATTAAGATGTTGAGGTGTGGGATGCGGATGTTGATGTTGGTGGTGGTGATGGTACTGGTGCTGTTATTGATTGTACTGTTGGTGCCGGTGATGTTGCTGAAGCTGGTACATTTTGCACCATATTCTCTGAATTGATTATTCGGGCGCGAAGTTCATTGACTTATTACTCCAGGATGATTGTCGGTCGGAACGAGCGGATGAATAAGGTTCAGAATTGTGGATAGAATATGATCTTGTCGAGTTACCCTGGAAATAAGACTGAAAATGGTGTCTCAAACAGGTTCGCCGGTAAACGCTTCAGGTTCATTGTCAAAAGGTGAATTCGGTTGGTGGAAGGGATTGCCTTCTGCGCGTTCCATTAATTAAGTCGACTACGAACTCATCAGATGAATTGATAATGGCTGATTGGTTGATTCATGCCGATGACGCTGTTTTCGGAGCTTAGGTGAACATCTATGTCGGAATAGCTGTCGGAATAACTATCGGAATAGCTATCGGAATCTGAGGGACTCGAACTGGTTGCAGGATTCATCTCGTACGATCAGATGAAGGATTTTTCGATATGAAATGATTTTTTGAATATCGGATGGTATTCTAATTACTTAGAATATCTATACATAGTGCAGAAGATCTCGTAGATTACGAAGGGAATTTACGAAATATATCAGACAAAGTTTATAGTGACAGATACACTAAGATATGGATTAGTAGATACGCTAAGATATGAATTTTGCCTATACACTATTCATGCAGTCAATGCAGTAAGATGTGTCTAGACTAAGAATGATAAGTAGGTAATTTTCGACAAGAAATGATAAGCAAAACTTTTGACATGCAGACCAGGTTCAAGTCCAGACTCATTAATATAACCTAACAACTATTAGGTCGAAGTCCAGACTTCACTAATGCATCCTAACAACTCCTAGTTAGACACACTAATGTCGACCTGGTTCGCTACGACCACCGCTCTTATACCACCTGTAGTGCCCCGACCAAATCCATATGGACGAGAACATTACATATGAATACATCGCGAGGTATTTGACCTCTATATGATACATTTTACAAACATTGCATTCGTTTTTAAAAGACAACCTTTCATTTCATCGAAAGCTGATATGTATGCATACAATTTCATAAAATCCAACTATAAATGACCTAATCTCTAATGAACTTCAATGACTCGAATGCAACGTCTTTTGAAATATGTCATGAATGACTCCAAGTAATATCCTTAAAATGAGCTAATGCACAGCTGAGGATTTCTTTCAAACCTGAGAATAAACATGCTTTCAAGTGTCAACCAAAAGGTTGGTGAGTTCATTAGTTTATAGTAATCATTTCATTTTCATCATTTTAATAGACCACGAGATTTTTAAGTATTATAAAACGTGCAGAAGTCCCATTCCAGCTGCACAAACAAAATATCATTCATATGAATTGAACACCTGGTAACCGACATTCACAATATGCATATAAGAATATCCCCATCATTCCGGGATCCTCCTTCAGACATGATATAAATTTCGAAGTACTAAAGCATCCGGTACTTTGGATGGGTCTTGTTGGGCCCGATAGATCTATCTTTAGAGTTCGCGTCAATTAGGGTGTCTGTTCCCTAATTCTTAGATTACCAGACTTAATAAAAAGGGCATATTCGATTAGATAATCCAACCATATAATGTAGTTTCGATTACTTGTGTCTATTTCGTAAAGCATTTATAAAAGCAGCGCATGTATTCTCAGTCCCAAAAATATATATTGCAAAAGCATTTAAAAAGGGATTAATGAAACTCACGCATATAAATATTGTAAAACAGTTAATAAAGTATTTGCATGTATTCTCAGCCCAAAAATGTAATGAGTAAAAAGGGAGTAAATGAAACTCACCATACTGTATTTTGTAGTAAAAATACATATAACGGCATTGAACAAGTATAGGGTTGGCCTCGGATTCACGAACCTATATCATTCATATATATATATATATATATATATATATATATATATATATATATATATATATATATATATATATATATATATATATATATATATATATATATATATATATATATATATATATATATATATTAAAACATTTACTCGTAATCGAATAAATCTATATATTATTATTAATGATGTATTTGTTATATTTAATAATTTCTAAGTTTCATTATTTATTTATATATTTTTATATATAGATATATTAGTATAGTTAAGTTATGTAATTTAAATATATCTTTGTATATAAAATCTTTATTTTTTTTTTATACTTATAACTTTAGTAATATCTTTAAAACCTTTATTTTCATAATCATAATAATTTTAATAATAATAATATTATTGTTAATATTATTAATATTAATAATAATGATAGTAAAGTTGTTACTTTTATTGATAATACTAGTTTTAACAAAAATGACAGGTTTAAATATAATATTACTTTCAGTAATAATAATAATAAGAAGAATTCCAATACTGATAATAATAATAATAATAGCTATAATAATTTTATTACTAATGATAGTAGTGATAATAGTAATAATGATACTAAGTATAATAATCATTTCAATAATAATAATAATACATATGCTAATAATAATAATAATAACAATAACAATATTCCTAACTATAACTATAATCATACTAATAATAAAGATAATATCAATAATACTTGATATTGTTAATAAATGATAACTTTTAGGAATATACCTATATTAGTAGTAATAATAATAATAATAATAATAATAATAATAATAATAATAATAATAATAATAATAATAATAATAATAATAATAATAATAATAATAATAATAGAAAAGAAAAGAAAACTACCGTTAAAGCCCTTCTTAAAAAAAATTGCACATAGCAGGGCTCGAACCCGGGACCTCTCGCTCACCCATAACCATACTAAACCATTCTGCTATGATTATTTTTCCTGACTTATACCCATGTGAAATATTTATAACCCGTTTTACACTGTTTTGGCCCAACAACAATTGGCTCAGCTCAATGATACATTTCGGCCCAATTATCATAACAAGAATCTCGGCCCAACATGTTAAATAATAGCCCAAGCTTCTAGCACAACCCCCACAGCTTCTAATCTTAAAAAAAAATGTTGTTGCCTAGATTAGAACCCACGACCTCTCGTTCCACCACACCAACACCCTGCCATTCCTCTGTTTTTACTTATCTGTTTTATTTACCAAGTATTTATATATAATTCTTACCTTTCTTTTTCTACTTCTTTTTCTACATTTCAAAAACGAAAATGAATCCATGCTCTCTTGAACTCATTATTTGTTACACAAATCTATTTTTTTTTTTTTTTTGAATATAATATCCAACATATATATACCTATTTGTGATCAATTAGTTAAAAAAAATAAAAATAAAAAATAAAAGAAGGAACCTTGCTGCTGTCGCAGCTTGAAGTAAAAAAAAAATACTGGTTTCGGTTTCAAGATTTATAACACAAGATATATTACAAAATTATAATTTTCTGTGTTGTGTTGTTGTGATCAATAAAAAAAATAATAAATAAATAAATAAATAAATAAATAAATAAATATATAAAAGAATTTAAAGAGTGCTTCTGCCATTCGTAGCAAACAAGAAAAAAAAAATTTGATTTTTAATTTACATAACGTATTAGACCAAAGTTAAAATATGAATTGTGTTCTAAATGATCCATAGAAACTTCTTCCATTCTTAATTTTAACAAAAACGATTCATAAATCTTCAATTTAATTGAAGAACACAGTTTTGACTTTTTAAAACCCAATCTTTGACTCAGCAATTCTAACTGGATATAAAGAATTAAGAGTTAAGATTTTGAAGAAAGTTTACTTGTATGATTCCTAACACAACTGCAATAACAGATTTTTGATTTCAATTCGTTTTCTTGCTTTTGAATATTTGAACCAAGAACAGGGTATTGTCCTTGTTTCTTTCTTCTGTTTAAATAAAAAAAATGAAGAGTGATTGTAAATTGATAATAGGTGAGAATTAGATGATTCTTTAGCCAATTGAATTGAATGACTTACACAAAAGAAAATAACATGGATGTCGACAGGAAGATTTTCAAGTACAGAGAAATAAATAAAAAATAAAAAGGGATGGAGATGGCTAACAAACTTTGGCTGTTATTGGGATCACATAGTCGTGATTTGTACTATCTTGAACAGAAAAAGAAATCAGCTACATGTTGATAGGGATTTAAAATAGAATGCGTTTTCTTTGTGTATAAATTTAGTATTTACAGTATTTGTATATATATATACCCGTATATATTTATATAATTTATATATTTGTTTTAAATATTTGTATGTATATGAAATCTGTACATACTGTACGACATATCTATATATCTGTTTAGTTAAATTAAATCAGTATTTTATAGGAACTATATTATTATTTATAATACAAACTTTAATATATAATATTAATATTAATAATAATAATAACAAAACTAGTAATACTAATAAGTAATTAGAGAAAATAATAATATTAATGATATTAAGATCATAATAGTACTAGTAAGAATAATGACTATAATAAATTGACAATGTTAGTAATCAAGTTAAATAATACTTTTAATAACCATAATAATAATTAAATTTATAATGATACTAATAATGGTAACGTTTATCTTTAATCATAATGAAAGTAATAATATTAATAACTATATTGTTTCTGGTACTACTTCTAATATGTTAATGTTACAATTTATTATTTATGCAATGTTTACTAATTATATAATATATAATTGAATATTTACACACTTTATATATTTTACAATATATATTTACTTATACATAGAGTCATATATATGTATATTTATGTATATATATATATATATATTTCAACTACTACATATTTAATTGTGTTTTAAGTTTTCTTTCATAATATCTAATCATATAATAGTTTATTAATCTATTTTAATTTATATCATAATTATTTGCATGTATAGTTATTTATATATAAACATTTCTATTTACGATTAAAGGTTCGTGAATCTTCGGAAATAGTCAATGGGTAATTGATTACATGAATATAGATTTCAAAACTTTCGAGACTCAACATTACAGATTTTGCTTATCATGTCGGAAACATATAAAGATTAGAGTTTAAATTTGATCGGAAATTTCCGGGTCACTACAGAACCAACCGCACTTCATCTATGGAATAAAAGATTGATGTATATAGTTATGCACCTAAAAAACTCTCGAAAACTGAGTAAACGTTTAACACGTATCTGTGCTAGCTCCTTTGGCATTGTTATTACCGAAAATAACATTGCAATTCCTTTTCAAATTAGCTAATTTTGTCATAGCTCCAACAAGTCAACTTCAATTTTTCATTCGAATAAATCTTATTATAAGGATTACCCCTTCATCATCGTTACAGGAGAACCGTTTATTTTCCACCACATTAACAATAAACTTACCAACTACTTCATTACTCATTGGCGTAAATCTCTCCGAAGAACCATTATACTTGTTCATTAAAACCCTAGCATATATTCATCTACATCTTATAACGAGAATTACCATACCAATTATCGAGAATTAGCAATCAGTATTTTGAATTTTGCAGCGTTTCTACATCAACGGTTACATGAATACATATAACCATTATCTCTTAGAATTATGATCTTTCATTCTGAAATTCTGAAAAGCGCCCAGTCTATGAATCAATACATTGAACTTTGAAAAGGCTGAATGAAGCAGCAAAAAATGTATACAACCAAAACAGTCAAAAGTATGATGATAAAGAATAGTGTGTTGGCAAAGCTCAGAAAAAGTTTGAAACTGAAACACGGATTGAGCAAACTTTGAAGGAGTCTCTGAATAAATCACAAGGACCAAACTCTGTATTTAAAGAATCCTGATGATTCTGTTTCTGATGAAATCTTTAGCGAATACCTTACTCCTTAACCGCTCAAAATCATTGTGAATGAATTTCCTCATCACACTTTGAATCTAACATTCTAAGATATCATCGTATCTTTTATTATAAATATCCTCGATATTTCTGAAGATATCTTCATAACTATTCTTATTTGAAATCATTTATCTCCTCGCGTTATCTGTATTACATCATAAAGGAAACTGTTTAGTTTCTAAATTTTGAAACTTTCAAGTTTGAAGTATGAATGTTCTTAAAGTAGTGTTGGAAATTGATGCATGGGTTAGTATAATATAATGACACTTGATCAACGTGATTATATTAAAGTAAGTCATGCTGAGTTTCTAATAGAACGTGATGATTCACAGATTATAACGTCATCTTGTGCCATGTTACACGACTCTTACATTCTACTAAATCTCTAAACAAAATCAAGAACATATTTTCTTGATAATTCTATCTTTTCCAGTGACTTCGAATAATTTGGCAAATGTTTTGGAAATATGAATTGAAGTATAAAAGATGAGAGTTGTGAAAATAATGGAACGAAAGAAGTTCATTTATAGTGAAATATCCGACAGAGCAAATCGAAATAGATTATTGCATTTAATCAAAAGAGATCCTAATTTCCTTAATTACCGAAGAATCAAATCTTATTACAAAGATTCTTCTAAATCCTTTAAATTCCGGAAATCAACCGTGACTACGTCACCGATTAAGTCAAATCTTCATTTACTCATTTTCACTCTTTTGTGATAGCTTCATTCGTACTCTTGGAATAATTGAATTATTTTATCCTTATTACTCAATGGTAATAAAACTCTATTTATCAGCTTATATGAGTCATGAAAACATACTTATTATTATTCATGACCATCCCAATAAAATTTCGGGACGAAATTTCTTTAACGGGTAAGTACTATGACGACCCGGAAATTTCCGACCAAATTTAAACTTAATCTTTATATGTTTTCGACACGATAAGCAAAGTCTGTTAAACTGAGTCTCAAAATTTTTGAACTGTTTCTCTTTTGTTGCTATGATCTTGTTACAATTACTGTTCGAGAAACACCATCGGTCACCTCCCATAAAACAATCATCACCGATTAACAATTGCAACTTGCTTCTCTATATTTTTTTTCCCTCAGCTCGAATCAAACCTATAAATTGTACTCGGTTTCTGATTAGAAGATTAACAACACAAACTCAACCATCACCATCATCATCTTTCTCGTTTAACTGTCCCTGTTCGATGAGCCAAGCACCCACAACCTCCACCATTAAATCACTGTTGTTGTTTTTCTATTTAATTCATGAAAACCATTCTCCTGCGTGTATTTTTTTCCTGTTCTATCGCTACCACTCATCACCAAAAACCCTTTGATTGTTTGATGTGATAGAAGATGATGATGTGAAACAATTACAGCTAATACGTGTTAGTTTTCCTTGGTGGCCGACAGCCTTTAAAACAAAGATAAACACTACACGGTAAATTCATTTGAGGAGTGGGAGCAGGTATAATTATTTAATCTGTTTTCTTTCTGGCCAAGTACATTCATAATCCTTAGGCTTCGATTTTGTTTTTATTAAATAGGCTATACATGGGCCTTTAGTTACAACTTAGGCTCATGAAATCATTGTTGGGCCTATTGTACGAAAACCGTCCAATAAATCATACCCAATACGTTTCAACTTTTGTTTCTTTGTCTGACCTAGACTGACGATGTACGCTGGATGCTATGGTTATAATAATGGTGTGATATATAAGATAATAGATGGTGATTAAGGTTTGATGAATGAGATACAACGATGATGATGATGATGTATGTGAATAGAGGTGACGTTGATGACATTTAAGATAGATGATGATGATTATGTTATAACTTTGAATATGATTAAGAGTTGAGGTATAATGACAGTGATGATGAAATGATCATATGATGTATTATGATGATAATTATAATGATCGATTATGATTAATGTTGTATGATGATGTTACGGTGTATGTGTGATGATGAGTGAAGATTATAACGATGATGATGAACCTGTAGTGCGAGTTATGTCTGTTCGAATCCAACCCACAACACCTTTCGATCGCCTTCTATGTTACAAACTCAAGTACCAGGAAACCTAAACACATAAAACGTATGGGTTATACAGTGTTGGACATGATGAATTCAATGGATCAAATAAATTGGGTTTTGATGTTGGGCTTCATGTTTTAAAATGGTGGATTAAGCCCACATGATGTTAAATGGTATATTTTATTATTACAAGTATTAATATTATCATAATTATTATTATTATTAATATTGTTAATATCATTATTATTATGATTATGATTATGATTATGGCAATGATCACGATAATATGATAATTATGATAATGATGGATTGATAATGATAATCGAAAAGATGATTAAATTACTAAATAAATTAATAAGATTTACAAGTTAATGATAAGGATAACGAAAATAAATATAAGTATAAGATAATATATAATTATGATAAATATTATCATTATGATTATTATGATATCATTATTATTATTATTATTATTATTATTATTATTATTATTATTATTATTATTATTATTATTATTATTATTATTATTATTATTATTATTATTATTATTATTATTATTATTATTATTATAGGATGAAATAACTTTTACCTTTTTATTATCAATATTATTTTATCAAATAACTATTAGTTATATAAAACCATATTTACTACATATAACATAACTATATTAATATTTTTATAATAAATAGTAATAAATGTAATGTATTAGGGTATTAATCAAACACATAATTAAAATAACAATTAATTCACTAATAATACATAAATTTGTTAGATTACCATTATATGTGTTAATATATATATAAATGATATAGGTTCGTGAATCCAAGGTCAACCCTACACTTGTTAAATGACATCATATGTATTTTTACTACAAAATACAGTATGGTGAGTTTCATTTGCTCCCTTTTTAAATGCTTTTGCAATATATATTTTTGGGACTGAGAATACATGCGCTGCTTTTATAAATGTTTGACGAAATAGACACAAGTAATCAAAAACTACATTACATGGTTGGATTATTAAACCGAATATCGCCCCTTCAAGTCTGGTAACCTAAGAATTAGGGAAATGGCCCCTAATTGACGCGAATCCTAAATGTAGATCTATCGGGCCCAACGAGCCCCATCCAGGGTATGGATGCTTTAGTACTTCGAGGTATTATTTAGTATATTAGCTGCGCGCTGTATACTGGGGGATATTCTATATGCATCTTGTTAAGGTCGGTTACCAGGTGTTCAATCCATATGAATGATTTTTATCTCTATGCGGTTTGCGAAATGTCTGATACGAGATGTGTATTTATGAGAAATGAAAATCTCGTGGTCTATTAAAATGATGGAAATGATCGATTATGATAAACTAATGAACTCACCAACCTTTTGGTTGACACTTGAAAGCATGTTTATTCTCAGGTATGAAAGAAAGCTTCCGCTGTACATTTGCTCATATTAGAGATATTACTTGGAGTCATTCATGACATACTTCAAAAGACGTTGCATTCGAGTCTTCGAGTTCATCAAGATTATTACTAAGTCAATTATAGTTGGATATATTATAAAATGGTATGCATGCCGTCAACTTTCGATGTAATGAAAGTTTGTCTTTTAAAAACTAATGCAATGTTTGTAAAACATATCATGTAGAGGTCAAGTACCTCGTGATGTAACCAACTGTAATGTATTCATCCAGATGGATTAGGACGGGTCATTATACTTTCGATGTAAAGAAAGTTTGTCTTTTAAAAACGAATGCAATGTTTGTAAAATGTATCATATAGAGGTCAAATACCTCACAATGAAATCAACTATTGTGAATCGTTTATAATGTATATGAACGGGTCCCTTCAGTTGGTATCAGAGCGGTGGTCTTAGCGAACCAGCTATTGCATTAGTGTGTTTAACTGATAGTCGTTAGGATGCATTAGTGCGTCTGGACTTCGACCGTGTCTGCATGTCAAAAGTTTTGCTTATCATTTTGTGTCAAAAATCACTTGCTTATCATTCTTAGTCTAGACACATCTTACTGCATTGATTGCAGGAATAGTGAATAGACAAAATTCATATCTTAGCGTATCTGCTAATTCATATCATAAGCGTACCTGTTACTATAAAACTTTGCCTAGTATATTCCGTAAATTCCTCCGTAATCTACGAAATCTTTTGTTCTATATATATAGATATTCTATATAATTAGAATACCACCCGATAGCCAGAAATCATTTCATATCAAAAATTCTTTATTCAATCGTACGAAATGGAACTCGCCACTAATTCAAGTTCCTCGGATTCAGATATGGAGTTCCACTCAAGCTCCGAAAGCAGTGTGACCGTAATGGATCAACCAATTAGCCATCATCTATTCTGGATGAATTTTGGGATGAGTTCTTAGTCTACTAAATTATTGGAGACAAGAAGAAGGTGATCCTTTTCATCCACCACATTTCCCTCTTAGCAAAGAACCTGAAGCACTTACCGACGAACCTATTTGAAACACCATTTTTAGCCTCATTTTCAGGGCAGCTCGTCACGATTATATTCTATCCACTATTCTAAACCTTATTCATCCGTTCGTTCCGACCGACAATCATCCTGGAGTAATGGAGGAAGTCAACGAGCTTCGCGCTCGAGTAATTAATTTGGAGAATATGGTGCAAAACTTACCAGCTTCAGCAACATCACCGGCACCAACAGTACCACCAACAACCTAAGTTTCAATATCACAAGCCTCAACATCTCATTCTGTATCTCGAGTATAATCATCGTTCTACATGACGTTCTACATCATTTATCTTCGTTCGACATGATGGTTATGTAACCTCTAATGTTTTAGAGATTATGTACTCTAGTTCTAACCGTAAACCAAATGAGTTTAATATCATATTAACTCATTAAATCCATGATTACATCTGAAGAAAATATATATGTATATATGTTTTCATAAAGATTGTAATTAAAAATTCTTTTGTACAAACTGTTAATGGTGAAAATATTTTAACGGGTAGGTAATACCCGAGGAATATTTAGATTTCACATTAATAAGTTACACTGTACATTCTTCGAAGCTGATTCAACAGTCATTTACTATCCTACTTACAACCACCGATATACATATCTGTTCACCACAGAATAACCATTTTCATTCAATTTCATATTTGGATTTTGACTTATCAGAATCTAACAAGTGGCATAATGAAGAAAACATTGGACAAAATAAAATTTGTTAGAAACAAACAAATTAACTATGATAAATTCTGTTAAGAATCCACGTTAACTGTTCCTAGTTAAATGTTCCTAATTCCTTATTACATTTAATTATCGCAATTTAATTATCGTAATTTTAATTCTCGCAATTTTATTTATCGTCATTTAATTTCTGTTATTTATTTTACGCACTTTAAATATCGGGACACGTATACAAGGTTTTGACATATCATATCGACGCATCTATATATATTATTTGGAATAACCATAGACACTCTATATGCAGTAATGCTCGAGTTAGCTATACAGGGTTGAGGTTGATTCTACAATAATATATATATATATATATATATATATATATATATATATATATATATATATATATACTTTGAGTTGTGATCGAGTCTGAGACATGTATACAATGGGTCACGATATGTATTAATTAATTCGAATACTATATATGAATTATTGAACTTCTAACTGTGGACTATCAACATTGGACAATTAAAATAAATTAAAATATTGATTATAACATATGAAACTAAACATTTCTTCAAGTTTGCTAATTGATTTCATCTTAAACCTCAATTGTATCTTGACGATTACAATCTGCGTTCAAACCTTTCGTGATTCTTGAAAACACCTCAATCGAGAGGATGAACCAACCACACTTCATCTACGAAAGGAAATATTTATGCATATAGTTATGCACCTGAAAAACTCTCGGAACCTGAGTAAACGTTTAACACGTAGCTGTGCTAATTCCTTTAGCCTTATTATTACCGAATATAACTTTGCAACTCCTGTTCGAGATAGCCAGTTTTGTCACAGCTCCAACAAGTCAACTTTGACTTTTCGTTCGAAATAGCCTTATTATAACCCTGATATATACGATTACCCTATTCGTCATAGTTACCGGGGAATCGTTTATATCCCACTACATTAGCAGTAAACTTACCAGAAACTTCATTACTCATTAACTTAAGTCACTCCGAAGAACTATTATATTCATTCATTAAAACCCTATCATATACTCATCCACATCTTGTAACAAGAATTGCCATACCAAATACTGAGAATCAACTAACAGTATTTCAAATCTCGCAGTGTTTCTACATCAACAGTTATATGTATACATATAACATTCATCTTTTAGAATTATGATCTTCCATTCTGAAATTCTAAAAAGCACCCAGTCTACGAATCAACTCTCTGAGTTCTGAAAAAAAAAGCTGAATGAAGCAGCAGAAACTGTAGACAACCGTAAATGACCTTAACAGTCAAAAGTTTGACGATAAAGAATAATATGTTGGCAAAGCTCATAAAAGTTGAAAATGAAAAATGGATTGAGAAAACCATGAAGGAGGTTGTGGACAAATCACAAAGATTAAACATGTCTTCAAAGAATCTAAATGATTCAGTATCTACTAAGGATATTAATGAATACCTTGCTCCTGACTCTAAACCTTTATAGAGAAATTCTCTTCATCATCCATCGATATTAAAAATTCTAAGATATCATCGTATCTTTCATTATAAATATCCTCGATATTTCTGAAGATATTTTCATAACTATTCTTATCTAAAATCATTTATCTCTCCACGATATCAGTGTTACATCATAAAGGAAACTGTTTAGTTTCTATATTCTGTAAACCTTCGAGTTTAAATTATGAATTTTTTTGAAGTAGTGTTAGGAATTGAAGCATGAGTTAGTATAATATAATGACACTTGATCAACGTGATTATATTACTGTAAGTCATGCTGAGTTTCTAAATGGAACGTGATGATTCACAGATCATAACGTTATCTTGTGCCATGTTACACGACTCTTGTATTCTACTTAACCTCTAGATATCAAGAAAATATTTTTCTTGATGATTTGGCCTTTTCCAAGGTATTCTGGTAATTTGACAAATCAAGATTGTGCCATTACAATTTCCTTCTTAGAACATCAACTATGTTCATTCCAAATTTCATATCTACAAATTCTGGACCATTATTCGCTTGACTTAAAGTCGGGAAGAGAAAACAAAAGTATGAAACTCCGATATATAAGGGAGAATATAAAGTTCGATAACAACACATAAATTACAAACCGTGTATATCAGTGTTTATTGCAACATAAAGACACGGGAGAATTAAAAACATTATAACCCCAAGGGCGAAGTAGAAGTAAACAGGTTCCTCCGGTGGAAGTTGGAAAAGGAGAATGATTGTTGCGATAGTCAGGATAAGGACAAGGATCGGAACTGAATTAAGCATTTTCACAATCTTTTGAATTTGAGAATTGAGTATAGGAGTGGTAAAAGTAATGGAACGGAAGAAGTTAATTTATAGTGAAATATCTGATAAAGAAATCAAGGCAGATCTCCACATTTAATTAGAAAGATCCTAATTTCATTAAATCCCGAAGAATCAGATCTTATAGATTTCTAAAGATTTTCTCTAAATTCCTTGATTTCCGGAAATCAACCGTGACTACGTCACCGGTTAAGACGAACTTGCATTTATTCATTTCACTCTTTTGTGATAGCTTCACTCTTACTCTTCATAAAAATCAAATTGTTTTATCCATGTTACCCACTAATGATAAGACTCTATTTATCGACTCATATGTGTCATGAAAACATATTTATTGTCAGCTATGACGATCCCAATCAAATTTCAGGATGAAATTTCTTTAACGGGTAGGTACTGTGACGACCCGGAAATCTCCGAAAAAATTTAAACTTAATTTTATATGGTTTCGACACGATAAGCAAAGTCTGTAATGTTAAAGTCTCAAAAATGTTGAACTGTATTCATATATTCATTTAACCCTTGACTGTTTCCAATGATTCACGAACAATCATTTATAAATAGATATATGTATATGAATATATGTGTAGGTATATATATATGATAATCTGATAAATTGAAATACATTAATAAAATATTATTCGACTTAGCTTCTGGAATTAAAGACGTAAGATAATTTATGATATACAATAAAACTTGATATTTAAAACATAATTATATATATAATAGTTTGAATATATATAAGATTTTGATACATAACTATTACTATATGTAAAAGGTATAAATATTAAATATATAATATATATTGTATAAATATGAAATATTACAAAACTAATAATATATATGTAATTACAAGTTAAAATATAATTAATATATTATTATTGTTATTATTGCATTCAATATTAAAATAAATATTAATATTAATACTAATATCAGTATTATGAATGTTATTATATATAAATATAAAATTTGATACATTTAAATTTTTATATTATTATTACATTTATTATTATTATTAATATCAATACTAGTACTATAAATATCAATAAAGATTATAATATGAAATTGAATACACTGATTTGTTATAGTACCATTATTATTAATATTATTGTTAACATTGTTAATATCATTATTATTATAACTAATAGTGAAATTATAATGTTAGTTATTATGATTAATATTATTATTAATATTTTTGATATTATTATCATTATTATTTCTATTATTATTATTATTATTATTATTATTATTATTATTATTATTATTATTATTATTATTATTTGTTTCATTAATATTAGATATTAATATTTGTATAATTAATATTATTATGTTTCATTATATAGTTAATATACAGATATATATAATACATATACACACACACACATATATATATATATATATATATATATATATATATATATATATATATATATATATATATATATATATATATATATATATATATATATACCGTATATACATACATAAATACAAGAAAAATATGTAATCAGTTTCCTATCGTTTTCAAGCTTTATGAAATTTGTTTTCTGTCCATCGAATCGTACCAATTAGAGATTCAATCATAAGAAGCAAACAAAATTTGTTTGAGGTCGTTTTCTAATTTTTTATTTTTTTTTATTTTTTTGTTTCCTGATTAATACAAGCTGTCGAGTACTTCTGCTATAAAACAAATGTTCACTCATGATATTAAACAGAAACCATTCAATTACTTCACCATTATTATCAATTATCAAATAAAGTGTTTGTGTCGATTGAATTTTAAACAGAAAAACGCAAGAACTCAGTTAGTCCCCTGTTCTTGAACTATTTAATCAAAAACTCGAAATTGAATCTAAATTCAAAATCTATAAATGAAGTTGTATTAGAAATCATTTATCTAAACCATCTGCACAGTTTCAAAACCCAACTCTTTATAACGAGTTCGAATTTTCAAAGTCAAAGTAAATTTTCTAAAAGTCAAACGAAATGTTCTTGAGGAAATTAGAACTCGCTTTGAGGTTTTTAGCTAAATTAAAGGTCCAAAAAGTTTCCATGATCGATTTAAAACTTATTTCATTTAGAAATTTTGATCTGAAACATTCTAAAAATTCGGATTTGATTTGGAGTTCTTCACGATATCTGTACAGCGTTTTTTTTATTTTGTTTTTGTTTTTCTTTGTTTAATTGAACAAAAATCCCTCATTTAAGGTCAGTTCAATTTCAATTACGAATACAAATCAAGTTTTAATTGATATTATAGTCGATTATAGATTTAGTCATTTGAGTAGACGATGAAGAAAGAGATGACTAGTTAATATGGGTTATATAATTCAGTTATGGGATTAAAAAAGAATAAGCATGGCAGAGCAGATGGTTAGGGGTGTCTCGGGTTAGCGAGTTGTCTCGGGTTCGATTCTAGGCTTGGGCATTTTTTTTAAAGCTTTTTCTAAGGTAGTTTTCTAATTATTATTATTATCATTATTATTATTGTTATTATTATTATTGTTATTATTAATTGTTGTTATTATTAATTATTGTTATTATTACTAGTATTAAAATTATAGTTATTATTATTATTACTAATATAAGTATAGTTATCATTTATCATGATCATAATTACAATTACGATTATTATTATTATTATTATTATTATTATTATTATTATTATTATTATTATTGTTACTAGTATTATTATCATAACTATCACTAGTAGTAAAATTATCATTTTAAGTTATTATTATTATTAGCAGCAGTATTATTTTTATTAGTATTAAAATTAATATTATCATTAAGGTTAAAAATTTAGTACTATTATGATTAAATCAATATTTTAGTATTATTGTCATTATTAATAGAATTATTGTTATTATTAAAAGTTACATTCATAAGTAGTATTATTATTAAAAGTATCATTTTATTTGAAATTATCATTATCAGTTTTATTAAAAATCTATCAATCTTAAAAGTTGTATTTTATTAAAATTAACATTTTTATTATTATTATAAATCTTACTATTATCATTATCAATATCTCTACTAACAAAGTAACCAATGATATTATCAAAAAAATTATTTTCAATATCATTATTAAATCTATGTAATAGTATTATATTCATGATATTATATAAAAATATATTTATTAACCTAACTATATTAATATTTCTATATATAGAAATGAAAATTTATATAATGAAATTTATTAAATTAATATATATATGTATATAAATTACAACACTAATAATAACATATATATACTTGTTTGATTACGATTATATATTTTAATATATAAACAAATGATATAAGTTCGTGAATTTGAGGCCAACCCTGCATTGTTCAGTTTCGTCATATGTATTTTTACTACAAAATACAGTATTGTGAGTTCATTTGATTCCCTTTTACTCTTTACATTTTTGGGACTGAGAATACATGCGCTGTTTTTATAACTGTTTTACTAAATGCTTTGAGATATATTTTTGAACAGAGAATACATGAACTGCTTTTATAAACGTTTGACAAAATAGACACAAATATTCAAAAACTACATTCTATGATAGAATTATTTAGATTCAGAGGTTCGATTTCTATAAAGATTGTATTATCGACCATCGGCGAGATGATTTTGTCATTGCACGCACGCATTAGCTCCCGAAATGGTTCGATTTAGTAGTTAGTAACGGTGAGATGATTTTGTCATTGTATGCACGCATTAGCTCCCGTTTTAGCTACCATCGGCGAGATGATTTTGCATTGTACACACGCATTAGCTCCCGATGTATTGTATTGTTCGACTTTGTAGTTAGTAACGGAGAGATGATTTTGTCATTGCACGCACGCATTAGCTCCCGTTTTAGCTACCCTCGGAGAGATGATTTTGCATTGTACGCACGCATTAGCTCTCGTTGTAAAATTATATTGTATTAACTACCACGGTGAGATGATTTTGCATTGCACGCACGCATTAGATACTGTTGGTGAGTTGTTTGAAAGGTTCCGGTGTTTTTCATATGAATGATTTTATAGCAGGAGTAGACCTGCACAGATTGTTTTCTAAATATGAGTATCTTGTGGTCAATTATACTATTGGAAATGATTATTTATGATAAACTAGTAAACTCACCAACCTTTTGGTTGACACTTTAAAGCATGTTTATTCTCAGGTATTAAGGAAATCTTCCGATGTGCATTTGCTCATTTTCGAGACATTACTTGGAGTCATTCATGGCATATTTCAAAAGACGTTGCATTCGAGTCGTTGAGTTCATCAAGATTATTATTAAGTCAATTATAGTTGGATACATTATGAAATGGTATGCATGCAGTCAACTTTTGATGTAAAGAAAGTTTGTCTTTTAAAAACGAATGCAATATTTGTAAAATGTATCATATAGAGGTCAAATACCTCGCATTGAAATCAACTATTGTGAATCGTTTATAATGTATATGAATGGGTCCCTTCAGAAATGGTTTCTCAACAGATGAAATCTGCTTTGACTTGAATGAGGCATGGTGATGCTTTCCTTGTTCACAACCAGGACACAATCTGTGCTTCACATAAGACATTGTAGGTAGCCCAGACACCAAACTTTTACTAGATAACTTATAATGTATATGAACGGGTCCCTTCGAAAACACTGTAGCAAAATGATTTTTACTGTAGCAAATAGTGATTTTCGAAAACACTGTAGTTTTTCGGGTACTGTAGCAATTCGAAAATACTGTAGTAAATTAGTGTTTTACTTATTCATCTTAAACGTTATAGTTAACTTATCTAAATATCAATCGAATCAATAAACGAATGTTACTATCGTTTACTAAATAACTTGAAATTATATATATGTATATATCTTTATTTAATATACATAAATCAGTTTTTAAATACACATTGCAAGTTATTTATGAATAATTAATATTCCAACTTGATAATGCTAAAAACGAACATATATTTCATAGCATTATTCCTCAAGAAAGACAAGCTTTTAGTTGCAATTGTTCTATTTACAAGTAATATTAGTTTAAATAATAAAAGGTGAAGACAAAAGACAGATTCGACGAATTGAAGACGCAAACGACCAAAAAGCTCAAAAGTACAAAATACAATCAACGAGATTCCAATTATTGATAAGAAACGTCTCAAAATTACAAGAGTATAAGATTCAAAACAAAAAGTACAAGATATTAAATTGTACGCAAGGACGTTCGAAAATCCGGAACCGGGACCAGAGTCAACTCTCAACGCTCGACGCAACGGACTAAAAATTATAAGTCAACTATGCACATAAATATAATATAATATTTAAATAATTCTTATAATTATTTAATATATTATATTATTTATAAAACCGTCGGCAGAAGAAAACAACAAATATGAGCCTCCCCAGCTGGCCATGCGATCGCATGGCCTGGAAGGCATAAATCCATGCGATCGCATGAGCCCCAGTTCCAGCCCACATGCTTATAAAAATCGAGCTTTGGTGCACCACAAAAAAAAATCTATCTTTCTCTTCTCTCATATATACGTAAAATATATATATAATTTATATTTTAATTTTAATTTTAATCCTAATAATAAAGGTATGTTAGCGAATGTTGTAAGGGTGTAAGTCGAAATTCTGTCTGTGTAACGCTACGCTATTTTTAATCATTGTAAGTTATGTTCAACCTTTTTATATTAATGTCTCGTAGCTAAGTTATTATTATGCTTATTTAATCCGAAGTAATCATGATGTTGGGCTAATTACTGAAATTGGGTAATTGGGCTTTGTACCATAATTGGGGTTTGGACAAAAGAACGACACTTGTGGAAATTAGACTATGGGCTATTAATGGGCTTTATATTTGTTTAACTAAATGATAGTTTGTTAATGTTAATATAAAGATTTACAATTGGGCATCCCTATAAATTACCATATACACTCGATCGGACACGATGGGCGGGGTATTTATATGTACGAATAATCGTTCATTTAACCGGACATGGGAATGGATTAATAGCCACTAGAATAATTAAAACAGGGGTGAAATTATGTACAAGGACACTTGGTATAATTGATAACAAAATATTAAAACCTTGGGTTACACTCAGTCGACATCCTGGTGTAATTATTAAACAAAGTATTAAAATCTTGTTACAGTTTAAGTCCCCAATTAGTTGGAATATTTAACTTCGGGTATAAGGATAATTTGACGAGGATACTCGCACTTTATATTTATGACTGATGGACTGTTATGGACAAAAACCAGACGGACATATTAAATAATCCAGGACAAAGGACAATTAACCCATGGTAATAAAACTAAAATTAACACGTCAAACATCATGATTACGGAAGTTTAAATAAGCATAATTATTTTATTTCATATTTAATTTCCTTTATTTTATATTTAATTGCACTTCTAATTATCGCATTTTTATTTATTGTTATTGTATTTAATTGCACTTTTAATTATCGTACTTTTTAATTATCGCAAGTTTATTTTATCGCACTTTTATTATTCGCAATTTCATTATTGTTATTTACGTTACGCTTTAATTTAAGTCTAGTATTTATTTTTAATATTTTACATTTGGTTTTAACTGCGACTAAAGTTTTAAAATCGACAAACCGGTCATTAAACGGTAAAAACCTCCCTTTATAATAATAATATTGCTTATATATATATATTTGTATTTTTATAAAAGTAAACTAATATAGCGTTAAGCTTTGTTTAAAAAGATTCCCTGTGGAACGAACCGGACTTACTAAAAACTACACTACTGTACGATTAGGTACACTGCCTATAAGTGTTGTAGCAAGGTTTAAGTATATCCATTCTATAAATAAAAAAAATATCTTGTGTAAAAATGTATCGTATTTAATAGTATTTCCTGCTAAATTTAATAGTATTTTATATACACCTCGCGAAACATCAAGTTATTTTTGGCGCCGCTGCCGGGGACTCGCTTAAAAGCCGGAAGCGCAACGCTAATATATATAAAAGAAAAAAAAAAGATTTTTAGTTTACTTTTATTAAAATTCGTTTTTATAAAAATACGTTTTAAATATTCGAAAATATAAAAAGAAAAACAAAAATATAAATATTTTTAGGAGTTTGATAAATATTTAAGTTTTATAAAGTTTCTTTATTTCCATTTTTTTTAGTTTGTAAAAATATAAGTTTTATTTAATTAATAAATATATTTTATATTTTACAGCAAAAAAAAATATATTAATTCGGCCTGTACTGTAGCAGCCCACTCTGTGGCCCGAAACCCTAGCCCATTAGATCGCATGAGCCCATCTGACACGCCCTACTGAACCTGCCGACAGCATTAATTACGGATTATTATTAATTATTATTAATATTAAACCCTAATTAGGGTTAGTTATTATATTAATTAATTTTAGATATTAATTAATTTTTATTTTTAGTTTAATTAGTTTAATTAAATTGTAAAATTAATAGTTTTATAAAATAAATAATATAAAAATAATATTTTTATAAAAATTGTAATTTTTACAACTTTTTGTATATTTTTATATTTTGTCCCTTTTTAATCGTTTTAGCGTAATATTTGTATTTTTCGCTCGTATTTATTTTTAATTCATAGTTTTTGCCATAGTTATTTTTATTTCTAGATTTTTAGGCTTTGCCGTAGAATTCCTTAAGTGCTTTTTCTTTAAACTAAGATTTAGGTACTCTAGAATTTTGCGACGCCTTTTTAAGTTTTAGTACCTTTTTAAGTTATTTCCATTTGGGATTTAGTTTTTCTTGTAAGCTTTAATATTTTTACACGACTTTTTCCTATGTATCAATTATCATTCCAATTAGTAATCTCAATTTGCGATTATAATTTTAAGTTAGTTGTAGTAATAAGGTTAGGTTAGTCAAGTATTTTTAAGTTTTATAAGTTTCTTTTATTTTTCCGTCGCCTTTTATCTTTCTTTCTTATTTTTCTTTTTCGACCTTTTTCCGACGAATTTTTTTTTCTTTCTTATTTCTCGCTATTCTAGTTTTAGGACATAGATTTTTATTCTACTTCTTATCTAAATTTCTTAAAATTACGAAAATTTATTTTAAGTGGTTAAATTGATAGACATCAAAATTTTCTGGTTCGTAGTAATAGTTGGATTTGTACGTGGACCGGGTTATTGGAGCCAAACAGTCCTCAATTATATTGAGACCAAACGAATCTTGCCCCTCTGCTGCATCTTTTGGCTATTCGAAACGTGGGCAAAATCAGAAAAGTCTATTGATTGGATAACTTATTATAATTTTTCTTTCCTTTTAAAAACTAATAGGATATTCATTGAATGCACCGAGCAAGACGTTCACCACCTTTTGTACGTTCACCACCTGTAACTAGATCAAGACATTTAGCAAATATTACCGCTGTTGATTTTTCTTTAGAATCGTCATCCAGTCGACCAAGTACTTCAGTTCAAATTTCCGATAATCCATTTTTTGAACCCGACCTCACAATTGAGAATCCGGAGAATATTCAGGAATGATTCGTAGATCCTGAACCACTAAACTTTCCTCTGGAACGAACCATTAAATCAGAATCCTCTAGTGATTCCGATTCAACAAATTCAATTATGGAGAATCTGGAACCTTTAAGTATGGAAGACCGAATGAGAGCTAAACGCACTGGCCAAGGTCACGCAATTACTCATCCAGACATTAATGCGCCAGATTATGAAATCAAAGGACAAATTCTACACATGGTGACTAATCAATGCCAATTTAGTGGTGCGCCAAAGGAAGATCCAAATGAACATCTACGTACCTTTAATAGGATCTGCACACTATTTAAAATCCGAGAAGTGGAGGATGAACAGATATATCTCATGTTATTTCCCTGGACTTTAAAGGGAGAAGCCAAAGATTGGTTGGAATCGTTACCTGAAGGGGCGATTGAAACATGGGACGTTTTAGTTGAAAAATTTCTTAAACAATTCTTTCCGGCATCTAAAGTCGTAAGACTTCAAGCAGAAATTGTTACGTTCACACAGAAGCCAAATGAAACTCTATATGAGGCGTGGACTAGATATGGAAAGTTATTAAGAGGATGTCCGCAACATGGTTTAGACACCTGTCAAATAGTACAAATATTCTACCAAGGATGCGACATCACTACAAGGAAAGACATAGATATAGCAGCCGGTGGTTCTATTATGAAGAAAACTGAAACTGATGCTTACAAAATTATTGATAACACTGCTTCCCACTCACATGAGTGGCACCAAGAAAAAGATATCGTTAGATCATCTAAAGCAGCTAGAGCCGATTCTAGCCATGACTTAGATTCCATTTCCGCAAAGATAGATGCTGTGGAGAGACGAATGGAAAAGATGACTAAAGATATACACTCAATACGAAATAGTTGTGAGCAGTGTGGAGGACCACATTTGACAAAAGATTGTCTCAGTATTGAATTAACAATGGAACAAAGAGAGAATATTTCATACATAAACCAAAGGCCTGGAAATAATTATCAGAATAATTATCAACCGCCAAGACCAATTTACAATCAAAACCAGAATTATAACCGAAATATTCCATACAACAACCAACAAGGTCCTAGCAATCAACAAGTATCTAATAATAATTACAATCAGCAAAGACCTAATTTTCAAAACAAACCACCACAACAAACCGATGATAAAAAGCCGAATTTAGAAGATATGATGACGAAGCTAGTTGAAACTCAAACGCAGTTTTTCACATCTCAGAAACAAACAAATGAACAAAATGCTCAAGCATTTAGAAATCAACAAGCTTCTATTCAAAATCTGGAACAAGAAGTAAGTAACCTAGCAAGGTTAATAGGTGAAAGAAAACCGGGAAGTCTACCTAGTGATACAAATGCTAACCCCCGGAATGAAACAGCTAAAGCCATTACCACAAGAAGTGGTACAACACTTAAACCACCTGAAATACCTGTAACTTCTGATGAAGCTATTCCTACTCCACAAGAACCACAACCTGATCAAGATAAGGAAAAAGAACCGGTAGTTGAAAAGGTTAATGAAGATAACACAGTGAAGGATAAACCTTATGTTAAACCATACCAACCACCACTTCCTTACCCGAGTAAAATGAAGAAAGAGAAACTTGAAGCCGAGCAATCCAAATTCTTGGATATGTTTAAACAGATAAATGTAAATCTTCCTTTCATTGATGTGATTTCAGGAATGCCTAGATATGCTAAATTCTTGAAAGATCTAATCTCAAATAGAAAGAAAATGGAAGAACTCTCGGCTGTTACTATGAATGCTAATTGTTCAGCAGTGCTGTTGAATAAGATACCAGAAAAACTATCTGATCCAGGAAGTTTCACAATTCCATGTTTTTTGGGTAGTCTTAGTTCAATAGAAGCATTGGCAGACTTAGGTGCTAGTATAAATTTAATGCCGTATTCACTGTACGCTAAACTAGACCTTGGAGAATTGAAACCAACAAGAATAAGCATACAACTAGCCGATAGATCAATAAAATATCCTAGAGGGATAATGGAGAACATGCTAGTTAAAGTTGGTACTTTAGTATTTCCAGTAGATTTTGTTGTTCTGGACATGGAAGAAGATTCTCAAGTTCCTCTCATATTAGGAAGACCATTCTAAAACACGGCTAAAACAATGATAGATGTGTTCGGTAAGAAATTGACCCTAAGTATAGAGGATGAGAGTGTTACCTTTTCAGTTGATAGAGCAATGCAACAACCACAATCTGCAGATGATACATGTTATTATATTCAAACTATAGATGCACATGCAGAATTATTAGAAGAATTTCCAGAATTACAAGGAACAGGAGAATGTTCTTTAGGAGAAGGTAATGAACCAATTGATGAAGCTGAAATGTTAGCTACACTTATAGCTAATGGATATGAACCAACAACAGAAGAAATTCAAATGCTAAAAGAAGAAGACAGATATCGATATAAATCATCGATAGAAGAACCACCGAAATTAGAGTTAAAGCCACTTCCAAACCATTTGGAATACGCTTATTTACAAGGTGAATCTGAATTACCTGTAATAATATCGTCTTCTCTTACTGAAAATGAGAAATCACAACTCATTTCTGTGTTGAAAGCTCATAAACCAGCCATTGCATGGAAGATTCATGATATTAAAGGAATAAGTCCTTCGTATTGCACACATAAAATCCTTATGGAAGAAGGTCATAAAACGTATGTGCAACGCCAACGAAAACTAAATCCTAATATGCAAGATGTAGTTAAGAAATAGATTATTAAACTGCTAGATGCAGGTTTAATGTATCCAATTTCTGATAGTCCATGGGTAAGCCCAGTTCAATGCGTGCCTAAGAAGGGTGGCATGACTGTCATTACAAATGAGAAAAATGAGCTTATTCCTACTAGGACTGTAACAGGATGGCGTGTATGTATTGATTATAGAAAATTAAATGACTCCACCAGAAAAGATCACTTTCCCTTACCTTTCATTGATCAAATGTTGGAAAGATTAGCTGGAAATAGTTACTATTGTTTTCTAGATGGATTTTCCGGATATTTTCAAATCTCAATAGCACCCGAGGACCAAGAGAAAACCACATTCACGTGCCCTTATGGTACTTTTGCTTACAAACGCATGCCATTTGGACTTTGCAATGCCCCTGCAACCTTTCAAAGGTGCATGATGGCGATTTTTCATGACATGATAGAAGAATGCATGGAAGTATTCATGGATGATTTTTCAGTCTTCGGTGATACATTTGAATCATGTCTAGTTAATCTGGAACGAATGCTTATTAGATGCGAACAATCAAATCTAGTACTTAATTGGGAGAAATGCCATTTCATGGTTAAAGAAGGCATCGTTCTTGGACATAAAATTTCAAAAGAAGGAATTGAAGTGGATAGAGCTAAAGTAGATGTAATTGCTAAACTTCCACATCCCACCAATGTTAGAGGAGTTAGGAGTTTTCTAGGGCATGCCGGTTTTTACCGACGTTTCATAAAAGATTTTTCTAAAATTGCCACTCCTATGAATAAACTCCTAGAAAAGGATGCTCCATTCATCTTTTCAGATGAGTGTATCAAATCTTTTAATATTCTTAAAGAGAAACTCACTAATGCGCAGATCATGATAACACCAAATTGGAATCTACCATTTGAACTAATGTGCGATGCAAGTGATTTTGCAATGGGAGCCGTTTTAGGACAAAGGATTGAAAAATGATTTCAACCTATATATTATGCTAGTAAGACGTTACAAGGAGCACAAACGAACTATACAACTACTGAAAAAGAACTCCTTGCTATTGTCTTTGCTTTTGACAAATTTCGATCATATCTCGTTCTAGCAAAAACGGTGGTCTATACCGACCATTATGCTCTTAGATACCTATTTTCAAAACAAGATGCTAAACCAAGATTAATCCGTTGGATCTTACTCTTACAAGAGTTTGATATTGAAATCCGAGATAAAAGAGGAGCAGAAAATCTCGCCGATGATCATCTTTCTCGTCTTGAAAATCCCGAATTAGAAGTTCTAAATGAATCGGCCATACAAGACAACTTTCCTGATGAATATCTATTGAAGATAGATTATAATGAAATTCCATGGTTTGCAGACTATGTAAACTACTTAGTATGTGGATTCCTTGAAAAAGGATTATCGTACCAAAGACGAAAGAAATTCTTCAGTGATATAAAACACTATTTTTGGGAAGATCCACATTTGTTTAAAAGTTGTCCCGATGGAATAATACGCCGATGTGTATTTGGAGATGAAGCTAGTAAAATATTGAACCATTGTCACACAGGACCAACAGGAGGGCATTATGGGCCTCAACTAACAGCAAGAAAAGTTTATGATGCTGGATTCTATTGGCCTACAATTTACAAAGACGCACACCTTCTTTGCAAATCTTGTGATGCTTGTCAAAGGGCCGGAAAAATAAGTCAACGTGATGAAATGCCACAAAATGTCATCTAAGTATGTGAAGTATTTGACATTTGGGGTATTGACTTTATGGGTCCATTTCCAAAATCTCATAATAATCTATATATACTCGTAGCCATTGATTATGTATCTAAATGGGCGGAAGCACAAGCTCTCCCAACTAACGATGCACGAGTTGTAGTCAACTTTTTAAAATGTCTTTTTGCAAGGTTTGGAACACCGAAAGCTTTAATAAGTGATCGGGGTACTCATTTCTGTAATAATCAACTTGAGAAAGTTCTTAAAAGATATGGAGTAACTCATAAAATCTCCACCGCATATCATCCACAAACAAGTGGACAAGTTGAAAATACCAACCGAGCTTTAAAATGTATTCTAGAGAAAACCGTAGGATCAAATCCGAAGGAATGGTCCATTAAATTGGAGGATGCACTCTGGGCTTTTAGAACAGCCTACAAAACTCCAATTGGAACCACACCTTTTAGACTTGTTTATGGAAAAGCATGTCATCTTCCAGTAGAAATTGAACATAAAGCATTTTGGGCTTTGAAGACATGTAATCTTGATTTACATGAAGCCGGACGTCTACGATTAAGTCAACTAAACGAATTAGAAGAATTAAGACATGAAGCATACGAAAATTCGTTAATCTATAAAGAAAGAACGAAGAAATGGCATGATAAAAGAATCAGAAGTTCAAAAGAATTTAAAGAAGGAGACAGAGTTCTTCTTTTCAATTCACGATTCAAGCTATTTCCTGGAAAATTGAAATCAAGATGGTCTGGACCATTCATAGTCAAAAGAGTTTTCCCATACGGAATGATAGAATTAATAAATTCAAATGGGATTGAATTTAAAGTTAATGGTCACAGAGTTAAACACTACATACATGGTCCGATGGAAGTTGACAATGAAGTTAATCACAATTTCGATACCACAGCTAACTAAGTGTGGGGAGAATCAAGTCTTTAAAGGATAATATGTATTTCTGTTAGAGTTAGATTGTCTGTTTTCGTGTAGTTCTCGAAAATGGAACCCGAATGGTCTTTCCCTAGCAGACCCTAAAGAACTAGTCTTCTCCCCCCATTCTGAATTTTTATTTTTTTAGGTTTTTACAAAATGAAGACTGCCTGTGAACTAAACCATGGTCTAATGCTACACGCTTTGATCACTAAACGTAATAATGACACACTTCCGAGTGAAATTGTATCAGTAATCAGAGAAAGAATGGACGGAGTTAGAAAAGAATCCAGATGCGAAGATAATAAGTTAAAATTTGGTAAAGGAAAATCAAAATCCGCAGCGAAAAGAAGAGCACGACACCTAGAAAATGTCACAAATGCGGAAAATGGTCACATGGAGGTAAATGTTCAAATAATCAAACCTATTCAAATACCGAATTTGTTACTTTATGCAGAGACGGACCGTTCATATGTTTAGAAGAAAAGACACTGAATGCTCGAGGTTACGCCTATTTAGCCATGGAAAACCAATTAAACCGACTATCTTATGAATGGGATAGATCATATAACTAAGAAATCTATTTCACAGGTATGTCTGTACAGTTTTTATTTATTTTTATTTTTAAACCTTTTGATAATAAACGCTAATTTGTTCGCTATAAAGTATTAAATTGGTATTAAATAAAATTAGGTTTGGCGACCGAAATTTTTGATATCATTCAAAAAAATTTATTACATCACTGCGAAATTTAACGTTTATTCTTAAGGTATAAATATCTTTAATCAATCAACCCAAAATATTTCAAAAATTCGTCATGAGTTAAATTAGGTCTTGGAACCGAAATTACTTTATCGAAAAGAGGGGCGCATATTTTTGATAATATTTGATTGATTAAAGTGGGATAAAAAGCCAAAAAGATTTTTAATTTTATTTTTACCATGTTTTTAAAATTAATATTTAAATCTTAAATTAATATTGTAAACATTGTAAAATAAATATATTTAAAATTGTAAATATTTTAATATTTTAAAATTAATATTGTAAATTAATATTTTAATATTGTAAATTAATATTTTAAGTTTGGTGTGAATTTTTAATATTAATTTTGAATTTTATTTTTAAGTTATGCGAATTTAAAAACAAAAATTTACTTTATCTCATTAAGTTAAAAATATGATTTTTAAAATTCGTCGTAAGTTGAAGACTAGGTCTTTGAACCGAAATTGCTTTACCCGAGGGAGGGACGAGAACTTTTATTATCATTATTTTTAATCTTATTGAATTAAAGTATGCCAAAAACATTAAAAAACTCAAAAATCTTTACTTTTAAAAACCGCGCTTTGATTTGACAAATTTTAAAATTTTATCGAGGGACAGACTAGGACAACGATCCGAAACGCCCTCGCTCCTAAAGGAAAACAAAATTTTTAAAATTTAATTAATTATAAGTTTTATAAAGTATAAGGTTTTATAATAAAAAAAAAAAAAAAAAAGCTGAAAACACTGTACCCGGACCCCCATGCGATCGCATGGGTTTTACACTTCAACTCCATGCGATCGCATGGAGCTGAAATCCAGGCCAGAAACAAATACAGCAGCGAGTTCTGCTCTTCACCACAACACACACACATTCACGAACCAACTCCAAAAATTCACCAATTTTCGCCATTTTTCCACCGTAATTCGTCATTTTTCTTGCTCTAATCATGCCTAGATTCTCATTCTTCTGCAAATTGGTAAAAATTACACCCCTAAACTCTATAAATTCCTAGTTTTTGTGATAATTACCAATTTTTTACCTAATGCAATTTTGTTAATTTCTAGTGTAATTAGTGTTAAATTGTTAGTATTTTATGCATGTATAACCTAGATTGATGCTATTTAACATGATTTGAAGCCAAAAACTTCAAAATTTTTAGAAATCTAGGGTTTGTGTTCTTGAGCAATTTGGGCCTTTTTGATATAAACAGGTTATGGCCGATTTTTATCATGAATTATTGCTAAATTGAGTAGTGTAACATGTTTAGATAGTTAAATGATCCAAACAATGATCCTAAACATGATTTTTAGAGATTAAAGTGGACTTTTTAAGTCCAAAATTCATGAACTTGATTAATTTGATATATTTGTCATTTGAGACTTGTTTAATTATTAGTAATGGATATTTTGACATGTTATTTGAGTTAAATGCTTATGAATTTTGTATACATTTTCATATGTGCTTATTTGAAAAGTGTAGAATTGTGAAAAATTGTGAAAATGTGTATAAGTTTAATTTTGATTTAACATGTTATAGTGATTGTTTTAAGTTGTTATTTTGCTAAAACTAATGCATATTTGGATGCACAAATTTTATGTTTAATGTGTTTTACAGAGAGCCGATACTGGAGGTTCAGGAGCATCATCATCTAGACGACCAGCACCAGCACAAGAACCACAACTAGAAATGCAACACGAACAAGAACCACAACAGGAACAACAGCAGCCTGATCAGCACATACCTTATTATGATCCGGTACAGTATGTTGATGAATTCATAGTATTCCCAATGAGGCCGCCAGTAGAATTCCTAACGATTCCTGAGCACACTCTACATCCTAATATGAGATTTGATAGAAGATGGAGAGATTACGAGACATATCAAAGGAACAAATTCAAATTGGTAACAAAAAATGTAGAGGTGCCAAGGGTAATCGATTGGGCCCCTTTGGAAACGGTCCATCTAGCTGACCGTGTTAGACAGCTTTTAGTTCAAAGGTATGGCAGTTCTTCTTTTACAGATTGGGAACGTCTTTTCACCATTCGTAGACCTGTATATAAGGAATGGTGTGTTGAGTTGATGAGTACTATATCACTTGATACAAATATAGTTAGAATAGATGATAGAAGATTTCTTAGGTTTATCCTTGGCGGTAGGATGTACAGAATGTCCATGCTGGACATGGCCAGGGCCTTACAGATATATACTCCTGGTGAGTTGCTATTACCCGATTGTACAAACTTGATTCATTATGGTGAACGGGTAGATAGTAACTTTGACGCTGACGCCATTTGGAGGCGTATGTCACATTTTGATGTTTTTACATGAGCAGGAGGACACTCCTATACACATATTGACAGAGCCGAGCTTCGTATTATTCATAGATTTTTGGCTAACTCGATTACACAAATAGGTCACAATAAAGAAAAAATTACCTTATATGATTTATTCTACCTAAAATGTATTCGGGATCCTAGAAGCTTTGTCAATATCCCTTACTGTGTTGCTTTTTATTTATCTAAAATGGTAGAGGGAATGCAGGACGGGAGTATAATAGGAGGAGGTATTTTTGTTACTCTCATTGGAGAGTATTTAGGTGTTGATAGGAACCAAGGAGGTCCATTACAGATTTGTAGAGAACAGGTTAAGCCCTTAGGATTGAAAGTTTATGTGGGTGCTAAGGTATTGAAAAGTAGACGTAACCAGGCAGTACCATATGAGGGATCTCATCCTCAGGTAGAGAGAGGCTCAGACGAGGAAATGGAGGAGGCGGAAGACATTAGGGATGTCTTTCGAGATGCTATTCTTGACGTCCACGTACGTATATATGAGGAAGCAATGACGAACGCGGCAAGACATAGTATGTATGAGCAGTGGAACTCCGAACGAGTATACGAGGATTATAGGCAACGCCAACACGATAGCTGGTTAGTTCATCAGCACCAAATCATGAGCCAGCTATCATATTAGGTACCAAATAACTATGTACCTACTCGACCTGCTCATTTTCCGTCACATAGCCCCGATATTCGACCACCCTTTAACCGGTATGACTATAACCAAGCCTATCAGAACACCTATAACCAACAATAGAACCCACCCGATGAGATGAACTGGAACCCCTATCCAGACTGATATAGTTCCATTTGGTTATTTTTATGATTTTTATGTTTTTATGTTTTGACTTTTTCATGTTTAAACTTATGTTATTGGATATATTTGTGTAATTTTTATTTTTATTATTATTGTGTACTAATATTTCATATTTAGAATTTGAAAGTGGGATATTAAGTCCCATTTCAAATTGGCATGCATGATTATATTTGTATGTATATTGTCGATTGTACAAAACAGGGTAAAACAGCGCATTTTCAAAGACTGGCATTAAGTTCAGCAAAAGCTACTAATTTTGACGACAAGATGACAAATAAATGTGATGTAACAACAGACGAAATGAACTAATGCTATGCACCATTTATCATTCAGCAAACAAACACCAATATGTTTGGAAACTTTGGTAAAATTTAATCATTTTCACACAAATCACCCTCAATAATCTTAATTGTTACTGATTTCTTGCAAATGAGGGCATTGCAAGATCTTAAGTGTGGGAAGGGGTTAAATTCTTGCCGATTTTTAAAATTTTTATCTTTATACACTTGGTTACCATTAAAAATACTAGTAAAGCAGTAGTTGTATTAGAATCTAGTGCTCTCTGATAATAAAGAACAGCCCTAGTCTTATATACTGACTACCCAATTCTAGTAAAAATTTTCAAAATTTTCAATTAAATGAACTCAAAATCATGTTTATACATATTTATGAACGATAGAACTAGGTGTTAACACCGAAATTATTGTTACCTCGGAAAGGACATAAATTGAGAAACAAATCAAAATGTTAAAATTCATTTAAAATGGAATAGAGGACGATAAAAAGGAAAATAAAAGGCAAGTGTGGGAAAATTTACCAAGTTATCTTAAACATATGTCACATATATCTGTAACAAATAACTGAAAATACTTTTGCTTTGAACTAAACTAAACTGTTTTACCCGATGAAAGAAAAGAAGAGATGGATCTACACGATGAATCAATTCCATCATTAAAAGGAAGTAAAGTCTTTCGAAAAAGACACGCGCTTCTTGATTTAGGTCAAGAAGTTGTCGTCCAGACCAGCTGTAGGTTGACGAAAAATCTAGAAAAGTCATCACTAAAATCAGCAGGAAATCCACGGACCTCAGCATTAAACAGGGTCGCCAAGTGGTCAGATTTATCCTAACCATGAGAAGGATTTATCTCGTAAAATGGGGGGGGGCACCATGCAAATTAGCTGGATAAGACTAATAAATCAGATCCCCAGAAAGGATAATCTCCTTAAAATATCAAAAATCAGTTTTTAAGCCTGATATTACTCAATCCTAGAGATTGACCTTAAAGATTGAGAATTCAAACTCATGGAATTCAATGATATCTAAACTCGAGCTTGAACGAGAAAATATTTTGATCAAAATTACAAACCGATTTGTTTTCTGAAAACCCTATTTTCAATGCGTTCATTACCATTGAACGTAAAATCCTAGGAATTCACCTGGAATTCATTAGGTCACCTGAACTAAATCGGGTGTCAACCGTAAGAATGGTGGTTGCATAGCGTGGTCAAAGACAGGACCTTGTGCCAGACCAAAAAATTATAAGGGTGAGCTTTACTATTGCTCCTACCAAGGATAGTAATTGCGTCCGACACATTATAACCCATAATTAAAAGCATGTCAGGGGACATTGCCTTAACAGTTGCTTGTTCAACGCTTTCTTTTACAACCGGACGGTAGTTTACCGAAAGGTAATATACGGGACAAGTAAACTGGACGTGTTGCTTTCCTAATACAAGGTTAGCAAGTGGGTGACACAAAACCGCAAGTTTTGAGCTAAAATTTTCAAATCTGAAACCCACCAAGCCCACAAAAATATTTTGCAAACACCGGTGAAGGGTTATTCCGGAAAACTTATCTAGGGTAAAAACTAGATTTAATTTTCAAAAGATCAAATGTTTTCATAAAGATCTAATTTCCTTAATGGATCTAAATTTTTATAGTCATGTGGGACTGTAAACCATATCATTACTACCATTGTTTATACCGCCGTATAGAAATCACTGATGTACAAAGTGTGAAGAATAAAGAAGTGATTCTAGTATTTCAAGACGATATTGCTTGAGGACAAGCAACGCTCAAGTGTGGGAATATTTGATAATGCTAAAAACGAACATATATTTCATAGCATTATTCCTCAAGAAAGACAAGCTTTTAGTTGCAATTGTTCTATTTACAAGTAATATTCGTTTAAATAATAAAAGGTGAAGACAAAAGACAGATTCGACGAATTGAAGACGCAAACGACCAAAAAGCTCAAAAGTACAAAATACAATCAACGAGGTTCCAATTATTGATAAGAAACGTCTCAAAATTAAAAGAGTATAAGATTCAAAACAAAAAGTACAAGATATTAAATTGTACGCAAGGACGTTCGAAAATCCGGAACCGGGACCAGAGTCAACTCTCAACGCTCGACGCAACGGACTAAAAATTACAAGTCAACTATGCACATAAATATAATATAATATTTAAATAATTCTTATAATTATTTAATATATTATATTATTTATAAAACCGTCGGCAGAAGAAAACAACAAATATGAGCCTCCCCAGCTGGCCATACGATCGCAAGGCCTGGAAGGCATAAATCCATGCGATCGCATGAGCCCCAGTTCCAGCCCACATGCCTATAAAAATCGAGCTTTGGTGCACCACAAAAAAAATCTATCTTTTTCTTCTCTCATATATACGTAAAATATATATATAATTTATATTTTAATTTTAATTTTAATTTTAATCATAATAATAAGGGTATGTTAGCGAATGTTGTAAGGGTGTAAGTCGAAATTCTGTCCGTGTAACGCTACGCTATTTTTAATCATTGTAAGTTATGTTCAACCTTTTTATATTAATGTCTCGTAGCTAAGTTATTATTATGCTTATTTAATCCGAAGTAATCATGATGTTGGGCTAATTACTAAAATTGGGTAATTGGGCTTTGTACCATAATTGGGGTTTGGACAAAAGAACGACACTTGTGGAAATTAGACTATGGGCTATTAATGGGCTTTATATTTGTTTAACTAAATGATAGTTTGTTAATGTTAATATAAAGATTTACAATTGGGCGTCCCTATAAATTACCATATACACTCGATCGGACACGATGGGCGGGGTATTTATATGTACGAATAATCGTTCATTTAATCGGACACGGGAATGGATTAATAGCCACTAGAATAATTAAAACAGGGGTGAAATTATGTACAAGGACACTGAAATGTCCCGTTCTTATTGATTAAAAACGTTCCATATTAATTGATTTCGTTGCGAGATTTTGACCTCTATATGAGACGTTTTTCAAAGACTGCATTCATTTTAAAACAAACCATAACCTTTATTTCATCAATAAAGGTTTAAAAAGCTTTACGTAGATTATCAAATAATGATAATCTAAAATATCCTGTTTACACACAACCATTACATAATGGTTTACAATACAAATATGTTACAACAAAATAAGTTTCTTGAATGCAGTTTTTACACAATATCATACAAGCATGAACTCCAAATCTCGTCCTTATTTAAGTATGCGACAGCGGAAGCTCTTAATAATCACCTGAGAATAAACATGCTTAAAATGTCAACAAAAATGTTGGTGAGTTATAGGTTTAACCTATATATATCAAATCATAATAATAGACCACAAGATTTCATATTTCAATATACATCCCATACATAGAGATAAAATTCATTCATATGGTGAACACCTGGTAACCGACATTAACAAGATGCATATATAAGAATATCCCCATCATTCCGGGACACCCTTCGGATATGATATAAATTTCGAAGTACTAAAGCATCCGGTACTTTGGATGGGGTTTGTTAGGCCCAATAGATCTATCTTTAGGATTCGCGTCAATTAGGGTGTCTGTTCCCTAATTCTTAGATTACCAGACATAATAAAAAGGGGCATATTCGATTTCGATAATTCAACCATAGAATGTAGTTTCACGTACTTGTGTCTATTTTGTAAATCATTTATAAAATATGCATGTATTCTCATCCCAAAAATATTAGATTTTAAAAGTGGGACTATAACTCACTTTCACAGATTTTTACTTCGTCGGGAAGTAAGACTTGGCCACTGGTTGATTCATGAACCTATAACAATATATACATATATATCAAAGTATGTTTAAAATATGTTTACAACACTTTTAATATATTTCGATGTTTTAAGTTTATTAAGTCAGCTGTCCTCGTTAGTAACCTACAACTAGTTGTCCACAGTTAGATGTATAGAAATAAATCGATAAATATTATCTTGAATCAATCCACGACCCAGTGTATACGTATCTCAGTATTGATCACAACTCAAACTATATATATTTTGGAATCAACCTCAACCCTGTATAGCTAACTCCAACATTCACATATAGAGTGTCTATGGTTGTTCCGAAATATATATAGATGTGTCGACATGATAGGTCGAAACATTGTATACGTGTCTATGGTATCTCAAGATTACATAATATACAATACAAGTTGATTAAGTTATGGTTGGAATAGATTTGTTACCAATTTTCACGTAGCTAAAATGAGAAAAATTATCCAATCTTGTTTTACCCATAACTTCTTCATTTTAAATCCGTTTTGAGTGAATCAAATTGCTATGATTTCATATTGAACTCTATTTTATGAATCTAAACAGAAAAAGTATAGGTTTATAGTCGGAAAAATAAGTTACAAGTCGTTTTTGTAAAGGTAGTCATTTCAGTCGAAAGAACGACGTCTAGATGACCATTTTAGAAAACATACTTCCACTTTGAGTTTAACCATAATTTTTGGATATAGTTTCATATTCATAATAAAAATCATTTTCTTAGAATAACAACTTTTAAATCAAAGTTTATCATAGTTTTTAATTAACTAACCCAAAACAGCCCGCGGTGTTACTACGACGGCGTAAATCCGGTTTTACGGTGTTTTTCGTGTCTCCAGGTTTTAAATCATTAAGTTAGCATATCATACAGATATAGAACATGTGTTTAGTTGATTTTAAAAGTCAAGTTAGAAGGATTAACTTTTGTTTGCGAACAAGTTTAGAATTAACTAAACTATGTTCTAGTGATTACAAGTTTAAATCTTCGAATAAGATAGCTTTATATGTATGAATTGAATGATGTTATGAACATCATTACTACCTTAAGTTCCTTGGATAAACCTACTGGAAAAGAGAAAAATGGATCTAGCTTCAATGGATCCTTGGATGGCTCGAAGTTCTTGAAGCAGAATCATGACACGAAAACAAGTTCAAGTAAGATCATCACTTGAAATAAGATTGTTATAGTTATAGAAATTGAACCAAAGTTTGAATATGATTATTACCTTGTATTAGAATGATAACCTACTGTAAGAAACAAAGATTTCTTGAGGTTGGATGATCACCTTACAAGATTGGAAGTGAGCTAGCAAACTTGAAAGTATTCTTGATTTTATGAAACTAGAACTTTTGAAATTTATGAAGAACACTTAGAACTTGAAGATAGAACTTGAGAGAGATCAATTAGATGAAGAAAATTGAAGAATGAAAGTGTTTGTAGGTGTTTTTGGTCGTTGGTGTATGGATTAGATATAAAGGATATGTAATTTTGTTTTCATGTAAATAAGTCATGAATGATTACTCATATTTTTGTAATTTTATGAGATATTTCATGCTAGTTGCCAAATGATGGTTCCCACATGTGTTAGGTGACTCACATGGGCTGCTAAGAGCTGATCATTAGAGTGTATATACCAATAGTTCATACATCTAAAAGCTGTGTATTGTACGAGTACGAATACGGGTGCATACGAGTATAATTGTTGATGAAACTGAACGAGGATGTAATTGTAAGCACTTTTGTTAAGTAGAAGTATTTTGATAAGTGTCTTGAAGTCTTTCAAAAGTTTATGAATACATATTAAAACACTACATGTATATACATTTTAACTGAGTCGTTAAGTCATCGTTAGTCGTTACATGTAAATGTTGTTTTGAAACCTTTAGGTTAACGATCTTGTTAAATGTTGTTAACCCAATGTTTATAATATCAAAAGAGATTTTAAATTATTATATTATCATGATATTATGATGTACGAATATCTCTTAATATGATATATATACATTAAATGTCGTTACAACGATAATCGTTACATATATGTCTCGTTTCAAAATCATTAAGTTAGTAGTCTTGTTTTTACACATGTAGTTCATTGTTAATATAATTAATGATATGTTTACTTATCATAATATCATGTTAACTATATATATAACTATATATATGTCATCATATAGTTTTTACAAGTTTTAACGTTCGTGAATCACCGGTCAACTTGGGTGGTCAATTGTCTATATGAAACCTATTTCAATTAATCAAGTCTTAACAAGTTTGATTGCTTAACATGTTGGAAACATTTAATCATGTAAATATCAATCTCAATTAATATATATAAACATGGAAAAGTTCGGGTCACTACAGACACTTGGTATAATTGATAACAAAATATTAAAACCTTGGGTTACACTCAGTCGACATCCTGGTGTAATTATTAAACAAAGTATTAAAATCTTGTTACAGTTTAAGTCCCCAATTAGTTGGAATATTTAACTTCGGGTATAAGGATAATTTGATGAGGATACTCGCACTTTATATTTATGACTGATGGACTGTTATGGACAAAAACCAGACGGACATATTAAATAATCCAGGACAAAGGACAATTAACCCATGGGAATAAAACTAAAATCAACACGTCAAACATCATGATTACGGATGTTTAAATAAGCATAATTCTTTTATTTCATATTTAATTTCCTTTATTTTATATTTAATTGCACTTCTAATTATCGCATTTTTATTTATTGTTATTGTATTTAATTGCACTTTTAATTATCGTACTTTTTAATTATCGCAAGTTTATTTTATCGCACTTTTATTTTTCGCAATTTCATTATTGTTATTTACGTTACACTTTAATTTAAGTCTTGTATTTATTTTTAATATTTTACATTTGGTTTTAACTACGACTAAAGTTTTAAAATCGACAAACCGGTCATTAAACGGTAAAAACCCCCCTTTATAATAATAATATTGCTTATATATATATATTTGTATTTTTATAAAAGTAAACTAATATAGCGTTAAGCTTTGTTTAAAAAGATTCCCTGTGGAACGAACCGGACTTACTAAAAACTACACTATTGTACGATTAGGTACACTGCCTATAAGTGTTGTAGCAAGGTTTAAGTATATCCATTCTATAAATAAAAAAATATCTTGTGTAAAAATGTATCGTATTTAATAGTATTTCCTGCTAAATTTAATAGTATTTTATATACACCTCGCGAAACATCACAACTTAATGTGTGTGTGTGTATATATATATATATATATATATATATATATATATATATATATATATATATATATATATATATATATATATATATATATTGTTACGAAAATTACATGCAATGTATAGACAATTTTGTTGAACAAATATAGTCAAATATGAATGCTATATATATATATATATATATATATATATATATATATATATATATATATATATATATATATATATATATATATATATATATATATATATATTAATATTCAAATATTGTACAGTGAAAATTATGTAGTATATATATGTGTGTGGTGCAGAGATAAGATTCATAATATAATTCTCACATATACTTCTTGATATAATATACATATTTCATATTCACTCTTTTCTTTAATTAGTATTCTATAGCCAAAAATCAGACCACTAAAGGTAGTTATAAGCTTACTGAATTATAACACGTTATCAGCACGAAGTACTCCGTATAATCAAGGTTTATCTAAGCAAGCACACGTCACTAATCAAGGTAAGAAATTGTTTAACTTTTATTAACTTCACTAACATTTATATTTATGTTATTTAAGTTATATATGGTCGGTTATACCGCCTGAATTATATTTCTGTAATCTAACTTTTATTAACTTCACTAACATTTATATTTATGTTATTTAAGTTATATATGGTCGGTTATACCGCCTGAATTATATTTCTGTAATCTAACTTTTATTAACTTCACTAACATTTATATTTATGTTATTTAAGTTATATATGATCGGTTATACCGCCTGAATTATATTTATGTAATCTAACTTTTATTAACTTCACTAACATTTATATTTATGTTATTTAAGTTATATATGGTCGGTTATACCGCCTGAATTATATTTCTGTAATCTAACTCTTATTAACTTCACTAACATTTATATTTATGTTATCTAACATTTATGATTACTTATGCAATTAATCATTATTTATTTCATGCATACTAATGTTTATTCTTAAAATTTATTATTTATGCATAATATGTTTATTCTCTTAATCTTCATATTTATACTAAACGTATTTATACTAAATATATTTATAGTAATTGTATTTGTACTAATAAAATTCTTTTATTAAAAATTATTATTAATACAACGAGTACATAACAGTCGTTAACGTCAACTAACGACGTTACAACGGTTGTATATACATAACGATTGTTAACGTCAACTGACGACGTTACAACGACTATATTTTTCAAATATAAAATAAACATCTCCGTTTTCACATTTTCACAAATCAATCTTCATTTTCTCAGATTACCACCATCAATTTTTTTTTTTTTTTTTTGTAAAGATGATTCACACAAGGATGATTTTTCCTATTGTATTGGTCATACTAACTATCATCATTGTTACTAATATACCACCGGGTGAACCTATATTCTACCCTGCTCTTGTAGTTTTATCATTTGTAATCATGCCATTATTCTGTTGTTTGCTACTTATGAATTTAAAATAATTCTAATTTCATTTTATTATTTGTCTATGATTAGAAATTGATTATGATTATAATTTATGTTGTTCATCTTTCTGAAAATAGAAAATGTCAAACTTATCAAAGCTTGAGTTTGATGCCCTAGATGTATCGGGAACACACTACACATCATGGGTCATGGATGTAGAAATAAATCTTGGATCATTGGGTATTCTAGAAACTTTAAAAGAAAACAATACTTGTTCTGATCAAGGTAAATTAAAATCAATTGCTTTTATTCGCAAACATATTGATATCACCTTAAAACATATGTATCTCACTATCAAAGATCCACATGTTTTATGCAAAAGTATCAAGAGTAGATTCGATAATCAAAAGGAAATATTACTCCCAGCTGTGAGGGAAGAATGGAGAAATATAAGGTTCCAAGACTTACAAACTTCAAACTTATTCCAAACTTCAAACTTATCTCTTAGTTGCAGAAGTGAATAAAGAATTACTGATGAAGAATCAAGAATCTCATCCTACGGGTGCGCTAGCATTCCCTGAAGCTAATGCTATTAACAATAATAATAATAATAAAAGAAATGCACCTGGACGAGGACGTGGGCGAGGTCGTGGTCATATTGGCCAAAACCATCATCATGGAAATTACCATAACAATAATAAAAATCATAACTATGTTCAAAATCACCCTTATGGTAATGGTCGTGGTCGTAATGGTTACGGTGGTCGTAGTCGTGGACAAAGAAATAATAATCCACAAAATTATAAATTTCAACCACCATACAATCCCACAAATCATAATGTTGAAGGAAGCTCTTCAAAGAATATTGAAGATTCTTGTTATCGATGTGGTAAAATTGGACATTGGTCTAAAAACTATCGAACAAATCAATATTCTGTTAATCAATATCAGGAATCCCCAAAAAGAAAAGGAAAAGAGGCAAACCTTGTAGATGACCTTGATACAAAAATCACTGAGCCAACAAGTGACTGCTTTAATGAATAAGTTTCCTATTATATATCCATATCAAATAAATGGATGTAGATTTACGATCTATACCATATCTACTTTACTATATGTTTCCTTATTATGTATTTTCGTTTATAACATATTTTTGAATGTAATATATTGATGAATTATGTACTCATTATTTGTTTTTCATATTTTGAAGTTCATGATGTACACTACTGGAGTGCAAAATTAGTCAAATGGTGGGGATCTTTGTATTGCAGACAGTGGTACCACACATACTATACTCAAATCTAAAAAATATTTCACTGATTTTAAAGCAACAGAAGGAACGGTACATACTATATCAGGTCCTGCGAATTTAATAAAAGGAATGGGAAAGGCAAAATTCATGTTACCAAATGGTACAAATTTTCTGATAAAAAATGCGTTATTTTCAGTCAGTGACTACAGAAAATGATAAATATTTAAGTATCACTGGCAAGAAGCATGTGATTGAAAAACTACCAAGACTTAGTTCTGGTTTACATTATACGTATATAAATGTACCATAAACACACATGGTAGTTAATGAAAAGGCATGTGATCCTATAATGATAAATCTGTGGCATGAAAGATTAGGCCACCCAGGATCAACAATGATGAAAAGAATAATTCAAAATACACATGGACATCCATTGATGGATCAAAATATCCCTCATGATGCAATTATCCCATGTACATCATGCTCACTTGGAAAATTGATAATAAGACCATCACCTCTTAAGGTTGAAAAAGAATCACCAATGTTTCTTGAAAGAATTCAAGGTGATATATGTGAACCAATTCATCCACCATGTGGACCATTTAGATATCATGGTCCTAATAGACGCATCTAGTAGATGGTCTTATGTTTGTCTATTATCAAGTCGAAACATGGCATTTGCAAAATTTCTTGCTCAAATTATTAAATTGAGAGCACATTTCCTTGATTATACTATTAAAAGGGTGAGATTAGATAATGCTGGTGAGTTTACATCTCAAACATTTAATGATTTTTGCATGTCTATTGGGATTGTTGTTGAACATCCTGTTGTTCATGTACATACACAAAATGGTTTAGCCGAATCACTAATTAAACGATTGTAGTTAATAGCTAGACCATTGATAATGAGAACAAAACTCCCAGTATCTGTATGGGGTCATGCAATTTTACATGCTGCATCATTAATTCGCATTAGACCAAGTGCAAGTCATACATATTATCCCTTGCAACTTGCTTTTGGCCATCAGCCAAATATTTCCCACCTTAGAACATTTAGTTGTGCAGTTTATGTTCCTATCGCACCACCATAGCGCACTAAAATGGGTCCTCAAAGAAGGATGGGAATATATGTTGGATATGAAACATCTTCAATCATAAGATATATTGAACCCATGACGGGTGATGTTTTTACAGCACGTTTTGCTGATTGTCACTTTAATGAAACATTGTTCCCTAGATTAGGGGGAGAAATAAAAAATAAAGAAAATGATGTTTCATGGTGTGAATCTCAATTAATGTATCTTGATCCTCGCACAAAAGAATGCGAGACCGAAGTTCAAAAAATAATGCATATGCAAGAACTTGCGAATAAATTGCCTGATGCATTTACATATACAAAAAGAGTGACTAAATCATATATACCAGTAGCAAATGCTCCAGCTCGAATTGAAATTCCAAAAGCTGGCAATAATGTCGCTCTTGAGTCTTTGCCATGCCAGAAACGTGGAAGATCAATTGGTTCCAAAGATAAAAATCCTCGGAAAAAAAAATCAGCTGATAATGAGGTAAAAGAAAGTGTTCAAGAAGAACCACAAATCAACACTCCTGTCTGCAGAGGAGATTGATGATGTCAATACGGAATTTTCAATCAATTATACACATTCAAAAATATTATGGAACCAAAATAAAATGAAAAATCTTGATGAGATATTTTCATATAATGTTGCATATGACATCATGAATGATGATGATGATCCAGAACCAAAATCTGTCATGGAATGTCAAAGTAGACATGATTGGGATCATTGGAAAGGAGCAATACGAGCTGAATTTGAATCGCTCAATAAAAGAAAATTTTTCGGATCTATCATTCTCAGACCTAAAGATGTGAAACCTGTGGGATATAGATGGGTTTTTGTGCGAAAAAGAAATGAGAAAAATGAAGTTACAAGATATAAAGCCAGACTTGTAGCTCAAGGTTTTTCCTAAAGACCAGGAATTGATTATGAGGAAACTTATTCTCCTGTTATGGATGCAATTACTTTTAGATACTTAATCAGCCTGACAGTTTCTAAAAATTTAGAAATGCATCTCATGGATGTTGTGACTGCTTATCTATATGGATCACTTGATATATATATATATATATATATATATATATATATATATATATATATATATATATATATATATATATATATATATATATATATATATATATATATATATATATATATATATATATATGTGTGTGTATGTGTGTGAAGGTACGTGAAGGATTTAAAGTATCAGAAGCAACCAATGCAAAACTCAAAGAAATGTACTCAATCAAGTTACAAAGGTCTTTATATGGGTTGAAATAATCGGGCCGCATGTGGTATAAATGATTAAGTGATTACTTGATAAGCAAAGGGTATACCAATAATCTTATTTGCCCATGTGTATTCATTAAGAAAACAACATCCGGATATGTGATCATAGTCGTTTATGTAGATGATCTTAACATCATTGGTACAAATAAAGAGATCTATGAAGCCATTCAACTTCTAAAGAAAGAATTTGAAATGAAAGATCTCGGAAAAACCAAGTATTGCCTTGGTTTGCAGATTGAGCATATGCCTAATGGTTTACTTGTACATCAAACCACTTATACGAAAAAGATTTTAAAACGTTTCAATATGGACAATGCAAAACCATTAAGTACTCCTATGATTGTTAGATCACTTAATGTTGACACTAATCCATTTCGTCCCTGTGAAGATCATGAAGATATCCTGGGACCAGAAGTACCATATCTTAGTGCAATTGGAGCTCTTATGTATCTTACAAATTGTACAAGACCTAGTTAATTTGTTGGCAAGATTCAGCTCAGCTCCTACCAAAAGACATTGGAATGGGATCAAACACATTTTTCGATACCTTCGAGGAACTAATGATTTAGGATTATTTTATTCTAACGAATCAAAACAAGATTTGGTTGGTTATACAGATGCAGGTTACTTATCTGATCCACATAAAGCTAAATCTCAAAATGGATATGTATTCCTAAATGGAGGTACTGCAATATCATGGCGTTCTAAAAAACAAACACTTGTTGCAACATCATCAAATCATACCGAAGTGATTGCATTACATGAAGCTACTCGGGAATGTTTTTGGTTGAGATTAATGACACAACTCATTACTGATTCTTGTGGACTAGAACGCGATAAAAGTCCAATAACTATCTATGAAGATAATGTAGCTTGCATAGCACAGATGAAAGAAGGGTATATCAAAAGTGACCGAACAAAACACATACCTCCTAGATTCTTCTCATACACTCAAAATCTCATTAAGGGCAACCAGATTGAAATGAGAAATGTTCAATCCAGCAAAAACTCTGCTAATCTTTTCACGAAAGCACTTCCAGCTGCTATTTTCAGAACACACATTCATAATATTGGCATGAGGCATGTTCAAAAGATGTAACAGCTGAGGTGATGCCTACTTGAGGGGGAGTCAACTCTATACTGCAATCTGTTTCCCTTAGCTAAAGTTTTTTCCCACTGAGTTTTCTTTAGCAAGGTTTTTAACGATGTAGTAACTTATCATTGATCTCCAACAAACCAAATTGCTATCCAAGGGGGAGTGTTACGAAAATTACATGCAATGTATAGACAATTTTGTTGAACAAATATAGTCAAATATGGATGCTACATATATATATATATATATATATATATATATATATATATATATATATATATATATATATATATATATATATATATATATATATATATATATATATATATATATATATATATATATATATATATATATATATATTAATATTCAAATATTCTACAGTGAAAATTATGTAGTATATATACGTGTGTGTGGTGCAGAGATAAGATTCATAATATAATTCTCACATATACTTCTTGATATAATATACATATTTAATATTCACTCTTTTCTTTAATTAGTATTCTATAGCCAAAATTCAGACCACTAAAAGTAGTTATAAGCCTACTGAATTATAACATATATATATATATATACACAAATAGATGTTCGTGAATCGTCGGTCAATAGTTAAAGGTTAACTGAATATATAACATTAGTTCAAAAAGTTTGAGAATCAATATTACAGACTTTGCTTATCGTGTCGGAAACATATAAAGATTAAGTTTAAATTTGGTCGGAAATTTTCGAGTTGTCACAGACGATAATTCTCCTCGGGCCCACAATATGCACGACCGTTGTCCTCAGTTATCATACTATTTAATATGATACATGTTAACATAATCCTTCTAAATTTTGTAGATGTAATGCGATCTTGCTGGATGTTGAACAGTGGTCCATCGACCTTGTAGTACTCCAAATGCTCGTTTAATATTTTTTCTTGCCGATGCTTGTTACTTAACGAATTTTGCTTGTTTTGGGTCAATCGGATTTCTGAACGACTTTACTAATGTTGCCCATTTCGGATAAATTCCATCCGCCAAATAATAACCATTAGTAAACGTACACCCGTTAACCGTAAACGTACATGGTGGGGCTTCACCGGCTAATAACTCGGTAAACAAATCAGATTGATTAAGTACGTTGATATCATTATTTGAACCCACAGGTCCAAAATATGCGTGCCAAAACCATCCATCGTACGAGGCTACCGCTTCAAACATAATTGACGGGTAACCATGATCACCTCGTGTATAATGACCCTTCCACCATTGTGGACAATTTCTCCATCTCCAATGCCTACAATTGAGACTTCCTAACATCCCCGGAAAATCATGTATTTGAGCATGTTTAGCGGTCAAACGTCGCACATCTTGTGCAGTTGGTTTTCTCAAATATTCGGTAGTGTATAAATGAAAAACACATTTGCAATAATTGTTTAAACAATCATATGCAGTTTGTTCACCCATATGCAAATACTCATAAAAAGATCGGCCAAAGTAGCATAAGTTAGTTGACGTATGACAGATGTTACTTTTTGAACAATATTAAAACCAAGTAATCCGGCAGCATCACGTTTTTGACGAAAGTAAGTAAAATATTCGAGAATCGGAGTTTGAGAAAAATTCAATATACCTTAACATATACGAAGAAATAAAGGTGTAAGTAACTAGAGGGGATGAATAGTTACTTATTACAATTTTTAAAACTTTTTCGATTGTCACGACCCTACTTTTTCCGTTATCTTTTATCGTTAATTATTTAACGACCGTTAACTGTTAAATGTGCTACGTCATTTCTATGACCTACATTATTATTTTTATAATAATATATATATTAATTATTAAGTGTTATGTGAATAATTGTATTCATATTTTAATTTATACGTTTCCACGTATCGCGGATTTTTATCCGGCGAATCTTTTCGGTTTTCAAACCAACGGCCGATTTTTTAGGATTTTTAAATCCTAATTATTTTAAATATGATATTTTAAGATCATATAATTATATAGAGTATTTATATTTATTTTTTGTCGCGCGTTTGTTATCTCTCCGAATTTTTTAATCGCGTAATCGTGTTTTCGTGTTTCTAGATTCGTTTGGGGCTTTTGGCCATAAGGAATTGATCACTTAGCAAGTTGGGCTAGTGGGGCCCACCCCACACACCCCCCATTGGCCGAAACCAAGAGGGGAGGGAGTAATACTCTGATGGAATTCAACATATCAACAAGTTCATAATGTTAACTTGATCATAAAACCCATTCATGTAAAGTTATAACAAGCGAAAGCATGATAATTTAGAAAGCAAGTTAATATGTTAAACCATTTAGATGAATTCCATGTAGTTATCAAGTCATAAAATAAATGCTTACATATATATACATAAAGGAAGAAGATTATACCTCCTCAATGATGAATTGAGGGCTGAATTGGACAGCAAAAATTGATGAAGAAGATGATGGAAAATAGCCTCTAACTTGAAGCCTCAAGTGTGCAATACCCCAAGCTTTTGATGCACCAACACCACCCTTAATTTAGTTAGGATTTAGACACTTAATAAGCAAGATTACCAAGCTTTAAACCCTCCCTTTTGGCTCAAAATATTTCGGCCAGCAGCAGCTCTCAAAGGAATGAGAGGGTTTTTTTCAACCTATCTCTTTAATAAAATTGAGTCAAAAGCTTGGTTAAAGAATCATGCATGTACTTGAGCCATGTGTTGTCTTAAAAGTAACAAGAATAAGTATGGGTGTGTTTTCTTGGAGTTTCAAAGCCACCACCCATGTGGTGTTTTATAAAATGTTAAGTTTTAATTTTATAAAACTTATCTTAAACACCATGTACTTATTAAGTTACTTATATATTTTATAAACTAATTTATAAAATACAACACAACATAATTATTTAAACCTATAAATAATTAAATCTTAATATTTAAATTATCCAAATAATTTATCTCAAGTGATAATATTTTAGAAACCCGATTTTCTAAAATCCAAGTGTCGCGTATTTATTTAACGATCCAATCGTTAAGATTAAATACATATAAGGTGTCGGTAAGCTTGTTATTGGGTATGACCCGACTTGGATCATAACACATTAGCCACATTAATTTAATATGTCTCTCGGGCATACGAAATACCTTCAATCTCCCACTTGCATGAGAAACATAAGAAATTAATGCAAGTGACGGATACTACCTAACGACCATCCATCACCCCCAATATGTTATGACTTTGTGCCATTCAATAACATCATCCCTTTCGAGTTCCCATCTCGAATATGATTAGGTGAATCTTTCATTTATCCTTTCATCCTAGATGTCATGTTAAATCCAAGAGACACAGAGTGATCACTCTCTTTTAGATTTAACTTTATCAGGCCTTAGACATCTGACTCTCAACGAATAAGAGGGACAAATTCCATCTTGACTACATACGTCCTAGATATATACTTTGTATTACACCTGAGATCTTCCTTATGGACTACCATATTTCAGAATAGCGAAGGAAGGAATCAAGGCATAATACTTAGTGAATATCTGAACCTAATATGTGTCTCAGGTCAGAGGATACAATGATATTCGCCTTTACTCAAGATTACATGTGATCAACCACAAAGGCTCCATTTAGTAAATCTTGAGGGCGGGTCTTCCAATATTTGTATCCCACAAATATCTATGAACCTTGGTTGCAACCTTGCCCCACATTCATCCCGTGAATGTATACAAATGCAAGTTCATAATTTTCTAAACCTCACAATTGTTCCCACAAATGTGATCGACTACGGAATTTAGAATAATTACTTATTCATGGATAAAATATGCAAAATAGGAACATAACTCAAAATAAATTAATACCATAATTATATTAATGAGTTTGAACAATTTCGTTCCATTTCAATACTTAAAACAGATCACAACCAATCACTAGAATATTGAAGCCCTAATACACTAACATGCCCTTGATGTTTTGCACCATGTAAGAGTTTCGTGAGTGGATCCGCTATATTAAGATCTGTGTGAACTTTACGAATACATATCTTTCCCTTTTCAACTTCATCCCTTATGTAGTTGAATCTCCGCTCAATGTGACGGGTCTTTTGGTGAGCACGAGGTTCCTTGATTTGAGCAATCGCACCCTCGTTGTCACAAAAGATCTCAAGAGGGTCCTGAATGGAAGGGACTACTCCTAAGTCGTCGATGAATTTTTTCATCCATGCAGCTTCCTGAGCTGCCAATGATGCAGCGATGTACTCCGACTCTGTAGTGGATAAAGCAACAACATCCTGTTTCGAACTCTTCCAAGAGACCGCACCTCCATTTAATGTGAAGACATAACCGGATTGTGATCGAGAATCATCTCGATCAGTTTGGAAACTTGCGTCCACGTAACCTTTTACAGCGAGTTCCTCCTCACCAGACCCATATATTATAAACATATCCTTAGTCCTCCTAAGGTATTTTAATATATTTTTAACAACAATCCAATGACTATTTCCTGGGTTATTCTGATATCTACTTGTTAGGCTAAGAGCGCATGACACATCCGGTCTAGTGCATATCTCTTGTTCATCTTTCGTGGTGGGGCACTGAGATGAACTAAGGAGCGTTCCTCTTTGAATAGGTACCAAACTTTTCTTAGAGTTCTCCATCTTGAACCTTTTCAAGATCTTTTCAATGTATGCACTTTGATTCAAACCTATCAGTTTCTTGGATCTATCCATGTAGATCCCAATCCCCAAAACGTATTGTGCTTCTCCAAGATCCTTAATGGAGAAGCATTTACTTAACCAAGTTTTAACTCCTTGCATTGCCGGAATATCGTTCCCAAATAATAATATATCATCCACGTATAATACAAGGAACATAATAGTGCTCCTACTAGCTTTCTTGTATACACAAGCTTCATCACCATTTTTAATGAAGCCAAATTTCTTGGCCTCCTCATTAAAACGATGATTCCACATTCTAGATGCTTGTTTCAATCCGTAGATTGACTTCTTTAACTTGCATACCTTTTTAGGATATTTCGGATCAACAAAACCTTCAGGTTGAACCATATAGACATCTTCCTCAAGATGTCCGTTTAGGAAAGCAGTCTTGACATCCATTTGCCATATTTCATAATCATAATGAGCAGCAATGGTAAGTAATATCCTAATAGACTTTAGCATTGCCACAGGCGAAAAAGTTTCATCATAGTCAATCCCTTGAGTTTGAGTGAAACCTTTTGCTACAAGTCTAGCTTTATATGTATCCAAGTTTCCATGTATGTCGGTCTTCATTTTGAAAAGCCATTTACAATCAACTAGCCTTGAGCCAGTAGGTTGTTCAACAAGTTCCCAAACTTGGTTGTCATACATGGATTGCATCTCAGCGTTCATGGCTTCCTGCCATTTATGCTTATCAATCCTTGATAAGGCATCTTGGAAGTTTATTGGTTCATCCAAATCAACCACATAGCAACCATCCATGAGAAACCCATATCTCTCAGGAGGATTACTAATCCTACCAGATCTGTGAACGTCTTGTATACTTTGATCATCCATTTGATCATTCTCAACATTTTCATGTTGAGTGCTAGTGTCAACCAGTTGTGTATCATCTGCTTGATCTTGAACCTCTTCAAGCTCTATCTTCCTTTCACTATTTCCTTCCATTAGGAACTTAGTTTCAAGGAATTCAGCCTTCTGAGCAACAAATACATTCTGCTCGGAAGGATCATAGAAATAGTATCCCATATCATCCTTGGGATATCCTATGAAGATACACTTCGTGGATCGAGCATTCAACTTATTAGGGACGTAATGCTTAGGGTAAGCTTCACATCCCCATACCTTTAAGTATGAAAGAGATGGAGGTTTTCCAAACCACATCTCATGAGGTGTTCGTTCCACTTTCTTAGTTGGGGCCATATTTAGAATACGAGCCGCGAAGCATAGATAATAACCCCTAAATGATAGAGGCAATGAGCTTCTAGCCATCATAGATCGAACCATATCCATTAGGGTTCGGTTCCTCCTTTCAGAAACTCCATTAAGTTGGGGTGTTCCAGGAGGAGTGAGTTGCGAGATAATCCCACAACTTTTAAGATGATCTTGGAAAGCATCGCTTAGGTATTCACCTCCTCTATCAGTACGAAGTACCTTGATTGTCTTATTTAGTTGATTTTATACTTCGTTTGATATTCCTTGAATGCTTCAAAAGTTTCGTCCTTATGTCTTAACAAGTAGACATATCCGAAACGACTAAAGTCATCAATGAATGTGACGAAGTATCTTTCACCTTTCCTAGTCATGGGCTTAAAGGGTCCACATACATCCGAATGTATTAATCCCAATAAGTCTTTAGCCCTGTCATAGGTCCCTTTGAAAGGTGCTTTAGTCATTTTGCCTTGTAAACAAGATTCACATACATCAAACGAGTCTAGTTCATTTGATTTCAAAAGTCCATTCTTTTGAAGTGTATATATTCGATTCTTGTTTATGTGACCAAGGCGACAATGCCATAAGTAGGAATCACTCAAATCCCTTTTGAGTTTCTTGGTGTTTGCATGGTATATTGAGCTATTGTATGATATGTCATCATGAACCAATTCATAAATACCATTCACAGGCGAAGCCTTAAAATAGAACACGTTATCTAAATAAACATGGATATCATCATTAATGAAATTAAGATTAAAACCATATTGTTTCAAACGGGATACAGAAATAATGTTTCGTGATAAATCGGGTGAATACAAAACATTTTTCAAAATAAGCTCCAAACCACTTGGAAGCTTTAAAACAAAGTCTCCTTGAGCTTTCACTTGCACCCTTGCTCCATTTCCCATGAAGAGACTTGTTGTTCCCGCATCTTGATCACTTCTTTTGAACCCCTGTAAAGAATTGCAAATATGAGTTCCACATCCTGTGTCTAACACCCATGTATTAGAAGAAGTAATACTAAGCTCAATGTATACCATATATACATTACCTGAGGTTTGCCCTGCATCCCTCTTTTCTTTCAACTCCTTCATGTAGACCGGGCAGTTGCATTTCTAGTGACCCATTTCACCGCAACCGAAGCACGGATCTTCCTTGGGATTAGCTTTACTGGCAACCTTTTGCTTCTTCTTGTTGTTGGTTGGGGTAACCATCTTCCCCTTTCCCTTGCCCTTGCCTTGGTAGGTGGGTCCTTTCCTCTTAGCCGCCTTCGGCTTAGAAGTGTTACTGTTTTTGGACCCACCTTCATTGATCATAAACATGTGTGAAGCCCTTTTACCCATGCTCGCTTCGACCGTCTTTAGCATGGCATGCAATTCGCCAATGCTCTTATCCCATCCATTCATCTTGTAATTCATTACAAATGTGTCAAACCTCTTTGACAAGGAATTAAGGATAAGGTCTGTGGCTAATTCATTAGACACGTTGTAGTTTAGACGGTTCGCTCGATCAATTAGGCTTTTCATCTTAAGGACATAAGATGAAACGGATTGGGAGTCGTCCATCCGACATGCATGAAGCGCTCGGACCTTTTCAAAGCGCTCGACACGAGCTTGTTGAAGGAACATCTCCTTCAACTGTGTGATCATGTCATATGCACTATGATGCTCGAAATCCTTTTGGAGTTCTGGTATCATAGTCCCAAGCATGAGGCAAGAAACTTGCACCGAATCGGTGCAATATTTCTCCCAATAAGCCATGCCTTCCGTATCATCCTCGTCTGGTTGATCGGGAATGGGGTCCTCCAACACATACGCCCTATCCTCTAGTTTGAGGACAATTCTTAGATTGCGGAACAAATCCATGAAGTTCGTATGGTTGAGTTTTTCCTTTTCGAGGATTGACCTCAACGATAGGTTGTTAAAGTTGATAGGTGCGTTTGGAATGTTGTTGTTGTTATTGGCGGCCATCTACAAAATTTAACAAAGTTGTTTAAATATCAATTTTAATTTAACAATCAATACCCTTTAAATCCAGTTGATATTTATTAAATTTTAGAATCCAACGGTAAACTAAATTTCGGTTAGGTGACCTTTATCCCGTCATTTGATTTAGCTAGGTAGTCATTTATATGACAATTGCAATCCTTTTGCAACTTCTAAGTTATGGAATCATGCAATCCTTTTGCATGGCATATTTATTCCATCAACGCCTATTTGTTCCTCATGCTTCAGTGACCCTAAGTTCATGATTCCCAAATCAAGTCGTCCTACTTGCGTAAACGTGTAAATTCAACATACAAGTGGTTAGGTGACCTTTATCCCACAAGTGTGCGAAATTCACCTTAATCATATTAGTTTGCTCATAACGGTTAGGTGACCTTTATCCCATTATGAGTTCCCTAATATTTTTAAGTGTTGCACAAAAGGATGGCGTTTAACTTGTTTGCCTTGTTAATTAAAGGGAATTTAAGTTTTCATAATATCTAGTTTAAGAAAACTTTTATACCATACACCAACATGCATTTAGTGTATGGTTCATTTGAAATCCATTTTCAAGTCTAGTAATTTTAGCCAATTACTTGATATAAACCATTTTATATATATGATCCTTATCATGTTCTTAATAACCGTTTATTAATGTCCTTTTTGCCACTTTTAATTTAACCAATTAAATCGTCGTTAATGATGTCAAATTTAACCAATTAAATTACCATTTTAGTTTGTTGTTAATTTGTGGGATTAACTTGTAGCATACAAACATACAATTCACAATCATACAATAAACAACCATGCATGCAAAACAAATATGTTCACAATCAAGCCAATTTGGTAGACATTTGTTTAGCCGAAAACAAATGCCACCGGTTAAGGGTTATAATACAAAGTAGGAGATTTTAAATCTCCCACTTAATCTCGCATCCAAATTCTTCTTCTTGTGTTCTTCAAGTCTTCATCATCTTCATCATTTTACAAAATATATCCTAATACATTTTGCTCTAAAAAATGAAATTACAACCTAATCTATTTTACATACCAAATATAAAATAAATTACATAGCCAAAATAATATTACAAACCAATTGAATAAATATTATTACAAACCAAATTGAATGAATATTACACCCATATTGAAAGATTAACAAATCAACCAAACAAACATTCATTTAAACACAAGGTCTTGGCAATGATTGTGAACATCAATATATCAACAAATATTAACCAAATGGCAAACCCAAAACCATTTTGGAACCCCTTTAAATTCGGCCAAATTCATAAACCCACCCAAATCCATTAATTTTTGCATTTTACTTTCATGCATGTTAGTAGAATGCAAAGTTGATGGGTTTTAAAGACCATATATAAGAAGCATATTTCATAGACTTCGGCTCTGATACCATTGATGGAATTCAACATATCAACAAGTTCATAATGTTAACTTGATCATAAAACCCATTCATGTAAAGTTATAACAAGCGGAAGCATGATAATTTAGAAAGCAAGTTAATATGTTAAACCATTTAGATGAATTCCATGTAGTTATCAAGTCATAAAATAAATGCTTACATATATATACATAAAGGAAGAAGATTATACCTCCTCAATGATGAATTGAGGGCTGAATTGGACAGCAAAAATTGATGAAGAAGATGATGGAAAATAGCCTCTAACTTGAAGCCTCAAGTGTGTAATACCCCAAGCTTTTGATGCACCAACACCACCCTTAATTTAGTTAGGATTTAGACACTTAATAAGCAAGATTACCAAGCTTTAAACCCTCCCTTTTGGCTCAAAATATTTCGGCGAGCAGTAGCTCTCAAAGGAATGAGAGAGTTTTTTTTCAACCTATCTCTTTAATAAAATTGAGTCAAAAGCTTGGTTAAAGAATCATGCATGTACTTGAGCCATGTGTTGTCTTAAAAGTAACAAGAATAAGTATGGGTGTGTTTTCTTGGAGTTTCAAAGCCACCACCTATGTGGTGTTTTATAAAATGTTAAGTTTTAATTTTATAAAACTTATCTTAAACACCATGTACTTATTAAGTTACTTATATATTTTATAAACTAATTTATAAAATACAACACAACATAATTATTTAAACCTATAAATAATTAAATCTTAATATTTAAATTATCCAAATAATTTATCTCAAGTGATAATATTTTAGAAACCTGATTTTCTAAAATCCAAGTGTCGCGTATTTATTTAACGATCCAATCGTTAAGATTAAATACATATAAGGTGTCGGTAAGCTTGTTATTGGGTATGACCTGACTTGGATCATAACACATTAGCCACATTAATTTAATATGTCTCTCGGGCATATGAAATACCTTCATACTCCCCATCTTTCTTTCTTTTTGGCATTTTATTTTATCACATCTATTTTTATCAAAACCTAAAATTCTTTTTGGTGCTCTCCTCTTCTCCCTCTCCCTTTGCCGTCGCCACACATCACCACCATCGTCATCATCCTTCATCAAATCAAGGCTTGGATCATCCATTGTTATACATCAACGCGTTCCTCATTCCGTTCTCTACGCGATTATACTTCTTGTTTCTCGATTAGGGTATAAACCCTAACCCTAGAACTTTTAATTTTTCTTTATTTTTCTGTATTTTGATTATATATTAATAGTATGATGATTACTTGTGGTTGTAATGGTGTTTGTATGCATAGAATTACTCGTAAACACATGTTTTCAGTTTGATATAATTGGGACAGCAGCTTTTTCGTGTGTTTCTGATATTGTGACTGTTATAAAAGTTAAAATAAAGTATCTAGATGATTTCCTCTCATCAATACATTAATTTTAGACTCCGGATTCATGTCGTTTCGATTCCCGGAGCCCTAGATATGATCAAAGTGGTATTTTGTTAAGATTGAAATGTGATTTTGGTATGAACCAAGTTTGGTCCGACTTTGTGACCATATTTGGTGACTTTAGGGTGTGTTAGTATGTTAGGATTAATGGTAGGACGAACTTTCATGTTCGGGTCATCTAAATCCGAGCCACGAATCACCCGTTACGTCTAAAACACGATTTTGATTGAATTAAAGTTTCAAGTGGTGTCATGGCTGATCACCACGAATTTTAAGCTGTTCTTGGTGTGTTCTTGAGTGTACCAAAGTTTCGGGTGGTTTTATTAGGCGGAGATATATGTAAGGCTCGCCGAAAACCGACACCCGGGGCTCAGGATACGACCCGATGAACTTTTGATTTAAAACTTATGATTAATAATTAAACTTATGATATAAATAATGAATTTCATTATCATTTAATTACTTATGATAAAAATAATTATTATTATTTAAGACTTATGATATATATTTATTATATCATTTAATTATTACTTATGATTTAATTAACATTTTAATTAAACTTATGGTTAATAATACTTTCATTATTAATGGAAAATACTTATGATAAGTATTAAACTTATATTATAAGATTATTATTATAAGACTTATAATAAGGATTAATTAATTATTTAATTATTATAAGGCTTAGTTATTATTTAATTATAATTTAAATATTAAATACTTATGGTTTAATAATTATAATTAGAAACTTATGATATGATTAATAATTCATAATTAATTAATAATACTTATGATATGATTTAAAATTTATTATTAATTAATAATACTTATATTATGACTAATATTTAATTAATTAATTAAATAATTATGTTATATTAAATATATCATTTAAACTAATATTAACTTTAATAATTCATTTTAATTTAATTAAACTTATGTTATGACATAATTAGACATATTTAAATTTAATAAACATTATAACTTACATTATTATTACAACTTACACTTTTAAAATTAACGTTGACCATGTTTGACCAAGGTTGACTTTTGAGTTGACTTTCGGTTGACTTTGACTTTCAGTTGACATTTGTTGACTTTCTAATTAAGGAAACTTTTCTAACTTATAAACTTTCCTAAAATAGCAACTTTCTAAATTTGGAAACTTTCCAAAAATAGAAACTTTCCAAAAATAGAAACTTTCCTAAAATAGAAACTTTCCAAAAATAGAAACTTTCCAAAAATAGAAACCTGCTAAAAATAGAAACTTTCTAAAAATAGAAAGTGTGTGTTCGTAAGCTGTTCCGATCAAACCGATGCATGTTGAGTATTGTTCTATGACTACTTGCAACATGTACAATAGCTATCATACTAAGACTTGACCTAAGTTAGTTATTTATATCGACCTTCTTTATTTATAGGTCGGCGTTGTGATCATTCCTGATCACTTTACTTCATTTGCTGTTCGCATATTTGTGTGGTTACTACTTTTGCTATTAAGGTGAGTTATAGTCCCATTTTTCTATTTTAAATATTTTGGGATGAGAATACATGCAATTTATTTATATTTTGGACACAAGTGGAAGTTGGTTTAAATTATTCATTGTGAGTTGAACAAAAATATTCCCTAGTCTGGTAACTGTAATCATTGGTTTCTACTGGTGAACGCGAATCCTATGGATAGATCTATCGGGTTTGACAACCCTATTTCGAGCTAGTCGCGCTAGCAATTTATAATCAGAATGTTTAGTACTTCGTATTTTATTGTAGATACACTTGTTCGGTGTATATTATTTATTGTGTTTGGCAAGGGTAAATAAATGGTTAAGTGGTTACCAGGTGGCTCACGAAAAATAGAATAATATTTTTATATGTTTTCTAGCATATAATTTTGTGGTCCAAAAAGGAGTTTTTATGTTTTTAAACATAAATTTTTATGGTTTTTATTAAATATTGTTTGCAATATTAAACCTATAATTCACTCAACATTTTTGTTGACAGTTACTCGCATGTTTTATTCTCAGGTTCATGATTGATTGCTTCCGCTGTGCTTAGAGAGTCTGCATATTTATGATGGCAGCTTTTGTTAAACAATAACTTGCATTCTATTTTGATACATTTAATAGTGGATACTGTTGACTTTGTTTTGTTCAACTTTTGGTTAAGTAATAATGTATGATTTTTCTAAACTTACATATTTTGATAGGTTTCCTTTATAGGAAATTATTTTTAAATAAAGAATGCAAGATTATTTATCAAATTCATATAGAGTTATGATCAAGCTGTGGGACCAAGATAACGATGGTCGTCAAGTGTACTTTGACGGGTCGTTAAAGTTGGTATCAGAGCGTTGGTTGTAGGGAATTAGGTGTAGGGAATTAGGCTGCATTAATGTCGATACTCGAGTCAATAAGGTGCATTAGTGAGTCTAGTCTACAGCCCGTCCTATAATATATTATTATATGTGATTATTTGTATTGTATTGGTATGTATATTGTTATCATACATACATCTCTATTATGTTCTGAATCCGAGAGGAACTCCCATTCTGATTTAAACATATTCTCTGATTCTTGCGAACTTATCGTTATAATAACACCTCGGGTAGTGAAACCGAGGGATGTCATTCTTGACTTCTGAAATTCTCGACATTTCTATGTCATCTATTATGGTTATGTATATAACGCTTAATTTATATTACGCGAGATGTCAATCTTAACTTCTAAATGCTCGGCATTTCAATGTCAGCTATTATGTTTAGGTATATAACATTCTTGTTATACTACGTGCCTTTGTGCCGTTGTGCCTATGTGCTTTGGTTTTTGAACCGAAAAATCTCATTCTTGACTTTTAGAGATTCTTAGTACTTCGAAGACATTTTTATGTCATCGTTACTCCTATTCATTACTTTTGATATTTTTATCTCTTGTGCTATCCTTAGCATATTGTTTAAGAAATCGTTTTAGAGAAATTGTGTGGAAATTCGAGGTTGATCGCGTATCCTGACCTCATGTAGTGCTATTGAAATGGAACTATGAATTAGTGAAATATAATGGCGTCAGGCCAACATGATTATATTACGTTAATTCATAAAGAAGTCCCAATATTGTGACATGATGAATAGAAAGCGAGTCAAAGAAAATTTTTACACTACTCATTCAGAAGTTTCGATGTATTACATGGATAGGGAAAATATTCATTATCTTATTTGTTGATATACGAGAAGCTCGTTTTAATCAGATTATCTATCTCATGCTATATCCTTCATAACTCGCTTGTTAGCAACAGCTTCGCTCGGGAACAGTTTTGGTCCAAGGACTTATGTCCTGATAGTAGTCAAAACGACATTTAACTCATTGGTTTTCATGACCTCGTAACATTTGTTGGTTAAATGTCGCACGACGAATCAAGTCATTTACTCGATCTTTCACGATCTTACTTCAACTTGTAACCTCTGAAATACAGATACTCTGTTTATCATCGGGAGTTTTACACATTTGTTTAATTGGGCGGTTCTCACGAGATTTATAGGCAAATAGAAGTAATGAAATATTTTTTCATGTATACAATTGATAAAATCATATATGTATGTATGAATTCAAAATGAATAAATTTACCCTTACCTATTTTGGCTAGTATATACTAAATCATACCTTCAAAACTATTTTAAAATCGCTCATTTATTGAGCCATTTAACTAAGTCAATTTGTTTTATATAAAATGGTACCCGTTGTACATACTTCTAAATTTACTAAGAACTTCGTTCCGTTTATGTTGTCACATCAAACATTTAAAGCTTTTATCAAAACTCCTTTGATAGATTTTATCAAATTTTCGCATTACTCTACAGAGTGTTTGGATCACAGTTCTTCTCATCCTCCGTTTAAGGATGAAACCTACCATTAAGTTCATTGATAGAAACTCTTACACCACTTTGGATGCCGGTTTTATTAAATTTGTTGGAAAGTCCTTGCGCTCGTAAAATTTACCCTCTTATGGTTGGACATGGCCGAAACGCGGACCGGTAAATCAATTTTCTGGGGTACACTCGGTGGTCACCCTATTGTAGAAAAGGCGCTAGGTGGGTTTCTACCCCAACTGTTGTTATGGTGGGTATTATGGATATATATTACACTAGACCGTTTGAGGATTTTCTACTCTCAATATTCGCTGTCAACCGCAACACCCTAGTAAACATCAATCCGTAGCATTCAATACCTTGAGATACACGAAATTATTTTTGGAGATTCATCTCACCTGGAGTCGACCATTCTTTATAACCCATGATTCGTGTTCTTTTCATCCGCACATAAATTTAAGAATCTGGATGAATCCTAGATTTCCTCGCTCATTGTACAAGGAAGTTCACTCTCGTCGAAATATCACACCTTTCGTACGTCTTCCTTTTAGAAATGTAATGAAAATTTACTTTGAAGTCCATGATCCTCGTTATCTCCTTTTAGAGAACTGCCTTAAATATCTATGCCACCGATGTGACTACTCCATATATAGTTTCCTTCATTGTTGCAACTATATTTCATTCGTCCCAGTTCGTCCCCTTGGGGAGCTCCAGTTTTGTTTGTCAAGAAGAAAGATGGTTCGTTCCGATTGTGTATTGATTATCGCGAGTTAAACAAGCGTACTATTAAGAATCGTTACCCTTTTCCGAGAACTGATGATCTGTTCGATCAACTTCAAAGTTCGTTCATTTATTCTAAGATTGATCTTCGTTCTGGTAATCACCAATTGCGCGTTAAAGAATCTGATGTTCCGAAAACCGCTTTTCGCACCCGTTATGGTCACTTCGAATTCCTTGTTATGCAGTTCGGATTGACAAATGCACCTCTTGTATTCATGAACCTTATTAACCGTGTGTGTAGACCCTATCTGGGCAAATTTGTTATTGTTTTCATCGACGAGATCCTTATTTATTCAAAGATTGATGAAGAGCACGAAGAACATTTGAAGTTGATGCTTAATTTATTGAGAAAAGGAGAATTGTACGCTAAGTTCTCTAAGTGTGCTTTTTGGTTACGAGAAGTTCAATTCCTTGGACATATTGTTAGTAAACAGGGAATACAAGTTGATCATGCCAAGATTGAGGCAATCAAGAAGTGAGAAATTTAGAAAACTCCTACTCAGATTCGTCAGTTCCTAGGGTTGGCAGGTTACTATAGGAGATTCATTCAAAATTTCTCTCGTATAGCGACACCTCTGACTGCTTTAACGCACAAGGAGAAGAAGTACGAGTGAAAGGATGAACAAGAGATTGCTTTTCAAGCTTTGAAGAAGAAGTTGACTACCGCTCCAATATTATCACTACCTGATGGTAATGATGATTTTGTTATTTATTATGATGCTTCGCGTCAAGGCTTTGGTTGTGTTTTGATTCAACGTAAGAAATTTATTGCGTACGCGTCACGTCAGTTGAAGATTCACGAGCAGAATTACATAACCCGTGATTTAGAGTTGGGAGCTGTTGTGTTTGTGCTTAAGATTTGCAGACATTATCTATATGGGGTCAAAGGTACAGTGTACACTGATCACAAAAGTCTTCAACATATCTTTGATCAAAGATAGTGGGATATGAGGTAGCAAAGATGGGTTGAATTGTTGAACGATTATGATTGTGAACTCCTTTAGCTATTCTGGGAAAAAGTCAATGTCGTGGCTGATGCTTTGAGTCAAAAGGAGAGAGTTGAACCTCGTAGGTTTAGAGCCTTAAATATGACCATTCGAACAAACCTCATAAGGTAGATTCTTGCAGCTCAACAAGAAGCCTTGAAGGAGGAGAATTTTGTAACGGGAAGGTCCGAGGCTCGAGTAAACAGTTAGAGGTACGAACCGATGGTAATCGGCATTTTACGGGACGCCTTTGGGTTCTGAAATTTGGTGATTTGCGACAACTTGTTTTAGATGAAGCTCATAAGTCTGGGTACTCTATTCATCCTGGTTCAGGAAAGATGTATCATGATCTTAAGGAGCTGTATTGGTGGCCTAATTTGAAAGCTAATGTGGCTACGTATGTGGCTAAGTGTTTGACCTATGCTAAGGTTAAAGCTGAACATCAGAAATCGTCTGGACTTTTGGTGCAACCTGAGATTCCCGAGTGGAATTGGGAAGGTATTACAACGGATCTTATTACGAAGTTACTGAGAGTTGTGGGTGGTTATGATACCATTTGGGTGATTGTTGACCGACTCACAAAATCAGCTCATTTCTTACCGATTAAGGAAACAGATTCGATAGGGAAGCTTACTCGTTTGTATTTGAAGGAGATTGTTTCAGGGCATGGTGTTCCTGTATCTATTATTTCAGACCGAGACAGTCGATTTATATCGAGGTTTTGGCAACCCTTACAGGAAGCTTTGGGAACTAAATTGGATAAGAGCACCGCTTATCATCTGCAGACGGATGGTCAGAGTGAAAGGATCATTCAAACATTGGAAAACATGTTACAAGCATGCGTGATTGATTGTGGTAATGGGTGGGATAGATACTTGCCATTGGCTGAATTTTCATATAATAACAGTTATCATGGAAGTATTAAAGCCGCACCGTTTGAAGCTCTGTATGGAAGAAAGTGTAGGTCTCCTATCTGTTGGAATGAGGTTGGGGATGCTCAACTCACAGGTCCAGGAATTATTCATGAGACTACTAAGAAAATCGTACAGATTAAAGAAAGATTGAGAACTGCCAGAAGTCGGCAAAAGAGCTATGCCACAAGGAGAAGGAAATATATTAAGTATCAGGTCGGTGACCGTGTTATGTTAAAAGTATCACCTTGGAAGGGTGTGGTACGATTTGGTAAGAGAGAAAAGTTGAATCCTCATTTTTTTGGACCGTTTGAGATTATTGAGAGAGTTGGACCCGTGGCTTATCGTTTGAAATTGCCACAAGAACTCAGTGTTGTTCATGATGTTTTTCATGTGTCAAATTCGAAGAAGTTTTTGGCCGAGGCTGATGAAACTAGTCCTCTGGAGGAACTTCATGTTGATAAGCAACTTCATTTTATTAAGGAACCTGTTGAAATTATGGATCGAGATGTTAAGACTCTTAAGCAGAGTAGAATTCCTATTGTGCGAGTTAGATGGAACGCCAGACGCGGTCCCAGGTTCACTTGGGAGCGTGAAGATCAGATGAAGCAGAAGTACCCGCATTTGTTCCCAGATGCTGAGTCAACCCCTGCACCTACTTAAATTTCGGGACGAAATTTCCGTAACGGGAAGGTACTGTCACGACCATACTTTTTCCGTTATCTTTTATCGTTAATTATTTAATGACCGTTAACTGTTAAATGTGCTACGTCATTTCTATGACCTATATTATTATTTTTATAATAATATATATATTAAATTAATTATTAAGTGTTATGTGAATAATTGTATTCATATTTTAATTTATACGTTTCCACGTGTCGCGGATTTCTATCCAGCGAATCTTTTCGGTTTTCAAACCAACGGTCGAGTTTTTAGGATTTTTAAATCCTAATTATTTTAAATATGATATTTTAAGATCATATAATTATATAGAGTATTTATATTTATTTTTCGTCGCGCGTTTGTTATCTCTCCGAATTTTTTAATCGCGTAATCGTGTTTTCATGTTTCGGGATTCGTTCGGGCTTTTGGGCCATAAGGAATTGATCACTTAGCAATTTGGGCTAGTGGGGCCCACCCCACACACCCCTCATCGGCCGAAACCAAGAGGGGAGGGAGTAATACTCCCCATCTTTCTTTTTTTTTGGCATTTTATTTTATCACATCTATTTTTATCAAAACCTAAAATTCTTTTTGGTGCTCTCCTCTTCTCCCTCTCCCTTTTCCATCGCCACACATCACCACCATCATCATCATCCTTCATCAAATCAAGGCTTGGATCATCCATTGTTATACATCAACGCGTTCCTCATTCCGTTCTCTACGCGATTATACTTCTTGTTTCTCGATTAGGGTATAAACCCTAACCCTAGAACTTTTAATTTTTCTTTATTTTTCTGTATTTTGATTATATATTAATAGTATGATGATTACTTGTTGTTGTAATGGTGTTTGTATGCATAGAATTACACGTAAACACATGTTTTCGGTTTGATATAATTGGGACATCAGTTTTTTCGTGTGTTTCTGATATTTTGACTGTTATAAAAGTTAAAATAAAGTATCTAGATGAGTTTCTCTCATTAAGACATTAATTTTAGACTCCGAATTCATGTCGTTTCGATTTCTGGAGCCCTAGATATGATCAAAGTGGTATTTTGTTAAGATTGAAATGTGATTTTGGTATGAACCAGGTTTGTTCCAACTTTGTGACCATATTTGGTGACTTTAGGGTGTGTTAGTGTGTTAGGATTAATGGTGGGATGAACTTTCATGTTCGGGTCATCTAAATCCGAGCCACGAATCACCCGTTACGTCTAAAACACGATTTTGATTGAATTAAAGTTTCAAGTGGTGTCATGGCTGATCACCATGACTTGTGGGCTATTCTTGATGTGTTCTTGAGTGTACCAAAGTGTCGGGTGGTTTGATTAGGCGGAGATATATGTAAGGCTCGCCGAAAACCGACACCCGGGGCTCAGGATACGACCCGATGAACTTTTGATTTAAAACTTATGATTAATAATTAAACTTATGATATAAATAATGAATTTCATTATCATTTAATTACTTATGATAAAAAATAATTATTATTATTATTTAAGACTTATGATATATATTTATTATATCATTTAATTATTACTTATGATTTAATTAACATTTTAATTAAACTTATGGTTAATAATACTTTCATTATTAATGGAAAATACTTATGATAAGTATTAAACTTATATTATAAGATTATTATTATAAGACTTATAATAATGATTAATTAATTATTTAATTATTATAAGGCTTAGTTATTATTTAATTATAATTTAAATATTAAATACTTATGGTTTAATAATTATAATTAGAAACTTATGATATGATTAATAATTCATAATTAATTAATAATACTTATGATATGATTTAAAATTTATTATTAATTAATAATACTTATATTATGACTAATATTTAATTAATTAATTAAATAATTATGTTATATTAAATATATCATTTAAACTTATATTAACTTTAATAATTCATTTTAATTTAATTAAACTTATGTTATGACATAATTAGACATATTTAAATTTAATAAACATTATAACTTACATTATTATTACAACTTACACTTTTAAAATTAGCGTTGACCATGTTTGACCAAGGTTGACTTTTGAGTTGACTTTCGGTTGACTTTGACTTTCAGTTGACATTTGTTGACTTTCTAATTAAGGAAACTTTCCTAACTTATAAACTTTCCTAAAATAGCAACTTTCTAAATTTGGAAACTTTTCAAAAATAGAAACTTTCCAAAAATAGAAACTTTCCTAAAATAGAAACTTTCCAAAAATAGAAAGTTTCCAAAAATGGAAACCTGCTAAAAATAGAAACTTTCTAAAAATAGAAAGTGTGTGTCCGTAAGCTGTTCCGATCAAACCGATGCATGTTGAGTATTGTTCTATGACTACTTGCAACATGTACAATAGCTATCATACTAAGACTTGACCTAAGTTAGTTATTTATATCGACCTTCTTTATTTATAGGTCGGCGTTGTGATCATTCCTGATCACTTTACTTCATTTACTGTTCGCATATTTGTGTGGTTACTTCTTTTGCTATTAAGGTGAGTTATAGTCCCATTTTTCTATTTTAAATCTTTTGGGATGAGAATACATGCAATTTATTTATATTTTGGACACAAGTGAAAGTTGGTTTAAATTATTCATTGTGAGTTGAACAAAAATATTCCCTAGTCTGGTAACTGTAATCACTAATTTCTACTGGTGAATGCGAATCCTATGGATAGATCTATCGGGTTTGACAACCCATTTCGAGCTAGTCGCACTAGCAATTTATAATCGGAATGTTTAGTACTTCGTATTTTGTTGTAGATACACTTGTTCGGTGTATATATTATTTATTGTGTTTGGCAAGGGTAAATAAATGGTTAAGTGGTTACCAGGTGGCTCACGAAAAATGGAATAATATTTTTATATATTTTCTAGCATATAATTTTGTGGTCCAAAAAGGAGTTTTTATGTTTTCAAACATAAATTTTTATGGTTTTTATTAAATATTGTTTGCAATATTAAACCTATAATTCACTCAACATTTTTGTTGACAGTTACTCGCATGTTTTATTCTCAGGTTCATGATTGATTGCTTCCGCTGTGCTTAGAGAGTCTGCATATTTATGATGGCAGCTTTTGTTAAACAATAACTTGCATTCTATTTTGATACATTTAATAGTGGATGCTGTTGACTTTGTTTTGGTCAACTTTTGGTTAAGTAATAATGTATGGTTTTTCTAAACTTACATATTTTGATAGGTTTCCTTTATAGAAAATTATTTTTAAATAAAGAATGCAAGATTATTTATCAAATTCATATAGAGTTATGATCAAGCTGTGGGACCAAGATAACGATGGTCGTCAAGTGTACTTTGACGGGTCGTTTCATCGATGATCAATAAGATTTGAACAATACTTGATCACGTTAATCAACTCAAACCTGCAGCGACCCGACAAAATCGTCATTACGGCGCCGTCTACTTAGGTCCCGTCACGTGGTCATAAGTCTTTAAAACAACATTTGACCAAAATATGTCGCATTCATTTCAAAAGTAAGGATGTTTCAAGGTTTACAAAGTAGTTCAATTACTAAACATGTTACAACGTTTTAAAGTACTATTGAAACCTATGCGACACAATTTAAAAGTAAGTCAAAAGACGCTCCATGTATGCATGTATACTCGACATCCAAGCAAGTATCAAAAATAGCGTGCGGAAGCATGTAACACTTAACGTTCAAGGACCTGAGAAAAACATAGAAAATCTGTCAACGAAAACGTTGGTGAAATCATAAGTTTAGTAAGTGAGTACGTAAGTAAGTAAGTTGAACCACAAGATTTATAATGTTGGAGTAATAGTATGATCATTCTAATAATGGTTATCACGAGTACCCAATTATCAAGGCTTAACTAACGTTACCCCATCACATAGTGTTAGAACATACACTTATTCTCGAAAATGTATTTCATCCGCATAACGGTAGCGAACAGTCCGAATGAGGGTTTGTCAAACCCATATGGCCATACAACATAAGTTCTCGCTTACACCCGGCAAGTGTAACTAATGATAATCGAATTGAGGATTTTTGTTCTAACTCGTACGTAGAATGTTTGTTTCCGTACTTGTGTTCACTTTGTAAAACGAAACGTTTATGTTTTCTCATCCCAAATGTAAGTTTAAAAGAGTAAAAGTGGGACTATAATCTCACCTTGAGTGCACGAATATAAATGTACTTCACAAGTAAGCATGTGCAAAGAACGAATGCTAGTCTCGACCTAAACAAATAGGTTGTATCAATAACGGTAGACATGGTCGGTCAAAGTTGCTCAATTAGTCCTATGGCTTGTTATGACTCGATTATATATAACATGTGAATCACGTTGTCAAGATTCATGCAAGGTACAAGTATAAAAGCATGTTAGAACGATTGCATAAGTGTTCGGTTAAGTTTGAATAAAAGTCAACTTTGGTCAAGTCAAAGTCAACGAAAAAGTCAACACGTTCGGGTCAAGTCTCGGACAATTTTTCTGAGTTTTATAATCATATATGAGCATGTTAGAACAAGTTACATGTTAATCAGGGGTGCATAGCATAGTTGGAATTAAACGAAAAATGACCAAGTTGGACAGCGTCCAAAAGTTCTGGACGGCGTCCAGCAATGAAGGACTGGACGGCGTCCAATGATTTGGACGGCGTCCAAAATGGTACACAGATCCTGCTTGCTGAAATCACACAAGCGCACGAACCAAACTTCAAACAATCACAATTTATGATCCGCAAACAATCAAAACATGCATCTTATATCACCGGAAAGGTATTTTGACGAGGAATGTAACTAACTGTAACACCCTGATTTTTTTTTTTTTTTTAAACACAGTGGAAGACTTAATTCACATAAATACCCTTAGTTAATTACAAACATGATTATCACAAATCATTATCTAGTTACTTATTACAAACCACCGGTGTTACGTTAAACAACTAGTTACATATTTATAAAAGTTAAGACATCAAAGTTCGTCTTGTCAAACATATCGTCAACCCGACGCCTGTCCCTACCAGCACTAATATCCAAAACCTGCAAGGGAGGAGGTGATGGGGGTTAGCACGAGGCTAAGTGAATGGAATCATCTAACAGATCTAGCATACAGTACCAACTTGTACAACTACAGCAACTACAACAATCAATAACAGGCAGCTGACAACTAATAACTAGTAACTATCAACTGGCAACAATCAACTAGCAACTATGCTCCAACTAGAGACTCGGCGGCTTGTACGAGCACACGAACACTAGCTGATCAGTCTAGCGTCTACCGAAAGTCCTTACTACTGAATCCCCGGTATAGTAAATCCACACGCAGGTGATGCGTCATTCAGCACTATACTCAACAAACAGTAGCCAACTGGACCCAACCACAACAAGGTTGACCTCCCTGAGCTGAACCTAACAACAGTAGGTTCCAACAGGCAACTACAATTTATGCACACAACTGTTAAGCAACTACCACTATGAACAACTGTTCCTACGACTAGCATGACAACTCTACGATGATCATTATTACAACATATCTACTAAGCATAGCAACTATAACAGTATAACATAGTAGCACAACTTGCTACTCTATACTACACCCGGGGATAATCCCACTCACCGATTACCAGCAACAGAAGGCATTCAGAATTCTAATCTTACTGAGCCTTCTCTTCGTCCTTATCACCTGAGAATAGACATAACACAGTCAATATACATATCTCAATCAATAGTATAATCAAATCATACTATAAACTAGGTTATAACACCATATATTCATAATTTTATGAGTCTACATCATGACTCCATTCAATAATGGCATACAGGTGCGTGCAAAACACGACATACACACTAAAACTCCTTTTCTGACCCAAAAATAGTTTGATCTAGTTTCTTAAAAGTTCACCATTGAAAAGTATTCTTTATTACGATTCTAACGATAGTTTATTCATCAAAAACGGAGTTACGTTTTGAAAGTTACGCCCGTTTCAATTTCATAAAAGGTACTGTAGCAAATAGTGGCACTGTAGCAACTCGACTGTAGCAAACAGTGACACTGTAGCAAAAAGGTACTGTAGCAAATAGTGACACTGTAGCAACTCGGACTGTAGCAAATAGTGACACTGTAGCAACTCGGTACTGTAGCAAATAGTGACACTGTAGCAACTCGGGCACTGTAGTAAATAGTGACACTATATCAACTCGGTACTGTAGCAATTCGGTACTGTAGCAAACACTGTAGCAAAATACTGTAGCAACTGGGTTACGAACAAAAGTTGCTGATTTCGAATTTTTTTTTTGACCAAAACTCGATTTTTGAACGATTTTGATCAAATTTTAAGCACATGGAAGCTACTAAACATATATACAACCTATTTCTAACATCAATTAAGCATAACTAACATATTTCATGAAGATTCAAGCTCAAAAACCACACTTTTTACTCAAGAATATAAAAACCCATTTAATCAAGAATCAAAGCAAGGATTCAACAAGACAAACCTGAGATGATGCTCACAATGATGCTAGAAATCAGTTTCTAAAGTCTCTTAATCCAATTTCAAGTTTAGATCAACTAGGGTTTGTGAAGGAGATAGAGATTAGGTACGGTGTTTGTTTAGAAGCTTCAAGAAAATAAGAGAAGTAGCTTAATTCTAGCTTTTATATTTAGGTTAAATACAATACCTCATCACACACGGGTATTTACCAGTTATCTGATATCTTTCGTACTTCGTTAGGAGGCCCTAACGGAGTCTAAATTCAACAAACGAACCTGTTCTGTGACCCTTGTCACAAACTGGTCTCAACTAAACAACCAAATAATTATAAACATATAATTATAAAAATCACTAATTACGCCCTACCCCAGGGTACAATGGTCATTTCATCTAGGCCCAAAATGCGGGTGTTACAAATCTACCCTCCTTAAAAGAGATTCCGTCCTCGGAATCGGGTCAACTATGGTCAACAAACCCAAAAATTGTTACTCGCACTGCCAAAATACACGGTTAACTTTATCGATCTTATCCCCTATACCGACAATATCCACCACAATTGCATAGGGAAATGAGATTCCTGACGTCAATACACTCCCGATACCAAATAAATTGTCAGAATCTTCGTCGATCAACGTCCGTTAATCCACTTAAGCCCACAAATTACACGATCAAGTCAAATAATCAGAGTCAAATTCGTGTTTCTTCGCCATTCCGTATCATAAATTTCACGATCTGTCATCTAATTCAACTCTTTATACAATCCACTTTTCCCAATTATCCAAAGCTTAGGCAATAGAATTAGTCATCATGCTAAAATCTATACCTAGGTCCACGAAATTGTCTCGTAAGTCAACAGAACTTCACAGGTTATTCGTCTCATATCCAGTCACATCACAATCCAATATAGCACAGGCCGCCTAATTTTCCTTCAGCTTCCCAGAAATTCCGTATGATTTATCACAATATACTTCTGTTGGCCAGACACAAGCATATTATCCTAAATCATACCTTCATTCTGAGTTGCTCGTAACGGAAAAATTCTACTTGTCTCATTCACTAACTTATGTCCAATCAATTTCCTCAATAAGCATCGGTAATTAATTTAACTACTTTATGACTAATCAATCACAACATCTGTCCAATCATAGTTACTCAAACCTTGTCTATCAATCATCCAAATATAATCTATCAACCAGATCATACATCCAACAAGCTTAGGAAATACCGTCATAACAATCATACTCATGCCACTATCCAACAACTTCATCTCGTCCAAAAGTCCACTACACAAACATACTCAACGCATCTCTATCCAAGTCACGGTTCTCAATCCCAAAAAGTCAACCTAAGGGTCACCCTTACCCCACATGGCACAGAAGGGTCGCAACTAAAACATAAACAACATAATGCAACAAAATAAATCTTACACTACTATCAAGATCTACTAATCTACCACACATATATATACACCCAATCATATACATGTATATAACTAAACAATACGACGATTTTGAAGCATACCTGTATTCACATCATATTCAACATCTGCATCTGCAACCATCTGATAAGCTCTTGCTGTTTCCGTAGGTGGATTCTTTCTTTTCTGCCCAACTTGAGAACCAGAAGATCCACCTACTGTTCCCGACTGCGCTCCTGGCCCCGCCCCAGAACTCGATCCTCTTACATACGGACACTGAGCTGACCTATGCCCCACTTGATGACATCTCCAACATACATCCTCTTGGAACGAACACATCCGAATCTCGTGTCCCACAATACCACATCTCAAACATCTTTTAGTTGAATCTGAACAAGGACCACTATGAGATGATCTGCAACTATAACACCAAGAATTCTGACTTGATGCTGACCCACTCTGTTCTGACCCACTCTTATGTTTCAACTTAACAGACTTCTTTGACCTAGAGTCCGAATGACTCATCACCTGATCTTGTTGTGACATCTCATAACCTATTATTCTATTCCTTGCTGCTCTGACATCATCCTCTACCATCTTGGCCATAACAAACGCTTGCGATAACGTCGTCGCCATCCTAACCATTGTTCTGTACTCTGGTAAAATTATGTTAACAAAGTGCTGAATTCTGGACTGCTCATCTGGAACCCACTGTTGCACAAATCTTAATTTATCCATATACTGCTCAATCACCTCATCTATCGTCATCTGAGGTGTCATTTTCATCGCCAGAAATTCCGTCTTAATTCGATTGAGGTCATAAGATGAACAATACTGCTTACAAACTTTACTATAAAATTGTTCCCAAGTAATCATGTTCACTTGCTCTTTTGGTATACTAGAAATAACCGTATCCCACCAAACCATTGCCCTATTCTTCAGCATACGACTAGCATAAATAACCTGCAATTCTGGTTCACACTGACATGCCTCAAAAACCTTTTCTATCTCTCTTAACCAGTTAAGTGTTACCGTTGGGTTAGAACTTCCTGAGTACTCTGGTGGATTACAATTCAGAAACTGTTTGAAGGTACATTTCTTTGGTTGTTGAAACATCGGCGTCTGATACGAACCCCACATCTGATTTGGGAACTGTTTATTAAACTGAGGTGACATCTGATACTGTTGAGGAAACTGATATTGAGGTGGTAACCATTGCTGTTGTTGGAAAGCACTTCCAATTTGCTGATAATTATTTGACTGCACCGGATACCCACTAATCATCTGATTCGGTACACTACCACTTGGATTCACGGTTACCTGACGTTGTTCTAATTCCCTTATTCGATCACGTGCTTCCTTTAACTTACTTTGCAAATCTAAAATTTGTTCCTGCGGATCCTCTTCTGACACATATCCATCTTCATCTGGGGCTCTGAACGTTCCGGGGGCTGACGGACCAGTTGCGTTTCCTGTATTATCTGCCATATCTGCACTACCACAACATCTCACACAAACTCTTAGTGGAAAACAGGTTAGTACCTATCAACTAACACATGTAATCCCTACATTCACTTAACCCGTTTCCTCATATATGTTTGACACAACACAAGGTTTGGGAACATGACATTCAACACAATGTACATGCGGCCAAACCTATGCTCTGATACCAAGTTGTAATACCCTGATTTTTTTTTTTAAAACACAGCGGAAGACTTAATTCACATAAATACCCTTAGTTAATTACAAACATGATTATCACAAATCATTATCTAGTTACTTATTACAAACCACCGGTGTTACGTTAAACAACTAGTTACATATTTATAAAAGTTAAGACATCAGAGTTCGTCTTGTCAAACATATCGTCAACCCGACGCCCGTCCCTACCAGCACTAATATCCAAAACCTGCAAGGGAGGAGGTGATGGGGGTTAGCACGAGGCTAAGTGAATAGAATCATCTAACAGATCTAGCATACAGTACCAACTTGTACAACTACAGCAACTACAACAATCAATAACAGGCAGCTGACAACTAATAACTAGTAACTATCAACTGGCAACAATCAACTAGCAACTATGCTCCAACTAGAGACTCGGCGGCTTGTACGAGCACACGAACACTAGCTGATCAGTCTAGCGTCTACCGAAAGTCCTTACTACTGAATCCCCGGTATAGTAAATCCACACGCAGGTGATGCGTCATTCAGCACTATACTCAACAAACAGTAGCCAACTGGACCCAACCACAACAAGGTTGACCTCCCTGAGCTGAACATAACAATAATAGGTTCCAACAGGCAACTACAATTTATGCACACAACTGTTAAGCAACTACCACTATGAACAACTGTTCCTACGACTAGCATGACAACTCTACGATGATCATTATTACAACATATCTACTAAGCCTAGCAACTATAACAGTATAACATAGTAGCACAACTTGCTACTCTATACTACACCCGGGGATAATCCCACTCACCGATTACCAGCAACAGAAGGCATTCAGAATTCTAATCTTACTGAGCCTTCTCTTCGTCCTTATCACCTGAGAATAGACATAACACAGTCAATATACATATCTCAATCAATAGTATAATTAAATCATACTATAAACTAGGCTATAACACCATATATTCATAATTTTATGAGTCTACATCATGACTCCATTCAATAATGGCATACAGGTGCGTGCAAAACACGACATACACACTAAAACTCCTTTTCTGACCCAAAAATAGTTTGATCTAGTTTCTTAAAAGTTCACCATTGAAAAGTATTCTTTATTACGATTCTAACGATAGTTTATTCATCAAAAACGGAGTTACGTTTTGAAAGTTACGCCCGTTTCAATTTCATAAAAGGTACTGTAGCAAATAGTGACACTGTAGCAACTCGGTACTGTAGCAAATAGTGACACTGTAGCAACTCGTGCACTGTAGCAAATAGTGACACTATATCAACTCGGTACTGTAGCAATTCGGTACTGTAGCAAAAACTGTAGCAAAAATACTGTAGCAACTGGGTTACGAACAAAAGAAGCTGATTTCGAATTTTTTTTGCCCAAAACTCGATTTTTGAGCGATTTTGATCAAATTTTAAGCACATGGAAGCTACTAAACATATATACAACCTATTTCTAACATCAATTAAGCATAACTAACATATTTCATGAAGATTCAAGCTCAAAAACCACACTTTTTACTCAAGAACATAAAAACCCATTTAATCAAGAATCAAAGCAAGGATTCAACAAGACAAACCTGAGATGATGCTCACAATGATGCTAGAAATCAGTTTCTAAAGTCTCTTAATCCAATTTCAAGTTTAGATCAACTAGGGTTTGTGAAGGAGATAGAGATTAGGTACGGTGTTTGTTTAGAAGCTTCAAGAAAATAAGAGAAGTAGCTTAATTCTAGCTTTTATATTTAGGTTAAATACAATACCTCATCACACACGGGTATTTACCAGTTATCTGATATCTTTCGTACTTCGTTAGGAGGCCCTAACGGAGTCCAAATTCAACAAACGAACCTGTTCTGTGACCCTTGTCACAAACTGGTCTCAACTAAACAACCAAATAATTATAAACATATAATTATAAAAATCACTAATTACGCCCTACCCCAGGGTACAATGGTCATTTCATCTATGCCCAAAATGCGGGTGTTACACTAACCACACATCATCAATCAATTCTAGTATTTACAACAATCAAAACCACATTAAATGCTCATCATTTATTACATTTAAGTTCATTAAATGCGTTTCATGATTCTGGCAACCAATTTACATGTATAATTTACCGTTTCGAAGGTACTTGAACATACATTTCAACTAAAGATTTACAAACAACTTTGCCAAGCATTTAATGCATCAAAATTCACATTGAAGACTACCAAACCCTAACTAAAAATCACAAACTCATAAATCATGTTATGGAAGTTTTACAAGTCAACCTACACATCAAATTGAAGCTAATGATGCTAGTAACACATTTAATACATGGACTTTTAACATCTAACAACATTTAAGCAACCAAAACTCAAGATCTAACAAGTCATTTTTCAAGTTCAAGCTAGTTACACTAAAACAACAAGATCGAGCATATAAATCATATATTCATGTTAGACTCGAGCCATAGACACTAACTAACACTTTTATAAGTCAAAAATATCAAGAACATAAAATCTAGTATTTTTAGAAAGTTACCCAAATGAGATGAAGTTGGTATGAATTCGAAGAGGAAGTTGTAAGGATTCCAAATATGTAATTTGTTTTGAAGAACGCTTGCTAGATCGGATTTAGATGATGAATTTTTGATTGAGGGTTTGAGATCATAAAGTTGAAAGTATCAAAAGGGTGAGGAGGTGAATGGGTGGAGGAGGAGATGGTTTGACTCCTTGACCTAATTGGTCAAGTTTGGCCATTTGGCACAAATAGTCCCTCGAGTTTAGAAGCGGCTGCGTAAATTACCTAAACGAAATATTTTTAAATACGCGTATTAACGGAAGATGTTATAATTATATAATGGTCCTTAAAATAATTAAACGGAAAGTAAACAAAAAAAGACGGGATACGTTTTTGACGAAAGTAAGTAAAATATTCGGGAATCGGAGTTTGAGAAAAATTCAATATACCTTAACATATACGAAGAAATAAATGTGTAAGTAACTAGAGGGGATGAATAGTTACTTATTATGATTTTTAAAACTTTTTCGATGATCAATAAGATTTGAACAATACTTGATCACGTTAATCAACTCAAACCAATGTGTGGTGTGTCTATGTTTGTAATAATGCGAAATGTAAAGTAAAGAACATAAACACAAGGATTTATAGTGGTTCGGGTGGATTTTAACTAATCCACCTTAATCCACTCCCCGTTTCACTAATCGGGATTTTTACTTCATTAAGCACCTTTCTTCAAATCCGGTGGAGATCCGATTTACAAGTCTTGTACTTCTCCTTAGACAACAAATCTAATCCTTCTATCCATTTGAAGGATTACCTCTAACTTAGATCAACTTGTCTTCACCTTGGACAAGTATTAATTCCCAATGAGATTAATCAACTCCCTAGTTCCCTTTAAGGAAGATGATAGTTAAGCTAGCATATGTTTCTAAATACAAAGTACAAAGACTCTCTCTTTACAGTGATGACAATCCTAAGACAATTATAAGGATTAATACAACACTATGTAAACTCACAAAGATTAGAATTTGAAAGTAAGTTTACAAAAACCCCTTTTATAATCTATGAGATTATAAAACTTTGCTTGCTAATCACAAACATATGTAGAAGTGTTATGTTCTTTTGATTCTCTGACGATTTTGAGTTGTAGCATGCAAGAGGTCCAAGTCTTCAAAGTTCTCCAAGCTTTGCTATTTATATGGAGAGATTAAAAAGTCAGCCACCTCTGCGGCTTGGAACACGGTCGACCGTAGGTCGACTGCACGCCGTCCAGTTTAAAAAACCTATCCATTGTATAGTCGTTTAAATCAGGTTTGGACATCACTCTTTGGACACTTTACTTCATTTAACACCTGTAAAAGATACTCAACATCCTATACAAGTACTATATGCATTAAATGTCAATTTATCTTGGATGTGTTGCCTTAATAGTGACTTATCATGCTCAAAGTGGATAGTCTAACATTCTTGGATACAAGCCATGATAATCATTTGAGGCAATCTCAGTTCTGTCGTAATCCTTTATTTGTAATTAACACATTTGTTAAATCTCTATTAGTTGGTCAACATGTCATTGATGACACAAACCCACTTTAATCACAAAGCATGCTAGTATTCAAATTTGAACTTGTTTGTAGTTAATTAAGTATGTTAATGATGTCTTGACAAATTAAGCAAGTAATAACAATTAAGCATGTTGCAAGACATCAAGTTAATCAAGTTTAAACTTATTCATAAACTTAATTTTAGACTTAAGCAAACCTATGTGTGTTAACGTTTCATTGTCTTTTTGGATTACTAAATTATGACATTTTAAGATTTATCCAAGTAACACAAGCATATATTGAAGTAGTCCAAATACTAGTTCCAACTTGTAGCAGATAACAAGACAAGGTTGATACATATACATATTAAGTAACTACTTAACACATAGTCAAATAATACACATGTACCAATAGCAAATAGTCAAGTAATGATTAGCAAGAGATCACTAAGTAATCTTAGAATAAAGAATATAGTGATGTACATGTTTAGATACATTTTAGATGTATGTCTAGATACATTTTAGATGTACATGTTTTTCTATAACACTTATGTGTTATCCTTAATCAAGGCTTAATCATCATTAAGGTGTCATTAGGAGTGATTAACCAAGATTAGTGTTTTAGTGACCAAAGATCCTTTGGAAATGAAGGAGGCAACTATCCTAAGCATGTGTGAACAAGTTTCATAAATTATAGATGCCCGAAAGTGGTCAAACATTTTTCAATCAAAATCTGAACATTAGGATTCTGCGGTCGACCCACGGTCAGCCGTGGAGTCGACCGTGCAACCCGGATTTCACAAATCTAGGTGCAAGTCTCTACGGTCTGACCCGCGATCGACCGTGGGTCTAGCCGTGTACCTCATTTTTCATTTTAAACTTTCTTTGATTTTGGTCTTTTGCTAGAGTAAGGGTGGATTAGTGAACTTGTTTATTTATGTCAAGATGTCTACCATCACCTTTAGTTATGTGCATATGTCATCATCAAAATACTTATTGTTATGGATTAAGATTAGTATAGTCATTAAGCATAATCTCATGTTAACCCACATTCTCCTCCAACAAAAGGTTTGCTTATTCGGTACCGTTTACGAAAATAATCATCCAGAAACGTGAGATTGTCGAAAAATTAATCATTATATAAAGCTCTTGCGCGGCTTTCGCGATCTCTATGTAAATATCTTCGAGGTGTTCTTGGTACGGGGACAACTTCTTCATCATCGCTTAACTCATCCAATGCCTCAAGTAATTCGAGTGCGCGAGTATCAGTTGTATCTGTGATCGTTAATAACACGTTTAGTTCGGGATCGAAATTTGGGTTATTTGGATTCAATTTTTTTTTTTTTATAAAAGATTGATAAAGAAAATAAAAGTTTGATAAAATGATATTGTATGTTAATAGAGTGAAAAAGATTGGTGATGTTAAAAATGAAATTGATTTTTAAGGTAGACTTCGAGAAAGCCTTTGATTCGATTAATTGGGATTATCTTCTTGAAGTGATGAAATGTATGGGGTTCGGTACCAAATGGTGTAAGTGGATTTCCTCGTGTCTTAAATCGGCTACAATCTCCATTCTCATAAACGGGTCTCCGACAAGTGAGTTTAATCTTAAAAGGGGCGTTCGCCAAGGTGATCCCTTATCACCTTTCCTTTTTATTATTGCAGCGGAGGGACTTAATATCCTAACGAAAAAGGCGGTTGAGAGAGGGATGTATAAAGGGGTGGAGGTGGGTAAAGATAAAGTCGTCATTTCTCATTTGCAATATGCGGATGATACGATTTTTTTTGGCGAATGGAGTAGACGTAATGCGCGAAATTTAATGTACTTGTTGGAATGTTTTGAACGGGCTTCGGGGTTGAAGGTTAACTATAATAAAAGTCAATTATTTGGGATAGGCATTAGTAATGATAACGTGGAAGCTCTTGCGTCTTGGTGTTCATGTCTTGCAGGTCGGTTGCCTTTCATGTATTTGGGTATTCCCGTGGGTAATAAGATGAAGAAATTGAATGATTGGTCCCCGGTGATCGAGAAATTTAACAAGAGGTTAGCGGACTGGAGAGCAAAAATGATTTCATTCGGTGGACGGTTAACTTTAGTTAAGTCGGTTCTCTCTAGCCTACCTCTCTATTACTTCTCGCTCTTTCGTGCCCCTACTTGTGTGCTAAATTCTCTCGAGAGTGTGAGACGGAAATTTTTTTGGGGCGGGACGGGTTCTAACTCTAAAATGTCATGGGTTAAGTGGGAAAAAATCCTTCTTCCTCACGAAGAAGGAGGTTTAAATATCATGTCCTTAAAAAGTAAAAATTTAGCTCTTCTTTGTAAGTGGTGGTGGAGGTTTAAAACCGAAACTAACACTTTGTGTGTCGCCGTAATTCGTAGCATTTATGGTTCTAATGGGGGTCTTGTGCTTGGAAACGGGCTTGTCCGAAAACCAAACGCTAGCCTTTGGAATTCTATTTGTGTTGCAGGAAATCATGTGGACGGGTTAGGGATTTCTTTCTCTAAGTCTTTCATACGCTTGCTCGGGGACGGGAAAAGCACCTCTTTTTGGAATGACATTTGGGTGGGGAACGCAAGCCTCAAAGACAAATTCAAAAGATTATACAGGCTCGAGATTGACAAAGATATCAACATCAGTAACAAAACCGAAGAATTTAAGGGAGATGGGCTCGGCAATTGGGCCTATCCACCTATGGGACGAACGAATAGTGAACTAACTGAATTGCGAGATACTGTTCGGAACTTGCAGCTGATCGAAGATAAAAAAGACTGTTGGAGCTGGAATCTCAATTCGAAGGGTACATATATGGTTAAGGACTGTTCGGTTCTAGTGGACAAAGTCATCCTACCACGTGCGGTTAATTCAATTGAGTCGTTGCGAAATGGTTTGGTTCCAAAAAAAGTAGAGGTGTTTATTTGGCGGGCGAGATTAGGTCGTATACCGGTAAGGTTCGAGTTAGATAAACGGGGCATCGATTTGAACAGCGTGAGATGTCCGATTTGTGATGGTGACATTGAGACGGTGGAACATATACTTTTTTCTTGTCAAATGGCCAAAGACATATGGGCGAAAGTCCTTAAATGGCGGGGGTATAATTCGGCTTTATTCGGGTATGAGGATATTTTTAATGGTACCTTCGGCTACGTAGCACATGATCACAAAAGGAACCAATGGCAAGCGGTTTGTTGGGTGGTTTGTTACATTATATGGAAGAATCGAAATGCAAAGGTGTTCAAGAATAAGCTCGAGACGGTCCCATCTTTATTTAGCGAGGTTCAAGTTCTTTCATACGATTGGATTTCACGACGTTGCAAGGGTCATATTATGGATTGGCTTCAATGGTTCTCACAACCTTAGTTTCTCTCTTTTGTTAGTTGCAATCTTTGCAATTAGCTTAGGGCGGTGTAATTTGTTTTCTCTATTTCTTTCGTGATGTATTGTGTTGTTAAGGTTGCTCAGTCAACCATGTACTACTCGTGATTGTTTAATATAAGTCCTTCTTGCTTTTCAAAAAAAAAAAAATATATAGAGTGAAAAAGAATAGGAAAAAATAAATAATATATTGCCGTTTGAGGACCGTTGGAAGTTTTTGTTTTTTACTAACGGCTACTTTTTCGTCCATAATTCTGATTCAAAAGCACGATTTAGAGCACGCATACCTAGGCGACTACCTGGGCAGCTCGCTGCCATCGGCACCTAGAGGGCGGATAGCTGGGCGGCCCCCGTGGGGTAACCGGCAGCTCGCTGCCATCGGCACCTAGAGGGCGGATAGCTGGGCGGCCCTCGTGGGGGGAACCGTTGGGATCACTCTTAGTTTCGTCAACTACTTCAAATGGTCAACGACTAACGGATGAAAAGCGACTGAGATAAATGGGGTTATAAATGGTCTAAGAAAGTCCGTTACTTCGGTTGCCGTTATTTTCGTTTCAACTACTTCAAATGGTCAACGACACGTGCTCCTTAATGATTGCTCCATGCATTTACACGGTTCAATTGTTTACGCTTCCCAACATTTCATCCCACGCAATTTTTGTCCAAAAATAAAAATGAAATGAGTTTTAATTAAAATAAAATGAAAAATACTCCGTAAAATAACAGAATCTTTACCTTCGTTTCTCAATCTTTTAAACGTTAAAGATACAAAATAGAAGAAAAATGAGGTAGATTCTTGGTCTATTGAGTCGCAATCACAGAAAATATATATACTATCATTCAAAATTCAAAATACAATATAATAATAAAATATTAATTGTTTTTAATTCAAATATGTTATTTTATATCTATAAATACTTATTGTTCTGCCATCTATTTGATCACAAAAGGGGTTAATTTCGTTCTGACGTTTCATTAAAGTCGCTGTCGATAATCATTCTGATTTTGGAATTAATCATCTGCGGTTAGTTTCTCTGATTCAATTCTCTAATCTTACCATATAGGTTTATTAAATTTTGTTGCTTTTTATTTATTGATCTTTATACGAATTTGGGTTTGAATTTTGATTCTTGAAGTCAAACATATGACTTCTTGAAGTTGAAATTGATGATTATTTGATTACCAATTTGACCCAACATTACTTGTAATTGAATTGAGGAATTTAATTAGTTTTCAATGCAGAATTGAAGTTATTCTAAAAATCTCTAGAATTATGTTAATTTTGATTTTTGATTGTTGATCTTGTGATGTTTGATCACAAAAAAGTCAAATGTTGTATTTTTCTGTGCTTTAAATAAGTCTTAATTGCAATGGTTATCTTAATCTTAATTATATACCATAAGTGATAATCAAACTCTGTTTTCTATAATTTTGCATTTTTTTATTAGGAAATTTTTGTTAATTTCTTGAATATAATTTACTAAATTTTGCAGCTAATCATCTGGAAAAGAATAAGTTTCTTTTTTTATTGCATTATTCATCTTTGGTCAACTCGACTCGATGGCTGTGAAGATCAACGGATTCATCGAAGGGACACAACCTGACGAACTAATGAAGCTACTGCTATCACTTGCTTCCAATTGGGGAGATGTTTACGATACAAACAAATTAAAAGTTGTTCATTTAAGTGGTGCTATGACTAATGTGGTTTATCGAATCACATGGCCTAAATATACTAATGGTACTGAAAATGATGAAAGGACGGTTTTGGTTCGGATCTATGGGGAAGGATCGGATATTTTTTTTGACCGGGAAGAAGAAATACGGACCTTTGAATCGATCTCGACCCATGGGCATGGCCCGCGACTTCTTGGACAGTTTCCTCAAGGCCGAGTAGAAGAATTCATTCATGCTAAGGTACAAACTTTATTAATTACTACTATATGACATCATGCTTTAAGATTGGAAAATATAGATATTTCCAGTTGTTATCTATATGCGCTAATACTCGTTTATATAAATAATAGTGATGAATTTTAATTGTTTTAGACACTTTCGGCTTGTGATCTTCGAGACCCAGAGATATCTGCACTGATTGCTGCCAAAATGAGGGAATTTCATAAACTTGATATGCCTGGCACTAAAAATGCTGTACTATGGCCAAGAATGAGGTACTTTCGTCATTAATGAAATATGAATATATAATTATAATAGTATATAGTAATTTATGAATATGTTGTCTGATTAGTGATTTACTGTTTGTTATAATTTACAGAAAGTGGGTGACGAAAGCTAGAAGTTTGTGCAGTCCTGAACAAGCGAAAGAATTTCAACTTGAAATTTTAGAAAATGAAATCGATAAACTGGAAAAGGAGTTGTCAAAAAGCCATCAAGATATTGTTTTTTGCCACAATGATTTACAATATGGAAATGTTATGATTGATGATACAAGAACCATCACCCTAATTGTAAGTTTTTACACTATAATAGCTTAATCTATCTCCATTAAGAATGTTTTTTGTCATTAATGCTCTGTTTGGTTCTTACAAGTATATAATATTTGAAATTATGGGTACCAACCAGTTTTAAAGCTTTTTGAGCCTATGATGATAAAAAGCTTGATTTTATATTTTTATGTATGGACCATCCAAAATGCATATTATGCTTGCTTTACAAATTTTGCATGATGACTTTAACATATGCCTATTTGTCTTTTGGGGAATATATTTAAAGAAATTGCTTTTAACCTTTTTTAACAGGATTACGAATATGCAAGCTACAACCCGGTTGCTTATGATCTTGCAAATCACTTTTGTGAATGGGCAGCAGATTATCACACTGATACTCCTCATGTTTTGGACTACAACAGGTACCCAGGTAATAAACTATTTTACATTTTGTGTTTTTTTTTTTTTTTATATAATTTTCCATACAAGTGGTATTTATTTTGTTATGTGTGCATGTCATCCATAGCAATATTGCTAATAATGCACTAATGCAACTGTTTTTTTTTTAACATATTTGCAGATTTGGAGGAGCGAAGAAGATTTGTACAGTCATATCTTAGCTCTGCAGGTTCGTAGAAAGGTTTTTTAATCTTTATTATTATTATTATTATTGAGAATGTAATTTTTATGTTATCTTATTCATGAAATTTGATCTGGTCAAAGCTGCAACATGCACAAGTCAATCTCTACATTTCTTACAAAGGAAGCATTTGAACAAGTCAAGTGTTTAGCTTTCTAAACAATTTATTGTTCCTGTCTTAAATTTTTGACACAATGTTTGCATGACTTGTTAAAGTCAAACAATCTTATCTACAAGTTGTAAAAAGTCAACTTTCTTGAAATTGACCGAAAACGATATCTAATAATAAAATAATGGTGAAATTGTTTTATTGATAGCAAAGATTTATTAAAATGATCAACATGTGTTGTTCATTGATGTTTACAGGAAACCAACCGCGTGATGATGAAGTAGATCTGCTTATTGAGGATGTTGAAAAATACACTCTTGCAAATCATCTCTTTTGGGGATTATGGGGATTAATCTCGGTACTTATTGCTAGTATATATTGTTTAATCTACATCTTATGTTCAAAAATTCGTTCTGATTTTTTATTTCTGTTGTTTTGATCAGGGCTATGTGACACGCATTGATTTTGATTACATAGAGTATGCTAGACAGAGGTTTGGCCAGTATTGGTTGAGGAAGCCACAACTCTTGAAGGGTAAAATGGGAATTTCACAAGAGGATTCCAAGATAGAGCAAGCGAATGGTGTTGCTACATGAAACGCGTATTAGTTCTAGTTACAAAAGTTGTATTAATAGTTAATAGGATGAATAATATAGAAAAGCTTTTTGCTTTGGCGAGCTGTTTAAAAGGACTGCGTAAAGGCATCCATCCATATATGATAGTGTAAGAAAGGAGTGTATTAGTAGTGTATATGTTCATTGTAATGAACTCATAATGCAAAGGGGAAAAAATGTTTTTGATAACTTCTTTGCTTAATATATGAAAGTTTGTAATTTATCTTTTTTCTTCTTATCATCTTCGATATTGTCTTATAATATATACACTAGTTTACTGGGCAGGTTGCTATCAATTAATACACAAGTAGTGTGTTTGTATAGATAGATACCATCAAGTACACATAATTGATGATTACTCATTATCCAAACATGTTCAATGGTGCCAAATGAAAGAATCTAAAAAATGCAACTCCATATGGTGACCACAAAAGAAACAATGTAACTATCGATGGATAGCTACAAATTTCTTGGTATGTAATAATAGGCAATTTGTGTTGAGAAATATAGTCTATTATGACAAAAGAAGGGAGGAAGGATAAACGGGTGACTAGCGCGCGCACACAGATAATATATTTAGATATTAGACATATAGTAAAATAAAAGGTAGATAAAGTGAAAGATATATTGAAGAATAACAAAAAGACATTCCTTTAGAAAAGTAGAAAACAGATCCAATGTTGTAGAAAGATGAATGAGTTTAAACTTTGAAAGTTTTATTCCATCATTTTATGGTGAAGTCCCTTTTTCTTGTGTAGATGCTTTGACCCATCAATGTTACAATTCCATGGTCAGAACTCAATGTTCCAAACATTCATGTTAGTATTTGAGTTACATGCAAAACATTATACATCGATCGATGATGGTTTTTTAAAATAGAGATGACGTTATGGTGTACTTATAAATTTATAACGTTCAACATAATGTGTCCGTGTATACAATAATACATAAATCACAATTCATTTGGCCTTGATATAATCAAATAGAAATTAGAAATCTTTAAGGGTGATCATATTTTAGGAGCCAAAACTAAACTGTGATTACTGATTGACAATAACTTTATTGTGGATAAAGCTTTATTTTAGAAAGTTCAATTTAGTTCAATTATTCTAATTTATATCGTGTGAAGTTTATTTCAACGAATAAAATGTTGTAAAGACATTTATGTTAGATGGTAACTTGATATTTTTGTGTTTGTAGTTAACTATTGTTTGTCAATTAAAATTTTGCACTCAACATATTTCGATATTAATTTGTGACACCAACTATGCCATTATTTCTAAAATCTAATGAACAAACTAATTAAAAGTACTACATCTTCATGTTTTTATTAATAATAAGGCGAAACTATATACTCCGTATTTTATTGTAAAAATAGAATTTTTTTTTTTGAAATTAGATTTTTTTAGAGTAATTACAGAAATGGTTTTTCAAATGAAATAATTACAGAAATAGAAACCGAACATTGAAACGCCGGTTTGTATATTTTGGGGCCAAACCGGCCTTTGAAACATCGGGTTGGCCACGTGTTCAATTCTCAGTCAAACCAGCAAATGAAACACCGGTTTGACTGTTTGACCGTAACTGTTTTCGCACCAACCGCCTTTTCATTTATTCTCTAACCCGTGACATAAATGCTGCGAATCAAATTTTGTCACGTGTTCAAACCGGCAATTGAAAGGCCGGTTTGAATCTTTATATATCCCGACCTCTGCTTCATCGGTTTGCATCACTCCATCAATCTCATTCAATTTTTTAACACACACACACGAATTTGCAATGGATCCCGCCCAACCTCGTGCAACTCCGCTCGACGAATCACTATTATTTTTGCAATCTCAAGGAACTCACCGAGTGTACAAGTTTTTTATGGGTGCTGTTCAAGATCCTGGTGTTCCTGATAGATCCGAAAAAGTTAAACCAAGACGATCAGATCGGGGTTTATGGCATCATATGGAAGGTCTGGCAGCTGCAGACGAGTTTATAGACCCACGGGTATACCGTTATATTCAACAAACGGGTTTAGGGCAGGTTTTCAAAATAGGATACCAACTATTGGATCACGCTCTTATTTCAGCGCTGGTTGAACGGTGGCGGCCGAAGACGCATACCTTCCACTTCCCAATTGGTAAAATATTTTTTTACCAAAATAATTTGTATTTAATTTAATTAGTATTTTAATTTAATTGATTAAATGTAAAAATATATATAGTTTGTATTTAAATTAATTTATATATATATATATATATATATATATATATATATATATATATATATTATTCTACATATAAATGTATAATTTATGTTTAATATATATAATTTGTATTTCTATTATTTATATTCGTATATATGTTTTACTATATATATTATTTAAATCGTAAATATATATATATATATATATATATATATATATATATATATATATATATATATATATTATATACGTATATATACATATATATTTGTATATATATATATATATATTCGTATATATGTTTTGCGTAGGAGAAGCAACGATAACGTTGCAAGATGTTCAAATTTTATGGGGTTTACCCATAAATGGAGATGTTGTGTCGGGTGTATGGAACGACAATGGTCTGATTTTGCTGGCCAATATTTAGGGATTGATGTTCCTCCTAGTAAAATAAAATCAAGACACATATTAATATATGCTTTATGCGCGGAGTTGAATGAGGCCGTTGGTGAGACTGATAGATCTCACTAACAACGGGATAGAGTTTATTTGTTAGCTGCCTTGTCATCCTTTCTATTCCCCGACGGTAATTCGACTAGTGCTCCGTTAAACTATGTGCATCACCTCATCAACTTTGAACGTTTGAGTTGGGAAAGTGCGGTGCTCGCACATGTATATAGAAATTTGTGTTGTACAGCTGAAAAGACAGACCAATCAGGCATAAATGGTGCAATGCTTTTAGTGCAACATTGGTTGTATGAAAGAATTCATAGTCTTGCGCCACGTCTTTTGCACGATATAGTTTTGACATCCAATGCTCCTTTGGATGGACCGTATGATGTGAGGTATATTATTTGTACTTTATATACTTCTAGTTACTTTTAGTTCTTTTGATTAGTTGTAACTATATAAGTTACTTTCATTCATGTAGGTGGTACGAACACCGGAGCTTCGAACTTACACCCACACATGTATTGAGCACGTGTCGCTCAACATTGTCGGCGATACGCCCTACTGAGGTATATAACGAGGATATATAAATTATATGTAGATATTAAATAAACTAATATCTTATTACGTTGTTGTAGTTTCTTTGGCTTCCGTATCGAACAATTATCAACCGTCTACCCGCTGAGTGTAGAGCTGATGTTAACTTGTAGACATACCGTGGCGCTATTTGTAACACCCTCAGACTGGGCTTAGCTGGAATTGACTATTTTGCCCTTATGTGTTATTATATGTTATTTTAATAATTATGTGTTTATAATTATGTAATTATATAGTTGAGACCAGTTCGTGACAAGGGTCATAGAACAGGTTTTTTTTATTTAAATTGGACCTCGTTTGGACCACTTAATGAGGTATTTCGTATTTTAGATAACTGACAAATACCCGTGAATGACACAGTGTAGGTTTCCCTCACATGAAGGAAACCCACCAGCCTTATATGGTTCTATTTCTTTCTTATTTTCCATTTTGAGAAAATTAACATCACACACATACGTACCATAACTTCACAAACCCTAATCTTCCAAACTCGTTCTTGATCTCGTTTTGTAACTGGAAATCATGTCTAGTGATTTCAATAACTCCACAAGGTAGTTTTAAACTGATTTCATGTGTTAATTTGAGTTAAAATTAGGTGATTTCATGAGTTTTTGGGTTAACGTGGGTTTTGAATCAAATCTTGATCTAAAAGTGTTTTTGATGTCAAATTGATGTTAGTAAATGTTTGTATATGAGTTATATATGTTCTCTAAGTGATTTGTAGTGTCAAAACAGTGCAAAAACGAGATTTGGGGCTCAAAATGACGAAAACAGCGACCTGGTGCTGATGAACAGCTCCCGTACGGTTGCAGGATGCTCCCGTACGGTTACAGGGTGTATCTGGATCATTTTTGAAATGCCCCGTCCTAATCCATCTGGACGAAGTCCATATCGATTACAAACGATTCACAATAGTTGATTACATCGCGAGGTACTTGACCTCTATATGATACATTTTACAAACATTGCATTCGTTTTTAAAAGACAAACTTGCTTTACATCAAAAGTTGACGGCATGCATACTATTTCATAATATATTCAACTATAATTGACTTAGTAATAATCTTGATGAACTCAACGACTCGAATGTAACGTCTTTTGAAATATGCCATGAATGACTCCAAGTAATATCTCTAATATGAGCAAATGCACAGCGGAAGATTTCTTTCATACCTGAGAATAAACATGCTTTCAAGTGTCAACCAAAAAGTTGGTGAGTTCATTAGTTTAACATAAATAATCATTTCCATCATTTTAATAGACCACAAGATTTTCATTTTCAGTTCTCATAAATATACATCCCATGCATAGAGACAAAAATAATCATTCATATGGATTGAACACCTGGTAACCGACGTTAACTTAATGCATAGAATATCCCCAAAACAGAACCTCTCGTCGGTATAATAATCTCGATGTACTAAAGCATTCGTACCCCGAATGGGACTTGTCAAGGTCCATAGATCTATCTTTAGGATTCGCGTCAATCAGGGGCCATTTCCCTAAATTCTTAGGTTACCAGACTTGAAGGGCGATATTCGGTTAATAATCCAACCATAGAATGTAATTTTAAGTACTTGTGTCTATTTTGTAAAACATTTATAAAAGCAGCGCATGTATTCTCAGTCCCAAAAATATATATTGCAAAAGTATTTAAAAAGGGAGCAAATGAAACTCACCTAATGTATTTTGTAGTAAAAATACATATGACTATATTGAACAATGCAGAGTTGGCCTCGGATTCACGAACCTATATCATTTGTGTATAAATTAATACATATCCTTGTAATCGAATATATATACATATATATTATTATTAGTGATAAAATTTTTATATTATTAATTTATATATCTCATTATCACTATATAGAAATATATTTTTGTTACGTTATATGTACCAAATATTTTATATGTGTATATTTCATTAGTTTGTTACAATAGTAATCATATTAGTACTAAATTAATATTAGTAGTGATTAAAATAATGATAATGATAATACTAGTGTTGATAATAATGATAATAATATTAATGATTTTATTAATAATGATAGTTTTAATGATAATTCCTATAATAATGATAATACCAGTAGTTTTTAATAATTTAAATAATTTAATAATAATGGTAATGAAAATTATACTTTTTGATATTAATACTTAGTACTTAGTAATACTAATTGTAACAACCTTATTACTTATGGTAATCTTTAACAGTGATACTTTTTTTAAAAAAAAAATAACGTTTCTAAAATGATACTAATACTAATGTTAATAGAAATGATAGTAACTTTTATTATTTTCATTATAATACCACTATTGATCCTCATAATACTTAATGACATTACTTAATAATAAAATGATAATAATATTAGTCATAGTACTTATGTTTACATAATAATAATGGTAAAACACATATTAGTCGCTAATAATAATAATAATAGTAATAATAATAATAATAATAACAATAACAATATTTCTAATTATAACTATAACCATACTAAATATAATGATAATATCAATAATACTTGATTGATAATAATAATAATACTAACAACAATAATAATATCAATACTTATTAATAACATATTTGATAATGATAATAATAATAATAATAATAATAATAATAATAATAATAATAATAATAATAATAATAATAATAATAATAATAATAATTAATAATAATAATAATAATAATGGAATAAAGAGGACTACCTAAAAAAAATGCCTTTCTAAAACAAAAATCTGTCACTAGTCGGGCTTGAACCTGTGACCCATCATTCACACATCAAACACACAAACCACTCCTCCAATTCGTAATTCCTGAAATTATATCCCTCCACTTTGTTTAAAACCCTTCAGTTATGTGTTATTCATCTTCCTCTCCTACCTTTCAAAAACAAAAACGAATCCATGACCTCTCAAGCTTATTATTTGTTACAAAATCAAACTTTGGATATAATATCCAACACCTAGACGATTATTTGGTATAAATTGGATTAACAAAAAAAATAAAAAATAAAAAAAAAACCCACTGTCGCAGCTCGCTGCTTTTAAAAAAAAAAATAATGTTCTTCGATTTTTAATGTGTTTTAGAAAAAAGTTATAACACGAATTTGGTTTCAATTGATTCATAAAAACTTTTTAAATCACTAATTTCCACTGAAACGATCTTATAAGCTTCAATTTAATTGATGAACACAGGGTTGACTATTTGTTTTGAAAGTTTGACTTCACAAATTCATAATCAATTGAAGGAATTAAGGAATGAAAAATTACAGATAGTTCGAGTATATGATTTCCAACAAGACTACATTATTACATTTTGACAAATCGTTCGAATTCGAATTTTTGCTAAAATGGGTGAAGAACAGAGAACCGATGGGTTTTTAATTTTTTTTCTTTAAGAAAAATAGCTGTACTCTTAATTTGTGTTAGAAACTGATTATCACAGTGACAAAGGTTTAGTAGATGGTTGTCTGCATCCTGGATTGATTCGACAACTACTCACAGGCCAAATAGAACACAAGAAAAAAAAAAAAAAAGTTGATTGTGATAATCTGATTTGTACCTTGTATCTATATATCACAGTACATGTATAACTGTTTCTATATACCGTATATATCTGTATTTAAGTTTGTATATCAATTGTTTATATAATCATATACCTGTATATATATATATATATATATATATATATATATATATATATATATATATATATATATATATATATATATATATAATTGTATTAATATTACACTTAATATTATAAATGGTAATAAAAGTAATAATTTAATAATAATAATAATAATAATAATAATAATAATATTAGAAATAGAAATAATAATACTAATATCATAATAATAACTAATTATAATTTTTACTACCGGTTTTAATAATAATGATATTAACAACGATAACATTAATGTTAATAATAATAATAATAATATAATATATCAATTGTGTTAAATCTCATACTTATGCATTACATAATAATATTACTAATACTGATTTTAGTGTTAATACTATTAATGATAATATAACAACTATACTTAAACTTGTAATTACATTTATTAATTATATAATATTTAATAATCATATCATTTATTATATGAATAAATCTATTGAATATTTAATATTTATAGATTTATAAATGTTACCATATAATAATTAGTAATAGAATTCATATATATATATATATATATATATATATATATATATATATATATATATATATATATATATATTCATTTTAATAGTATCTTTATTATTCTAAATATTATTTTACATTTTTAATTTCAATTGATTAAGCGTACTTTATTAATTTAAAGTATTATCTGTACATATATATATATATATATATATATATATATATATATATATATATATATATATATATATATATATATATATGTATATATATAAAAATATAATTACATATTTATTTATACGTAATTGTTCGTGAATCGTCGGGAATGGTCAAAGTTCAAATTAAATGTATAACCACAGTTTAAAATTTTTAGATTCAATTGAATAGACTTTGCTTATCGTGTCGAATTCGTGTAAAGATTAAGTTTAAATTTGGTCAGAAATTTCCGGGTCATCACAATTTTGGATGCAACTGGGCGGTTACAGGTGTAACCGGGTGGTTGCAGGTGCAACCGGGCGGTTGCAGGTGCAACCGGGCGGTTGCAGTCTGTCAGCTTTTTGGAAAACTTGTTTTGGCCGTAACTTTCAAACCGTAACTCCGTTTTTGATGAATCAAATATCGTTGGAAACGTAATGAAGTGTACTTTCCAATGGTAAGGTTTTAAAGTAATAAATCAGACTTTATTTTGGGTCAAAAAGACACGATATCTTGTATGCTTCGTTTTACACACGTATAAGGGCTGTTTTCGCATGGACACTTATGTAGCCTTGTCAAATAATGAATGTAGAGTTATATAATGTGGTTTATAGTATTAATTGATGATTATAATTGATTGGAGAAGTATATTAACTCAGTATATGATGTTCTCAGGTGTTAAAGGAACGGAGAAGACTCAGTAACATTAGACCACTGAGTTCTTGCTGGTAATCGGTGAGTGGGACTATCCTTATGGAGCAAGTTCTCGAAATGCTGATGAAGCAACAAAAACTATAAACGACCTTAATAGTAAAAAGTTTGATGATAAAGAATAGTGTATTGGCAAAGCTCAGAGAAGTTTTGAAACTGGAAAACGGATTGAGCAAAGTATGAAGGAGTGTAACAGACTGAAACCCGGGCTAGTTGTAAGTGGACTATTTTTGCCCTTAGGGTTTGTGCTTAATCCTAAGTGCTTTTTATTTTAATTATTTTATTAGTGTTTTATTACAATTGTGTTGTGACCAGTTTGTGACAAGGGTCCCAGAACAGGTTTGTTTATTTCATCTGGATAATTATACTGTGAATTGAGTAGCAGGGACTATCGGTAGACTCAGGCCCGATCAGCTGAGAGTCGTGTGCTCATACAAGCCGCCGATCCTCGTATTGTCTTATTGTATGCTAGTTGGTAGTTATCAAGTGTTGTTGTTAGTATATAGCTTGTGTGTGGCTTAAGCTATATCTGTTAGATAGATTCCATTCACTTAGCGGTGCGCTAATCCCCCACATATTCTCCCCTTGCAGGTTTAGGTACTGCTAGTCGGGATGGGTGCTGTGGCAGAAGACATGTTTGACAACCCTACTCTGATGTGGACTTTTGTTTAAATCATGTTTTGTAATAACGTAACACCGTTGTGTAAACTTAAACTTAATTACTCAGATTAATGTAATGTCGTGACTTATATTGTGTTTATTATTAAAGTCTTCCGCTGTGTATAAAAAAAATGACACTTGTAATACATCATAAAAGAAACTATTTTAGTTTCTAAATTCTGAACATTTGAGTTTAAAATAGGAATATTTTTGAAGTAGTGTCGGGAACTGAAGCATGAGTTAGTATAATATAGTGACACTTGATCAACGTGATTATATTATAGTAAGTCATGCTGAGTTTCTAAATGGAACTTGATGATTCACATATCATAACGTCATCATGTGCCATGTTACACGACTCATGTATTCTACTTAAACTCTAAAAATATCAAGAAAATACTTTTCTTGATGACTCGGTCTTTCCCGGAGTATTATGGTAATTTGACAAATCAAAATTTATGCCATTATGATTTCCTTCTTAGAACATTTACCATGTTCATTCCGAAATTCATACCTACGAATTCTAGACCATTAATTGCTTGACTTGAAGTCGGGAAGAGGAAACAAAAGCACGAAGCTCCGAAATAGGAATTGGAGTATAAATAGTAGCAAATAAGAGAGAGCATTAACTGTGGATGTCGATTATTATAGAAAGACATAAGCAGGGACTTTGAAATATAAGGGAAGATATAAAGCCCAACAACAACCCAGAAATTACAAATCATATATATCAATGCATATAGCAATATAAAGACACGAGAGAACTAAAAACACTATAAAACCAAGAGTATAGTAGAAGTAAATAGATTCTTCCGGCGATAGATGAAAAAGAAGAATAACAGATATGAAAGTTAGGAATATATCAAGAAGCAGAACTGGATGAAGCATATTGACGAATACTTTAAAATATGAGTTGAGGGAGAAAGAATAGAAGGTGTGAGTTGTAAGGAAGCTAAGGAGGTGGATTTATAGTGAAATATCCGACAGAGAAATCGAGATGGATTATCATATTAAATCGAAGAGGATCATAATTTCCTTAATCGCCGAAGAATTAAATCCAATATAGATTACAAAGATTTTCATTAAATGCGGAGATTAATTGTGATGACGTCAAAAGATATGACGAATCACTATAATCTTATTTCATTCATTTATGATAACTTCCCTCATACGCTTCGAGTAATCGAATTATTTGATCCATACTTCTTAAACATGATAAAACTCTATAATTTTCATAATAACAATCTCATTGTTAGCCATGACGACCTCTATCAAATTTCGGGGACGAAATTTCTTTAACGGGTAGGTACTGTGACGACCTGGGAATTTTCGACCAAATTTAAACTAAATCTTTATATGATTTTGACACGATAAGAAAAGTCTGTTAGGTTGAGTCTCAAGAATTTTGAACTGTTTCATATATGCATTTGACTTTCGACCGTTCTCGACGATTCACGAACAAATAATTATAAATAGATATGTGTGTATGTATATATAAATAAAAATTCGAAATATAATTTGAAGTATTATATGTTGTTGTTATTAAAAATTAATAAAATAAAAATGGGATATTATAATAATTATTATTTAAAATATATCTCTATATATAAATAAAGTATATTAAAAATAAATATTAAATGATTATAATACTCGTTTGATGTTTCTATTGATATTAAGCAAGTTAAATTCAAACTTATGTAATTTTAAAATAAACGGTGATACGAAAATGAGTTCTATAAATTTTAGGCTTATTAAAAATGTATTTAGGAACTATTTGTTAAGTTTTAACACTTTTTATATTTCACCCAGAATTGAGAGGGACAGTTGATGTACTTTTTATTTAACAAATTAGGGATCGAATTTTATACCATAATGACCAAAATAAATAAATATAGATATTTAAAATTTTGGGATTTTTAGGAACACTTTTATACGCTAACTGTTTAGCAAAGGACATGATATAGCAACCTATTAAAATCGTGGGTAGATGAAGTTAAATTTGAATGGCTGCTTCACTGTACTCACTATTTTCACTTTCGATTAAATGCAATCATTTGATTCTTATAATTATTATTATAGTACTACTTTAAATTATTAAAATGGATCGTGCATCCACCCGTGAATGATTGAAAACCCATGTTTTTCTAAAATATGATTACTGTTATTGTGTTAATTATCATATCTAATATCTATATCTATATTCAGTTATATGTATGAGATGCCTTACATAAACCCACATACACAAAATCAACACCATCTCTTTCATTTTTTTTACTTTCTTCTACTTTGTGAAACAAACACGACAACAATCCAATTACTTCCTGAATCCATAACATGAACGGCTATTTCAACTCAATACCGTGATTACTTATTCCTACTAGTTCCGGTTATAACCATTAAAACGACCCATGATGTTCTACATTTTTCTGGTTGCTGCTGCAATAACGATTAGTGAATCACCATACCAACATCATACTGCTATGCTACTGTGTAAGTTACTATTTCTATCCGGATTACAAATGAAACCATCGAATATATAATATTACAACTGCTATTATCTTCGGTTTATACTTACTTTAAACACCACGAAAACACTACAAAAACCACAATCCCTTATCTGATAAATCGAACAGCTATTGTAGACCATTATCATCTTCAAACTATCATCACGTGCATTTTTGTTATTGGTTTCTATTTTCCGGTTTCATCGAACCAAAACACAAACACATTCGCACCACCCTTCTTTATTTTTCTGCTTTGCTATTATTCCTCATATCATTTTAAATAATTTCTGTTGCTTTTCTATGGGCCAAGTTACAGCTGGTCTAGTTAGGTAAGTGATTGAAACAAACGAAATATACAAATCAAATATTACAGCGAGAATGACATTTTATTTCCATCTGGTATCCTTCATTATTTGTCTGTTATTATATTGATAATGGATGATGACGTGAGAATGATTCTGTTACATTATTTCCAATATAAACGAAACCCTTTATACATTTACTAGATGGGCTGCTAAACGGGTTTTGATCTATTGAACTATGGACTTCCTTTAAACGAATTGGATTATACAACTTGGGCCACGACTGCAAGCCCATCATACTGTTTTCTGGATTCGTTGTCAACGCATATACACTTGTTTCAAAACTATGATGATAATAATCATAGGCGTAAGTGATTTGATTTGATGATGATGACGTATAAATTATGATTTTATGCGACCGTAATCGTGATTAGAAGGATGATGAAGATCGAATCTTAATTAGATGATGAGAAGCATGATGACGATGATAAACGTTAATGGTGACTAGTGATACTCGATGATATTGATGAAGATTGTGATTATTATGGGCTTTGGTCAATTTAATTTAGAAAGAAGAAGATGAAACAGACAAACGGGTTATATATTTATGTATGTGAATTAACTCAGAAATTAAGGAATAGAAGAGTGGCTGAGTGTTGTTTGGGGTGAACGAGAGGTCGCGGGTTCGAGCCCCAGTTGTGGCATATTTTTTTAGAAAAAGAAGAAGAAAGGGAAACAGGAAGAAATATAAATAAAAGTATCAAATTAATTAGAAATGAAATAGACAGAGTTTTGGTTAAGGATGATATCAGGTTAGCGGGATGTCGCGGGTTCAAAAACGGACTTGGGCATTTTTTTTTAGGACTACTTCTTTGAGGTAGTTATTTATTTATTTACTTATCATTATTATTATTCTTATCATTAATATCATTATAGTTATTAAAATAAATGTTAGTAATATTATTATTAGTAAAATCATTATTTTTATAGTTATTATTATTAGTAGTAGTATTATCATTATCATTATTATTTTCATTATTATTATTATTATTATTATTATTATTATTATTATTATTATTATTATTATTATTATTATTATTATTATTATTATTATTATTATTATTATAATAATAATAATAATTATTATTATTATTATTATTATTAATATTACTACTTTTACATTAACAATATTATTATAACAAATAAATATTTTCTATATAAGTATATATGTATTCCAACTACCATAATATTACATATAATTGTATATATAAAGATTATTTATATAAATATTTATATATAACAAATTATTGATTTTAAATATAATATTAAACTATATAAATATTAACTATTTTAAATATGTATAAATTAAATATATAAGATATATAATTTAAGATATAATATATGAATTTATTTGATTACGATTATGTTTGTTAATATATACATAATTGATATAGGTTCGGGAATCCGAGGTCAACCCTACTTTTATTCAATGCCGTCATATGTATTTTTACTACAAAATACAGTATTGTGAGTTTCATTTGCTCCCTTTTTAAATGCTTTTGCAATATATATTTTTGGGACTGAGAATACATGTGCTGCTTTTATAAATGTTTTACGAAATAGACAAAAGTAATCGAAACTACATTATATGGTTGAATGATCGAAGCCGAATATGCCCCTTTTGCTTGGTAGCCTAAGAATTATTAAACCGATCGACTAATTGACGCGAATCCTAAAGATAGATCTATTGGGCCTAACAAACCCCATCCGTTGTAGCGGATGCTTTAGTACTTCGATCTTTTTTTATCATGTCCGATGGATGTCCTGGAATGATAGGGGATATTCTTATATGCATCTTGTTAATGTCGGTTACCAGGTGTTCAATCGATATGAATGATTTTTGCATGCACGATATTTATGAGAAATGAAAAATGAAATTCTTGTGGTCTATTAAAATGATGAAAATGATCGATTATGATAAACTAATGAACTCACCAACCTTTTAGTTGACACTTTAAAGCATGTTTATTCTCAGGATTGAAAGAAATCTTCTGATGTGCATTTGCTCATTTTAAAGATATTACTTGGAATCATTCATGGCATATTTCAAAAGACGTTGCATTCAAGTCGTTAAGTTCAGTAAAGATTATGATTAAGTAAATGACAGATTAGATCATTTATAGTTGGATATTATGAAGTGGTATGCATGCCTGTCAACTTTCGATGAAATAAAAGTTTGTCTTTCAAAACGAATGTAATGTTTGTAAAATGTATCATATATAGGTCAAATACCTCGCAATGTAATCATATATTATTGTATTCGTTCTTATGGATTAGGACGGGTCTTTACATGTGGTATCAGAGCGGTGGTCTTAGCGAACCAGGTCTGCATTAGTGTGTCTAACTGATAGTCGTTAGGATACATTAGTGAGTCTGGACTTCGACGGTGTCTGCATGTCAAAAGTTTTGCTTATCATTTTTGTCGGAAATTGCATGCTTATCATTCTTAGTCTAGACATATCTTATTGCATTGATTGCATGAATAGTGTATAGACAAAATTCATATCTTAGCGTATCTGCTAATTCATATCTTAGCGTATCTGTTACTGTAAACTTTGCCTGACATATTCCGTAAATTCCTCCGCAATTTACGAAATCTTTTGCTCTATATATATATATATATATATATATATATATATATATATATATATATATATATAGAGAGAGAGAGAGAGAGAGAGAGAGAGAGAGAGAGATATTCAATGTAATTAGAATACCATTCGATAGCCGGAAAATCATTTCATAACGAAAAATTCTTTATTCAACCGTACGAAATGGAATTCGTCATTAGTTCAAGTCCCTCGGATTCCGAAATGAAATCTGATAAGGCTAAAAAGGAACATATATTTCATAGCATTATTCCCCAAGAAAGACAAGATTTTAGTTGCAATTGTTCCATTTTCAAGTAATAATCGGTTATATTAAATAAGTGCGAAGACAAAAGGCGAAAACGAAGATTTGAAGACGCAAAGGTCCAAAAAGCTCAAAAGTACAAGATACAATCAAAAAGGTTCAAATTATTGATGAAGAACGTCTAAAAATGACAAGAGTACAAGTTACAAAACGCAAAGTACAAGATATTAAATTATACGAAAGGACGTTCGAAAATCCGGAACCGGGACATGAACCAACTCTCAACGCTCGACGCAACGGTGTAAAAATTACGAGTCAACTATGCACAAGAATAAAATATAATATTTAAATAATTCATAATAAGAATAATATTAAATAATAAAAAGTTGTTAATTGAGCATAGTTCAGGGGTCGTAAATGAAAATTCAATTTCTAATTTGCCTATAAAAGAGATATTACGTTCGATGATGAAAAGGAGAGAATTTTTTCTCCGATCTTTTTTTTTCTTCTATCAATTATCAATATCAATTATCAATATCTATATTCTATATCTCTATCATAATGTTAATGTAATAAGATATAACAATAATCTTAATTTTAAGTTTAAATTATGATAATAATAAGATTTATGATAGAGATCATTTGAGTGTGTAAGTCGAAATTCTGTCCGTGTAACGCTACGCTATTTTTAATCATTGTAAGTTATGTTCAATCTTTTTACATTAATGTCTCGTAGCTAAGTTATTATTATGCTTATTTGAGCCGAAGTAATCGTGATGTTGGGCTAAAATATTAAGACGGGGTAATTGGGCTTTGTACCATAATTGGGGTTTGAACAAAAGAACGACACTTGTGGAAATTGAACTATGGGCTATTAATAGATGGGGGGTATTGTCTAATTGAGTGACAACTCATTGGAGTCTGTCGAACCTATCTTCAAATTAATTAACCTAATAATTAATAATGATTATGGTTGTCCTATTTAGTGATGTTCATATGGAATCTGTTATAATCATTTAATTAATCAATTGGGTTGGGTAATTGATTATTCATTCTGATCAAGTGGATGAATTAATATTCATAAACTAATTAAAACAGGGGTGAATTACATACAGTGATAACTGGTGTAATTGTTGACAGAAGTGATAACTGCGTCACAGTTTAAATCCTTAATCAGTTGGAATATTTGACTTCGGGTATAAGGGTAATTTGACGAGGATACTCGCACTTTATATTTATGACCGATGGACTATTATGGACAAAAACCAGATAGACGTATCAAATAAACCAGGACAAAGGACAATTAACCCATGGTAATAAATTAAAATCAACACGTCAAACATCATGATTACGGAAGTTTAAATAAGCATAATTCTTTTATTATATTTCTCATCGTATCTTTATTTACTGTCATTTTATTACTCGCAATTTTATTTACTGTCATTTTATTTATTGTCATTATTTTACGCACTTTAATTATCGTCATTTATCTTTACGCTTAAAATATAGAATCGACAAACCGGTCATTAAACGGTAAAACCCCCCCTTTTATAATATTACTACTTATATAATTATATATATTTTGTATAAATATAGTTATTAAAAATATAGTAAGTATCACCAGCTCCCTGTGGAACGAACCGGACTTACTAAAAACTACACTACTCTACGATTAGGTACACTGCCTATAGTGTTGTAGCAAGGTTTAGGTATATCCCATCCGTAAATTAATAAAACTTGTGTCATATTTTGTAGTATTTCCTAGTAAAAATAATACTATTTCGTACCCTCACGCTACATCATCAAGTTTTTGGCGCCGCTGCCGGGGAGCGCTAAAACGCTATATTTTTAATTATAATAATATTGAAATAAAATATAATAATATAATAATATTGAAATAGAATATAATAATATAAAAATATTTAAGAATCAAAAATTTACGTAAATGTTAAAAAAAAAGTCGTATTTATTAAATACTTCAGGGGTATATTATGTAACTTATAATTAATAATTGCTATCATGTCGCTTTCATGTGAATAGTAAATTAATTAATTTATTTTCATTTACTATTCATGAATAGTAAATGAATTTAAAAAAAAAAAAAAAAAGAAGTTTTAAAAAATTATAATTATAAAAAAATTATTAATTTGTAAAAAAAAAATCGTTTTTTTTAAAAAAAAAAAAAAAAAAAAAAAAAAAAAAAAAACGAAAAAAAAAAAAAAAAAAAATCGTTTTTTTTAAAAAGAAAAAAAAAGCGTTTTAAAAAAAAAAAAAAAAAAAAAAAATTTGTAAAAAAAAAAAAAAAAAAAATCGTTTTTTTTAAAAAAAAAAAAAAAAAAAAAAAAAAAATAAAAAAGAAAAAAAAAAAAAAATATATGTATTTTTAAGACTTTGTTAAATAGTTAAGTTTTAAAAGTTTCTTTATTTTTATTTTAGTTTATAAAAATATAAGTTTTAATTTTAATATCTTTTATTTAATTAAAAAACAGAAAAATAGAAAAAAAAAAAAAAAGAAAAAGAAAAACGCGTAAAAACAAAAGCTGTCAACTGAATTCCTGAACCCCGCGACTCGCGGAGTTTTCCTCTTTATTTGCCGCGACTCGCGGAGGCCTTCTGACACACGGACAAAAACCCTAATCACGGGTTATTTTTAATTATTATTATTATTAAAACCTAATTATTATTATTATTATTATTAGTTTTAAGTTTTATTTTTATTTATGTATTTAGTTTAAATAAGTTTTTATTAAATTGTAAAATTAATAGTTTTATTAAATAAATAATATAAAATAATATTTTTATAAAAATTGTACTTTTTACAACTTTTTGTATATTTTTATATTTTGTACCTTTTTAATCGTTGTAGCGTAACTTTTGTATTTTTAGCTCATATTTAATTTTAAACTTAGTTTTTGCTATAGTTATTTTTACTCCTAGATTTTTAGGCTTTGCCGTAGAATTCCTTAAGTGCTTTTTCTTTAGACTAAGAATTAGGTGCTTTAGAATTTTGTGACGCCTTTTTAAGTTTTAGTTTCTTTTTAAGTTATTTCCATTTGGAATTTAGTTTTTCCTTGTAAGCTTTAATATTTTTAGACACCTTTTACTATGTATCAATTATCATTCCAATTAGTAATTTCAATTTGCGATTATAATTTTAAGTTAGTTGTAGTAATAAGGTTAAATTAGTTAAGTATTTTTAAGTTTTGATAAGTTTCTTTTATTTTTCCGTCACCTTTTATTTTTCAACCATTTTTTATTTTTCGACATTTTTCGGCGCGCAATCTATTTCTCTCTTATTTCTCGCCATTCTAGTTTTTAGGACTTAGAATTTTTTTTCTACTTCTTCTCTAAATTTCTTAAAATTACGAAAATTTATTTTAAGTGGTTAAATTGATAGACATCAAAATTTTCTGGTTCGTAGTAATAGTTGGATTTGTACGTGGACCGGGTTATTGGAGCCAAACAGTCCTCAATTATATTGAGACCAAACGAATCCTGCCCCTCTGCTGCATCTTTTGGCTATTCGAAACGTGGGCAAAATCAGAAAAGTCTATTAATTGGATAACTTATTATAATTTTTCTTTCCTTTTTAAAACTAATAGGATATTCTGTGAATGCACCGAGCAAGACGTTCATCACCTTTTGTACGTTCACCACCTGTAACTCGATCAAGACATCGTTTAACAAATATCCCCACACTTGATTTTTCTTTAGAATCGTCATCTAGTCAACCAAGTACTCCAATTCAAATTTCCGATAATCCATCTTTTGAACCCGGTTTCACAACTAAGAACCCGGAAGATATTCAAGGACAATTCCAAGATCCTGAACCCCAAACCGTTAAATCAGAATCCTCTAGTGATTCGGATACAACAAATCCAATCATGGAAAATCTAGAACCTCTAAGTATGGAAGAACGAATGAGAGCTAAGCGCACTGGCCAAGGTCACGCCATTATTAAACCAGAAGTTAATGCTCCAGATTATGAAATTAAAGGACAAATTCTACACATGGTAACTAATCAGTGCCAATATAGTGGTACGCCGAATGAAGACCCAAACGAACATCTTCGTACGTTTAATAGGATCTGTACACTATTCAAAATCCGAGAAGTGGAAGACGAACAAATCTATCTCATGTTATTTCCCTGGACTTTAAAGGGAGAAGCCAAAGATTGGTTAGAATCGTTACCTGAAGGGGCGATTGACACATGGGATGTTTTAGTTGAAAAATTTCTTAAACGATTCTTTCCGGCATCCAAAGCCGTGAGACTTCAAGGAGAAATTGTTACGTTCGCGCAAAATCCAAATGAAACATTATATGAGGCGTGGACAAGATTCGGAAGGATGTTGAGAGGATGTCCTCAACACGGATTAGATACTTTTCAAATAGTACAAATCTTCTATAAAGGCGTAGACATCGCCACACGAAAAGACATCGACATAACCGCTGGTGGATCCATTATGAAGAAAACCGCAACTGAAGCTTACAAAATTATTGATAACACAGCCTCCCACTCGCATGAGTGGCACCAAGAAAAAGATATCTTTCGATCATCTAAAGCGGCTAGAGCCGATTCTAGCCCTGACTTTGATTCCGTTTCCGCAAAAATAGATGCTTTCGAAAGACGAATGGAAAAGATGAATAAAGATATTCACGCAATACGAATCAGTTGTGAGCAATGCGGTGGACCACACTTATTGAAAGATTGTCACATTGAACCAACGATGGAACAACGAGAGAATGTTTCCTATATGAACCAAAGGCCGGGAAATAATTATCAAAATAATTATCAACCGCCAAGGCTAAACTTAAATCGAAATCAAAACATTCTTTACAATCCAAAAGGACCCGAAAATAACTGGTATAACCAACAAGGTCCGAATAACCAACCAACTCAAAACAACACTTTCAATCAACAAAGACCTGGCTTGTATAAACCACCACAACAAACCGAAGAGAAAAAGTCAAATATGGAAGACGTGGTATTCAAGCTAGTTGAATCTCAAACACAATTTATTGAAACTCAAACCCAAACGAACGAGAGGTTTGATCAGTCATTAAGAACTCAACAAGCTTCCATTTTGAATCTAGAAAAACACGTAGGTACTCTTGCTAGCATGATGAGTGAGAGGGAACAAGGAAAGCTACCGAGTAATACTGAAGTAAATCCTCGGAATGAGAATGTTAATATGGTGTCAACGAATTCTGAAAAACCAGCATCAGAAGATGGGAAGGTTTTAGATGAGAGTAACAATGAAGAAGTTACACCACCACCACCCGAGTATGTAAAGCCAGTGGTGGCACCATACAAACCACCCATCCCGTTTCCAAGAAAAGGAGTTGAGTATGAGCAAGTGATAGGTAATAAAGATTGTGATACCTCTGGAAAGAAGAAGAAGAAAAAGAATAAGAAAGTGCAAGAAACAAAAGCCGTAGAAGTAAACCCGGTGAAGACAGTTCCACCAAAACCTCCTCCTAGAATAGGTGATCCGGGTGAATTTATTGTTCCTTGTCTACTTAGTGATTGTGTCATGTATGATGCACTAGCAGATTTAGGTGCAAGTGTAAGTGTTATGCCTCTTTCCTTATATAAGAGATTAGGTGTAGGTAAGTTAAGTCCAACGGATATGAGTGTTCGACTCTTTGATCAAACCATTAAACACCCAGTTGGAATTGTTGACAACCTACCCGTTCAAGTAGGCAATTTAACCTTTCTAGTCGAATTCATTGTCATTAACATAGAAGAGGACCCAAACATTCCTCTAATTTTAGGTCGACCATTCTTAGCGTCCACCAAGGCGTTATTTGATGTAGGAAATGGAAGAATGACACTTAAAAGTGGTGACAAATCGATCACCTTTATGATTCGAAAATCTAAACCTCCACCAACCAAAACCGTTGAACCAATAAAAACGATTGGTAAGAACCATGTTGTTTTACCAACGGTAGTGCTTAATAATAATAAAACGCCTAAGTGTGGGGAAAATGAAGTAACACCTAATGACGACCCAATAACAAATAACCCCGTTGTTGATACGAAATTAAATGATCCCGTTATTAACAGTTCAATGAAGAAACTTTATAAACGGGCTATTGATGCTAAAAGTAAGGGGAACTTTAAGTTATGTAACCGGTTAGTATCCAATCTGTCGCCTAAAGAAAAGGCGAAGCTAGTTGAATTATGGGATATTACGGAAGAAGCCGGGCACTGGCTTAAAGAAAAAGTCACAGATATGCAAGTTGATTATGGACCAAGAGAAATTGACGATGAAGCTAATCACAATTTCGACAACACAGCTACCTAAGTGTGGGGAGATTCAAATGTTCTAAAAGGAAAATGTTGTCGAGAGTTAGTTGTTCTGTTCTCGTGTAGTTCCGAGAATGGAATCCGATTGGTCTTTTCCGCTAGCAGACACTAAAGAACTAGTTTTCTCCCCCCATTCTGAATTTTTGTTTTTTTTAGGTTTTATATGAAATTAATATGCTTTTAAGTTTTGTGTGATATTTAAAAACAAAATTTACTTTAATTCATTAAGTTGAAAAAAATGATTTCTAAAATTCGTCGTGAGTTGAAGACTAGGTCATTAAGCCGAAATTGCTTTACCCGAGGGCGGGGCGACAAATTTTGTTATCATTATTTTTAATTTTATTGATTTAAAGTATGCCAAAAATATTATACTTTATAAATTTTTGAAAAGTGGGGTTATAAACCAAACTTCAAAAAAATATATATATATATATATATATATATATATATATATGTTTGTATTTTATCTTATGTACAAAACAGGGTAGAACAACGCACTTTCAAAGACTAACATTAAGTTCAGCAATAGCTACTGATTTTGACGACAAGAAGCAAAATATCAAATGTGATATAAAATAATATGCTTACAAACTGGGTATTTTTAATCACTTTTCTACACTAATCACCCTCATGAATTTATAATTATAGTCTGATTTCATGCAAATGAGGGCATTGCATGATCTCAAGTGTGGGGAAGGGTTATAAATTCTCTCGGGTTTGCACTTAGTTTATTTGTCAAATTTTGTGAAAATTTGAAAAATTTTCAACTAAATGAATTTAAAATCATGTTTATACATATTTATGAACGGTGAAAACTAGGTGATAATACCGAAATTATCGTTACCTCGAAAAGGACATAAATTGAGAAACACCCTAAAACGCTTGAATTCATTTAAAATGAAATAAAAGAAAATAAAAAGGCAAAGAAAGAAACTAAGTGTGGGAAGAATGTACCAAGTTATTCAATTTAAAACATATATCACATATTTTTGTACAAGATTATTGCAGGTACTTTTGCTTTGGACGATACTAATCAGTTTTACCCGGTTTACTGTAATACATTTGAAAGAAAGATGGATCTACACGATGAATCAATTCCATCATTAAAAGGAAGTAAAGTCTTCCGAAAAAGACACGCGCTTCTTGATTTAGGTCAAGAAGTTGTCGTCCAGACCAGCTGTAGGTTGACGAAAAATCTAGAAAAGTCATCTCTAAAATCAGCAGGAAATCCACGGACCTCAGCATCAAACAGGGTCGCCAAGTGGTCAGATTTATCCTAACCATGAGAAGGATTTATCTCGTACAATGGGGAGGCACCGTGCAAATTAGCTTGATAAGACTAATGAATCAGATCCCCAGAAAAGGATAATCTCCTTAAAGATTAAAAATCAGCTTTTAAGACTGATAATACTCAATCCTAGAGATTGACCTTAAAGATTGAGAATTCAAACTCATGGAATTCAATGATATCTAAACTCGAGCTTGAACGAGAAAATATTTTGATCAAAAATACAAACCGATTTGTTTTCTGAAAATCCATTTTCAATACGTTCATTACCATTGAACGTAAAATCCTAGGAATTCACCTGGAATTCATTAGGTCACCTGAACCAAATCGGGTGTCAACCGTAAGAACGGTGGTTGCATAGCATGGTCGGAGACAGGACCTTGTGCCAGACCGAAAAATCAAAGGATGATCTTTACTATCGCTCCTACCAAGGATAGTTCTAGCATCCGACACGTTAAAAGACCATAATCAAATGCATGTCACGGGACATTGCCTTAACAGTTTCTTGTTCATCGCTTTCCTTTACAACCGGACGGTAGTTTACCAAAAGGTAATATACGGAACAAGTAAATTGGATGTGTGCTTTCCGATACCGGGATAGCAGTGGATTACACGAACCTAAATGTTTTTAGCCAAAATATTGATCCACAAATATATTTTGCAACACCGATGGTGGGTCAAATCAGAAAACTTGTCTAGGGTAAAATCTAGCTTGAATTTTTAAAAGATCAAATGTTTTCATAAAGATCCAATTTTCTAAAGGATCTACATTTTTATAGTCATGTGGGACTGTAAACCGCCTTTCAAATGTGCACTTTGCTTTGGAAACCGAAAGTAAATCGGCTATTTGATTGCAAGTGTCGTTGACCTAAACCCGAGGCAACTGTGGATGACACACCCACCTTTAACCATGGTTCTATTGTTAATATCATTGTTTATACCGCTCTATCAAAATCACTGATGTACAAAGTGTGAAGAATAAAGAAGTGATTCGTGTGATGTATTATATTATTTCAAGACTGTATTGCTTGAGGACAAGCAACGCTCAAGTGTGGGGATATTGATAAGGCTAAAAAGGAACATATATTTCATAGCATTATTCCCCAAGAAAGACAAGATTTTAGTTGCAATTGTTCCATTTTCAAGTAATAATCGGTTATATTAAATAAGTGCGAAGACAAAAGGCGAAAACGAAGATTTGAAGACGCAAAGGTCCAAAAAGCTCAAAAGTACAAGATACAATCAAAAAGGTTCAAATTATTGATGAAGAACGTCTAAAAATGACAAGAGTACAAGTTACAAAACGCAAAGTACAAGATATTAAATTATACGAAAGGACGTTCGAAAATCCGGAACCGGGACATGAACCAACTCTCAACGCTCGACGCAACGGTGTAAAAATTACGAGTCAACTATGCACAAGAATAAAATATAATATTTAAATAATTCATAATAAGAATAATATTAAATAATAAAAAGTTGTTAATTGAGCATAGTTCAGGGGTCGTAAATGAAAATTCAATTTCTAATTTGCCTATAAAAGAGATATTACGTTCGATGATGAAAAGGAGAGAATTTTTTCTCCGATCTTTTTTTTTCTTCTATCAATTATCAATATCAATTATCAATATCTATATTCTATATCTCTATCATAATGTTAATGTAATAAGATATAACAATAATCTTAATTTTAAGTTTAAATTATGATAATAATAAGATTTATGATAGAGATCATTTGAGTGTGTAAGTCGAAATTCTGTCCGTGTAACGCTACGCTATTTTTAATCATTGTAAGTTATGTTCAATCTTTTTACATTAATGTCTCGTAGCTAAGTTATTATTATGCTTATTTGAGCCGAAGTAATCGTGATGTTGGGCTAAAATATTAAGACGGGGTAATTGGGCTTTGTACCATAATTGGGGTTTGAACAAAAGAACGACACTTGTGGAAATTGAACTATGGGCTATTAATAGATGGGGGGTATTGTCTAATTGAGTGACAACTCATTGGAGTCTGTCGAACCTATCTTCAAATTAATTAACCTAATAATTAATAATGATTATGGTTGTCCTATTTAGTGATGTTCATATGGAATCTGTTATAATCATTTAATTAATCAATTGGGTTGGGTAATTGATTATTCATTCTGATCAAGTGGATGAATTAATATTCATAAACTAATTAAAACAGGGGTGAATTACATACAGTGATAACTGGTGTAATTGTTGACAGAAGTGATAACTGCGTCACAGTTTAAATCCTTAATCAGTTGGAATATTTGACTTCGGGTATAAGGGTAATTTGACGAGGATACTCGCACTTTATATTTATGACCGATGGACTATTATGGACAAAAACCAGATAGACGTATCAAATAAACCAGGACAAAGGACAATTAACCCATGGTAATAAATTAAAATCAACACGTCAAACATCATGATTACGGAAGTTTAAATAAGCATAATTCTTTTATTATATTTCTCATCGTATCTTTATTTACTGTCATTTTATTACTCGCAATTTTATTTACTGTCATTTTATTTATTGTCATTATTTTACGCACTTTAATTATCGTCATTTATCTTTACGCTTAAAATATAGAATCGACAAACCGGTCATTAAACGGTAAAACCCCCCCTTTTATAATATTACTACTTATATAATTATATATATTTTGTATAAATATAGTTATTAAAAATATAGTAAGTATCACCAGCTCCCTGTGGAACGAACCGGACTTACTAAAAACTACACTACTCTACGATTAGGTACACTGCCTATAGTGTTGTAGCAAGGTTTAGGTATATCCCATCCGTAAATTAATAAAACTTGTGTCATATTTTGTAGTATTTCCTAGTAAAAATAATACTATTTCGTACCCTCACGCTACATCATCAAAATCCCATTCAAGCTCTGAAAGCAGTGTGACCGGAATGGATCAACCAATCAGCCATCATCTATTCTGGATGAATTAGGGATGGGTTCGTAGTCTCCTCAATCATTGGAGACAAGAAGAAGGTGATCCTTTCCATCCACCACATTGTCCTCTTAGTGAAGAACCAGAATCACTCATCGGCGAACCTGTTCGAAACACCATTTTCTTTCTCATTTCCAGAGTATCTCATCACGATTATATACTACATCAAATTCTAGATTTCATTTATCTGCTCATCCGAACCGACAATCATCCCGGTGTAATAGAAGAAGTCAACGAGCTTTGCGCTCGGGTAGTGGCTTTAGAGAATATGGTGCAAAGGTTACAAACACCAGCAGTAGCACCAGCAGCATAACCAGTATCACCATCATCAACGCCAATAGTACCATTACACCCCCAACCAAAACCGCGTCGTAAACCTTAACATTACAATCTGTCCCACAAGCACCAATGTCATACGCTCTGTAGATACCAAGAAATACCAACAACAACAAACGATGAAGTGTTGATTCATAAATTCATTGGAGAAACATTTTGCGACGATTATGTAATCTCTAAAGTCTTAGAGATTATCTATTCTAGCCCTAACCATAAATCAGATGAATGAACCAAAATGATAGGAGGAAGAATAGAAACCCTGACAAGAATGGAGAGTGATTTACAAGCTAGACTTGTTTTACCAACAGCATCAACAGTAACGTTAGCATCACCAGCACTGTCAGTGCCGTCAGCAGCATCAGAATTAGCAGTACCTATAACATCACAAACTCCGTCAGTTCAAGAATCACCGTGAACACCATTACAAATCAACAACAAGTATGTCATATCAACGAGTTATGAAGTATTAACTCATTCCCTCTGAAGAAATTATATGTATATATGTATATATATATATATATATATATATATATATATATATATATATATATATATATATATATATATATAAATTTTGAGATCAAAATAAATCTTTCCGTACTAAGCTGTTATGTATGGATCTTAACTACTCGGTTAATTCATATTACTAATATGCTATGATGTACATCTTTCGTTCGCAACTTAACCATCGTTAATTACAATCTCTGTTTCAATTCAATGAATTCTATTCCATAATAAATCAAGTGTATTATTCAAATATATGTTTGATTTTACACTTTCATCTTCAATGTACTCGAAACTTTCTAGAAACATCATTCGTACCTTAGGAAGTTCACAAGAATTTCACGAACACCAACATCATGTATCAACAAATAAAGAAGTATTGATTCATAATTTTAATTACATTGAAGAAATACTCCGTAAAAGTTATGTAATTCCTAAAGTTTAGGGATTATTAAATACTAGTTTCAACCATAAATCAAATGAGTTTTATATAATATAAGCTCATTAAATCTATGTTACACCTGAAGAAAATATACACATGTATATTTTCATAAAGACTGTAATAAAATCCTTTTGTACAAAATATTAATTGTGAATTTTTTTTAACGGGTAGGTAATACCCGAGAGAGATATAAATTCACAATTAATATGTTACAATTCTTCGAATTTGATTCAGTAATCATCCCCTATATTCACTATTTTCATAACAATATACATTCTTTCATAAAAATCAAAACAACCATACTCATTCAAATCCAATTACCTATTCTGATTTTGAAATCGCAGAATTTAATTCGAAATATAACCAGTATCATCACTCTTAGATTTATATATCTTTCAAAGCTATACTTTGACTTCAAACCTGTGTTAGAATATCATATGTATATCAACGATTACAACCTGTGTTCAAACCCTTCGAAATTCCTGAAGACACTTCAAATAATGAACAATCGAGATGATGATCCAACCACATGTTACCCACATTTATGTACCTAAAAAACTCTTGAAACCAAAGTCATAGTTTAACACGTATCTGTGTCAGACCCTTTGGCATTTAGTAGCTAAAATAACTTTTCAATCCTGTTTCAAAATAGACATTTTTGTCACAGCTCCAACAAGTCAACCTCGACTTCTCAATTGAAACAGTCTTATTATAACCTCGATAGATACGTTGCCCTTTCACCATCGTGACTAGGGAACCTTTCATATTCCACCACATTAGCAATAAACTTACCAACAACTTCATTGATCGTTGACATCCCGAAAAATCATTATATTTACCAAAACCCCATCAATTACCCATCCGCATCTTGTAACAAGAATTGTCATGCCAATTACTGGGAATCAGCAATCAGTATTTTGAAATCTCGCAGCATGTCTACTCCAACAGTTATATGTGGTCATATAACATCTACCTCCAAGACTTACATAATTCGAATGTGAAGTTTCTGAAAAACACCTTGAACTGCGAACTAGTTCTCGAAATGCTGATGAAGCAGCAAAAACTATAAACGACCTTAACTGTAAAAAGTTTGATGATAAAGAATGGTGTATTGGCAAAGCTCAGAGAAGTTTTGAAACTGGAAAATGGATTGAGCAAAGTATGAAGGAGGCTGTGGACAAATCACAAAGGCTGAACCTGCCTTTAAAGAATCCAAATGATTCAATGCCTACTGAAGTCTTTAGTGAATACGTTGCTCCTTACTCTAAACCCTTGAGGACAATATTCTTCATCATCCTCTGACCTTAGATATTCTAAGATATCGTCATATCTTTCATTATAAATATCCTCCATATTTCTGAAGATATATTCATAACTATTCTCATCTGAAATTATTTACCTCTTCGCGCTATCTGTATTACATCATAAAAGAAACTATTTTAGTTTCTAAATTCTGAAACATTTGAGTTTAAAATAGAAATATTTTTGAAGTAGTGTTGGGAACTGAAGCATGAGTTAGTATAATATAATGACAATTGATCAACGTGATTATATTACAGTAAGTCATGCTGAGTTTCTAAATGGAACGTGATGATTCACAGATCATAATGTCATCATGTGCCATGTTACACGACTCTTGTATTCTACTTAAACTCTAAAAAAATCAAGAAAAATACTTTTCTTGATGATTCGGTCTTTCCCGGAGTATTCTGGTAATTTGACAAATCAAAATTTGTGCCATTATGATTTCCTTCTTAGAACATTAACCATGTTCATTCCGAAATTCATACCTACGAATTCTAGACCATTAATTGCTTGACTTGATGTTGGGAAGAGGAAACAAAAGCACGAAGCTCCGAAATAGGAATTGGAGTATAAATCGCAGCAAATAAGAGAGAGCATTAACTGTGGATGTCGATGATTATAGAAAGACAGAAGCAGGGACTTTGAAATATAAGAGAAGATATAAAGCCCAACAACAACCCAGAAATTACAAATCATATATATCAATGCATATAGCAATATAAAGACACGGGAGAACTAAAAACACTATAAAACCAAGAGTATAGTAGAAGTAAATAGATTCTTCCGGCGATAGATGAAAAAGAAGAATAACAGATATGAAAGTTAGGAATATATCAAGAAGCAGAACTGGATGAAGCATATTGACGAATACTTTAAAATATGAGTTGAGGGAGAAAGAATAGAAGGTGTGAGTTGTAAGGAAGCGAAGGAGTTGGATTTATAGTGAAATATCCGACAGAGAAATCGAGATGGATTATCATATTAAATCGAAGAGGATCATAATTTCCTTAATCGCCGAAGAATCAAATCCAATATAGATTACAAAGATTTTCATTAAATGCGGAGATCAATTATGATGACGTCAAAAGATATGACGAATCACTATAATCTTATTTAATTCATTTACGATAACTTCCCTCATACGCTTCGAGTAATCGAATTATTTGATCCATACTTCTTAAACATGATAAAACTCTATAATCATCATAATAACAATCTCATTGTTAGCCATTACGACCTCTATCAAATTTCGGGGATGAAATTTCTTTAACGGGTAGGTACTGTGACGACCCGGGAATGTCTGACCAAATTTAAACAAAATCTTTATATGATTTTGACACGATAAGAAAAGTCTGTTAGGTTGAGTCTCAAGAATTTTGAACTGTTTCATATATGCATTTGACTTTCGACCGTTCTCGACGATTCATGAACAAATAATTATAAATAGATATGTGTGTATGTATATATAAATAAAAATTCAAAATATAATTTGAAGTATTATATGTTGTTGTTATTAAAAATTAATAAAATAAAAATGGGATATTATAATAATTATTATTTAAAATATATCTCTATATATAAATAAAGTATATTAAAAATAAATATTAAATGATTGTAATACTCGTTTGATATTTCGATTGATATTAAGCAAGTTAAATTCAAACTTATGTAATTTTAAAATAAACGGTGATACGAAAATGAGTTCTATAAATTTTAGGCTTATTAAAAATGTATTTAGGAACTATTTGTTAAGTTTTAACACTTTTTATATTTCACCCAGAATTGAGAGGGACAGTTGATGTACTTTTTATTTAACAAATTAGGGATCGAATTTTATACCATAATGACCAAAATAAATAAATATAGATAATTTAAAATTTTGGAATTTTTAGGAACACTTTTATACGCTAACTGTTTAGCAAAGGACATGATATAGCAACCTATTAAAATCGTGGGTAGATGAAGTTAAATTTGAATGGCTGCTTCACTGTACTCACTATTTTCACTTTCGATTAAATGCAATCATTTGATTCTTATAATTATTATTATAGTACTACTTTAAATTATTAAAATGGATCGTGCATCCACCCGTGAATGATTGAAAACCCATTTTTTTCTAAAATATGATTACTGTTATTGTGTTAATTATCATATCTAATATCTATATCTATATTCAGTTATATGTATGAGATGCCTTACATAAACCCACATACACAAAATCAACACCATCTCTTTCATTTTTTTTTTTTTTACTTTCTTCTACTTTGTGAAACAAACACGACAACAATCCAATTACTTCCTGAATCCATTACATGAATGGCTATTTCAACTCAATACTGTGATTACTTATTCCTACTAGTTCCGGTTATAACCATTAAAACCACCCATGATGTTCTACATTTTTCTGGTTGCTGCTGCAAATAACGATTAGTGAATCACCATACCAACATCATACTGCTATGCAACCGTGTAAGTTACTGTTTCTATCCGGATTACAAACGAAACCATCGAATATATAATATTACAATTGCTATTATCTTCGATTTATACTTACTTTAAACACCACGAAACCACTACAAAAACCACAATCCCCCATCTGATAAATCAAACAGCTATTGTAGACCATTATCATCTTCAAACTATCATCACATGCATTTTTGTTATTGGTTTCTATTTTCCGGTTTCATTGAACCAAAACACAAACACATTCGCACCACCCTTCTATATTTTTCTGCTTTGCTATTATTCCTCATATCATTTTAAATAATTTCTGTTGCTTTCGATGGGCCAAGTTACAGCTGGTCTAGTTAGGTAAGTGATTGAAACAAACGAAATATACAAATCAAATATTACAGCGAGAATGACATTTTATTTCCATCTGGTATCCTTCATTATTTGTCTGTTATTATATTGATAATGGATGATGACGTGAGAATGATTCTGTTACATTATTTCCAATATAAACGAAACCCTTTATACATTTACTAGATGGGCTGTGATAAGGCTAAAAAGAAACATATATTTCATAGCAAAATCCCCCAAGAAAGACAAGATTTTAGTTGCAATTGTTCCATTTTCAAGTAATATTCGTTTATTTTAAATAAGTGCGAAGACAAAAGGCGAAAACGACGAATTGAAGACACAAAGGTCCAAAAAGCTCAAAAGTACAAGATACAATCAATAAGGTTCAAATTATTGATGAGGAACGTCTAAAAATGACAAGAGTACAAGTTACAAAACGCAAAGTACAAAATATAAAATTGTACGCAAGGACGTTCGAAAATCCGGAACCGGGACCAGAGTCAACTCTCAACGCTCGACGCAACGGTGTAAAAATTACGAGTCAACTATGCACAAGAATAAAATATAATATTTAAATAATTCATAATAAGAATAATATTAAATAATAAAAAGTTGTTAATTGAGCATAGTTCAGGGGTCATAAGTGAAAATTCAATTTCTAAATTCGCCTATAAAAGGCTTTGTAATCGTAATGTAAAAACACACCTTTTTCTATCTTTTTCTTATTTATCAATATCAATTATCAATATCTATATTCTATATCTCTATCATAATGTTAACTTAATAAGATATAACAATAATCTTAATTTTAATTTTAAATTATGATAATAATAAGATTTATGATAGAGATCGTTTGAGTGTGTAAGTCGAAATTCTGTCCGTGTAACGCTACGCTATTTTTAATCATTGTAAGTTATGTTCAACCTTTTTACATTAATGTATCGTAACTAAGTTATTATTATGCTTATTTGAGCCGAAGTAATCGTGATGTTGGGCTAAAATATTAAGAAGGGGTTATTGAACTTTGGACCATAATTAAGGTTTGGGCAAAAGACCGACACTTGTAGAAATTGAACTATTGACTATTAATAGATGGGGGGTATTGTCTAATTGAGTGACAACTCATTGGAGTCTGTCGAACCTATCTTCAAATTAATTAACCTAATAATTAATAATGATTATGGTTGTCCTATTTAGTGATGTTCATATGGAATCTGTTATAATCATTTAATTAATCAATTGGGTTGGGTAATTGATTATTCATTCTGATCAAGTGGATGAATTAATATTCATAAACTAATTAAAACAGGGGTGGATTACATACAGTGATAACTGGTGTAATTGTTGACAGAAGTGATAACTGCGTCACAGTTTAAATCCTTAATCAGTTGGAATATTTGACTTCGGGTATAAGGGTAATTTGACGAGGATACTCGCACTTTATTTTTATGACCGATGGACTATTATGGACAAAAACCAGATAGACGTATCAAATAAACCAGGACAAAGGACAATTAACCCATGGTAATAAATTAAAATCAACACGTCAAACATCATGATTACGGAAGTTTAAATAAGCATAATTCTTTTATTATATTTCTCATCGTATCTTTATTTACTGTCATTTTATTACTCGCAATTTTATTTACTGTCATTTTATTTATTGTCATTATTTTACGCACTTTAATTATCGTCATTTATCTTTACGCTTAAAATATAGAATCGACAAACCGGTCATTAAACGGTAAAACCCCCCTTTTATAATAATATTACTACTTATATAATTATATATATTTTGTATAAATATAGTTAAAAATATAGTAAGTATCACCAGCTCCCTGTGGAACGAACCGGACTTACTAAAAACTACACTACTCTACGATTAGGTACACTGCCTATAGTGTTGTAGCAAGGTTTAGGTATATCCCATCCGTAAATTAATAAAACTTGTGTCATATTTTGTAGTATTTTGTATTAAAAATAATACTATTTCGTACCCTCACGCTACATCATCAAGTTTTTGGCGCCGCTGCCGGGGAGCGCTAAAACGCTATATTTTTAATTATAATAATATAGAAATAAAATATAATAATATAATAATATTGAAATAGAATATAATAATATAATAATATTGAAATAGAATATAATAATATAATAATATTTTAGAATATATTTTGAATCGTAAAAGTTTTAAAAAGTCGTATTTATTAAATACTTCAGGGGTATATTATGTAAATTGTAATTAATAATTTCTATCATGTCGCTTTCATGTGAATAGTAAATTAATTAATTTCTTTTCATTTACTATTCATGAATAGTAAATGAATTAAAAAAAAGTTTTGAAAAAAAAATAATAATTATAAAAAAAAGTATTAATTTGTAAAAAAAATCATTTTTTTAAAAAAAAAAAAAAATTGTAAAAAAAAAAAACGTTTTTTTTTTAGAAAAAAAAATTCGTTTTTAAAAAAAAAAAGCGTAAAAAAAAAAAAAAAAAACTTAAAAAAAAAAACAAAAACGTAAAAAAAAAAAAAAAAAAAAAAAAAAAACTTAAAAAAAAAAAAAAAATTTATTAAAAAAATAATATATATTTTTTAAGATTTTGTCTATAAAAAAAAAATTTGTTTTTTTTAGTTTTATTACCTTTAGATTTTTAGACTATAGTCGCAACTTTTAGTATTAAGTTTAGTTTTGCCATAGTTATTTTTACTTCTAGAATTTTTAGGCTTTGCCGTAAAATCCCTTAAGTGCTTATTCCTTAGATTAAGTTTTAGGTGCTTTAGAATTTTACGACGTCGTATTTCGCACTACTTTCTTATTTTTATTTTTCGACGCCTATTTTTCGACCTTTTTATTTTTCGACCTTTTTCGACGCGCAATCTTTTTCTTTCTTATTTCTCGCCATTCTAGTTTTTAGGACTTAGATTTTTTTCTACTTCTTCTCTAAATTTCTTAAAATTGCGAAAATTTATTTTAAGTGGTTAAATTGATAGACATCAAAATTTTCTGGTTCGTAGTAATAGTTGGATTTGTACGTGGACCGGGTTATTGGAGCCAAACAGTACTCAATTATATTGAGACCAAACGAATCCTGCCCCTCTGCTGCATCTTTTGGCTATTCGAAACGTGGGCAAAATCAGAAAAGTCTATTGATTGGACAACTTATATAAGTTTTTCTTATTTTTATAACTAATAGGATATTCTGTGAATGCACCGAGCAAAACGTTCACCACCTTTCATACGTTCACCACCTGTAACTCGATCAAGACATCTAGCAAATATTGTCGCCGTTGATTTTTCTTTAGAATCGTCATCTAGTCGAACAAGAACTCCAACTCAAATTTCCGATAATCCATCTTTTGAACCCGACTTCACAATTAAGAACCCGGAGCATATTCAAGGACAATTCCAAGATCCTGAACCACTAATTATTCCTCCTGAGCCACAAACCATTAAATCAGAATCCTCTAGTGATTCGTATTCAACAAATTCAATTATGGAAGTAACGGAACCTCTAAGTATGGAAGATCGAATGAGAGCCACACGCACGGGCCAAGGTCACGCCATTATTAAGCCAGAAGTTAATGCGCCAGATTATGAAATCAAAGGACAAATTCTACACATGGTAACTAACCAATGCCAATTCAGTGGTGCACCGAATGAAGATCCTAACGAACACCTTCGTACGTTTAAAAGAATTTGTACACTATTCAAAATCCGAGAAGTGGAAGATGAGCAGATCTATCTCATGTTGTTTCCCTGGACTTTAAAGGGAGAAGCCAAAGATTGGTTAGAATCGTTACCTGAAGGGGCGATTGACACATGGGATGTTTTAGTTGAAAAATTTCTTAAACAATTCTTTCCGGCATCCAAAGCCGTGAGACTTCAAGGAGAAATTGTTACGTTCGCGCAAAAGCCAAATGAAACTCTATATGAGGCGTGGACAAGATTTGGAAAGTTGTTGAGAGGATGTCCTCAACACGGTTTAGACACTTATCAAATAGTACAAATATTCTACCAAGGTGTCAACGTTGCTACACGAAAAGACATCGACATAACAGCTGGTGGTTCCATTATGAAGAAAACCGCAACTGAAGCTTACAAAATTATTGATAACACAGCCTCCCACTCACATGAGTGGCATCAAGAAAAAGATATCTTTCGATCATCTAAAGCGGCTAGAGCCGATTCTAGCCATGACTTTGATTCCGTTTCCGCAAAAATAGATGCTTTCGAAAGACGAATGGAAAAGATGAATAAAGATATTCACGCAATACGAATCAGTTGTGAGCAATGCGGTGGACCACACTTATTGAAAGATTGTCACATTGAACCAACGATGGAACAACGAGAGAATGTTTCTTATATGAACCAAAGGCCTGGAAATAATTATCAAAATAAATATCAACCGCCAAGGCCAAACTTCAATCGAAATCAAAACATTCTTTACAATCCAAAAGGACCCGACAATAACTCGTATAACCAACAAGGTCCGAATAACCAACCAACTCAAAACAACACTTTCAATCAACAAAGACCTGGCTTGTATAAACCACCACAACAAACCGAAGAGAAAAAGTCAAATCTGGAAGAAGTGGTATTTAAGCTAGTTGAATCTCAAACACAATTTATTGAAACTCAAACTCAAACGAATGAGAGGTTTGATCAGTCATTTAGAACTCAACAAGCTTCTATTTTGAATCTAGAAAAACAAGTAGGTACTCTTGTTAGATTGATGAGTGAAAGGAAACAAGGAAAGCTACCGAGTAATACTGAAGTAAATCCTCGGAATGAAAATGTTAATATGGTTTCAACAAATTCTGAAAAACCAGCATCAGAAGATGGGAAGGTTTTAGATGAGAGTAATAATGAAGAAGTTACAACACCACCACCACCCGAGTATGTAAAGCCAGTGGTGGCACCATACAAACCATCCATCTCGTTTCCAAGAAAAGGAGTTGAGTATGAGCAAGTAATAGGTAATAAAGATTGTGATACCTCTGGAAAGAAGAAGAAGAAAAAGAATAAGAAAGTACAAGAAACAAAAACCGTAGAAGTAAACCCGGTGAAGACAGTTCCACCAAAACCTCCTCCTAGGATAGGTGATCCGGGTGAATTTATTGTTCCTTGTCTACTTAGTGATTGTGTCATGTATGATGCACTAGCAGATTTAGGTGCGAGTGTAAGTGTTATGCCTCTTTCCTTATATAAGAGATTAGGAGTAGGTAAGTTAACTCCAACAGATATGAGTGTTCGACTCTTTGATCAAACCATTAAGCACCCAGTTGGAATTGCTGACAACCTACCCGTTCAAGTAGGTAATTTAACCTTTCTAGTCGAATTCATTGTCATTGACATAGAAGAGGACCCAAACATTCCTCTAATTTTAGGTCGACCATTCTTTGCGTCCACCGGGGCGTTATTTGATGTAGGAAATGGAAGAATGACACTTAGTAGTGGTGACAAATCGATCACCTTTATGATTCGAAAGTCTAAATCTCCACCAACTAAAACCGTTGAACCAGTAAAAACGATTGGTAATAACCATGTTGTTTTACCAACTCCAACGGTAGTGCTTAGCAATAATAAAACGCCTAAGTGTGGGGAAAATGAAGTAAAACCTAATGATGACTTGATAATAAAGAACCCCGTTGTTGATACGAAATTAAATGACCCCGTTATTAACAGTTCAATGAAGAAACTTTTTAAACGGGCTATCGATGCTAGAAGTAAGGGGAACTTTAAGTTATGTAACCGGTTAGAATCCAATCTGTCGCCTAAAGAAAAGGCGAAACTAGTTGAATTTTGGGATATTACGGAAGAAACCGGGCACTGGCTTAAAGAAAAAGTCACAGATAGGCAAGTTGATTATGGACCAAAAGAAATTGACGATGAAGTTAATCACAATTTCGACACCACAGCTACCTAAGTGTGGGGAGATTCAAATGTTCTAAGAAAATGTTATCTAGAGTTAGTTGTTCTGTTCTCGTGTAGTTCCGAGAATGGAATCCGATTGGTCTTTTCCGCTAGCAGACACTAAAGAACTAGTTTTCTCCCCCCATTCTGAATTTTTGTTTTTTTTAGGTTTTATATGAAATTAATATGCTTTTAAGTTTTGTGTGATATTTAAAAACAAAATTTACTTTAATTCATTAAGTTGAAAAAATGATTTCTAAAATTCGTCGTGAGTTGAAGACTAGGTCATTAAGCCGAAATTGCTTTACCCGAGGGTGGGACGGCAAATTTTGTTATCATTATTTTTAATTTTATTGATCTAAAGTATGCCAAAAAGATATTAGACTTTATAAATTTTTGAACGTGGGGTAATATACCCAACTTCAAAAATATGTATATATATGTTTGTATTTTATATTATGTACAAAACAGGGTAGAACAACGCACTTTCAAAGACTAACATTAAGTTCAGCAATAGCTACTGATTTTGACGACAAGAAGCAAAATATCAAATGTGATGTAAAATAATATGCTTACAAACTGAGTATTTTTAATCACTTTTCTACACTAATCACCCTCATGAATTTATAATTATAGTCCGATTTCATGCAAATGAGGGCATTGCATGATCTCAAGTGTGGGGAAGGGTTATAAATTCTCTCGGGTTTGCACTTAGTTTATTTGCCAAATTTTGTGAAAATTTGAAAAATTTTCAACTAAATGAATTTAAAATCATGTTTATACATATTTATGAACGGTGAAAACTAGGTGATAATACCGAAATTATCGTTACCTCGAAAAGGACATAAATTGAGAAACACCCTAAAACGCTTGAATTCATTTAAAATGAAATAAAAGAAAATAAAAAGGCAAAGAAAGAAACTAAGTGTGGGAAAAATGTACCAAGTTATTCAATTTAAAACATATATCACATATTTTTGTACAAGATTATTGCAGGTACTTTTGCTTTGGACGATACTAATCAGTTTTACCCGGTTTACTGTAATACATTTGAAAGAAAGATGGATCTACACGATGAATCAATTCCATCATTAAAAGGAAGTAAAGTCTTCCGAAAAAGACACGCGCTTCTTGATTTAGGTCATGAAGTTGTCGTCCAGACCAGCTGTAGGTTGACGAAAAATCTAGAAAAGTCATCACTAAAATCAGCAGGAAATCCACGGACCTCAGCATCAAACAGGGTCGCCATGTGGTCAGATTTATCCTAACCATGAGAAGGATTTATCTCGTACAATGGGGAGGCACCGTGCAAATTAGCTTGATAAGACTAATGAATCAGATCCCCAGAAAATCTCCTTAAAGATTAAAAATCAGCTTTTAAGACTGATATTACTCAATCCTTGAGATTGACCTTAAAGATTGAGAATTCAAACTCATGGAATTCAATGATATCTAAACTCGAGCTTGAACGAGAAAATATTTTGATCAAAAATACAAACCGATTTGTTTTCTGAAAACCCATTTTCAATGCGTTCATTACCATTGAACGTAAAATCCTAGGAATTCACCTGGAATTCATTAGGTCACCTGAACCAAATCGGGTGTCAACCGTAAGAACGGTGGTTGCATAGCATGGTCGGAGACAGGACCTTGTGCCAGACCGAAAAATCATAGGATGATCTTTACTATCGCTCCTACCAAGGATAGTTCTAGCATCCGACACGTTAAAAGACCATAATCATCTGCATGTCACGGGACATTGCCTTAACAGTTTCTTGTTCATCGCTTTCCTTTACAACCGGAAGGTAGTTTACCGAAAGATAATATACGGAACAAGTAAACTGGATGTGTACTTTCCGATACCGGGATAGCAGTGGATTACACGAACCTAAAAGTTTTAGCCAAAATATTGATCCACAAATATATTTTGCAACACCGATGATGGATCAAATCAGAAAACTTGTCTAGGGTAAAATCTAGCTCGAATTTTCAAAAGATCAAATGTTTTCATAAAGATCCAATTTCCTTAAAGGATCTAAATTTTTATAGTCATGTGGGACTGTAAACCGCCTTTCAAATGTGCACTTTGCTTTGGAAACCGAAAGTAAATCGGCTATTTGATTGCAAGTGTCGTTGTCCTAAACCCAAGGCAACTGTGGATGACACACCCACCTTTAACCATATCGTTACTATCATTGTTTATACTGCTCTATCAAAATCACTGATGTACAAAGTGTGAAGAATAAAGAAGTGATTCGTGTGATGTATTATATTATTTCAAGACTGTATTGCTTGAGGACAAGCAACGCTCAAGTGTGGGGATATTGATAAGGCTAAAAAGGAACATATATTTCATAGCAAAATCCCCCAAGAAAGACAAGATTTTAGTTGCAATTGTTCCATTTTCAAGTAATATTCGTTTATTTTAAATAAGTGCGAAGACAAAAGGCGAAAACGACGAATTGAAGACACAAAGGTCCAAAAAGCTCAAAAGTACAAGATACAATCAATAAGGTTCAAATTATTGATGAGGAACGTCTAAAAATGACAAGAGTACAAGTTACAAAACGCAAAGTACAAAATATAAAATTGTACGCAAGGACGTTCGAAAATCCGGAACCGGGACCAGAGTCAACTCTCAACGCTCGACGCAACGGTGTAAAAATTACGAGTCAACTATGCACAAGAATAAAATATAATATTTAAATAATTCATAATAAGAATAATATTAAATAATAAAAAGTTGTTAATTGAGCATAGTTCAGGGGTCATAAGTGAAAATTCAATTTCTAAATTCGCCTATAAAAGGCTTTGTAATCGTAATGTAAAAACACACCTTTTTCTATCTTTTTCTTATTTATCAATATCAATTATCAATATGTATATTCTATATCTCTATCATAATGTTAACTTAATAAGATATAACAATAATCTTAATTTTAATTTTAAATTATGATAATAATAAGATTTATGATAGAGATCGTTTGAGTGTGTAAGTCGAAATTCTGTCCGTGTAACGCTACGCTATTTTTAATCATTGTAAGTTATGTTCAACCTTTTTACATTAATGTATCGTAACTAAGTTATTATTATGCTTATTTGAGCCGAAGTAATCGTGATGTTGGGCTAAAATATTAAGAAGGGGTTATTGAACTTTGGACCATAATTAAGGTTTGGGCAAAAGACCGACACTTGTGGAAATTGAACTATTGACTATTAATAGATGGGGGGTATTGTCTAATTGAGTGACAACTCATTGGAGTCTGACGAACCTATCTTCAAATTAATTAACCTAATAATTAATAATGATTATGGTTGTCCTATTTAGTGATGTTCATATGGAATCTGTTATAATCATTTAATTAATCAATTGGGTTGGGTAATTGATTATTCATTCTGATCAAGTGGATGAATTAATATTCATAAACTAATTAAAACAGGGGTGGATTACATACAGTGATAACTGGTGTAATTGTTGACAGAAGTGATAACTGCGTCACAGTTTAAATCCTTAATCAGTTGGAATATTTGACTTCGGGTATAAGGGTAATTTGACGAGGATACTCGCACTTTATTTTTATGACCGATGGACTATTATGGACAAAAACCAGATAGACGTATCAAATAAACCAGGACAAAGGACAATTAACCCATGGTAATAAATTAAAATCAACACGTCAAACATCATGATTACGGAAGTTTAAATAAGCATAATTCTTTTATTATATTTCTCATCGTATCTTTATTTACTGTCATTTTATTACTCGCAATTTTATTTACTGTCATTTTATTTATTGTCATTATTTTACGCACTTTAATTATCGTCATTTATCTTTACGCTTAAAATATAGAATCGACAAACCGGTCATTAAACGGTAAAACCCCCCTTTTATAATAATATTACTACTTATATAATTATATATATTTTGTATAAATATAGTTAAAAATATAGTAAGTATCACCAGCTCCCTGTGGAACGAACCGGACTTACTAAAAACTACACTACTCTACGATTAGGTACACTGCCTATAGTGTTGTAGCAAGGTTTAGGTATATCCCATCCGTAAATTAATAAAACTTGTGTCATATTTTGTAGTATTTTGTATTAAAAATAATACTATTTCGTACCCTCACGCTACATCATCAGGCTGCTAAACGGGTTTTGATCTATTGAACTATGGACTTCCTTTAAACGAATTGGATTATACAACTTGGGCCACGACTGCAAGCCCATCATACTGTTTTCTGGATTCGTTGTCAACGCATATACACTTGTTTCAAAACTATGATGATAATAATCATAGGCGTAAGCGATTTGATTTGATGATGATGACGTATAAATTATGATTTTATGCGACCGTAATCGTGATTAGAAGGATGATGAAGATCGAATCTTAATTAGATGATGAAAAGCATGATGACGATGATAAACGTTAATGGTGACTAGTGATACTCGATGATATTGATGAAGATTGTGATTATTATGGGCTTTGGTCAATTTAATTTAGAAAGAAGAAGATGAAACAGACAAACGGGTTATATATTTATGTATGTGAATTAACTCAAAAATTAAGGAATAGAAGAGTGGCTGAGTGTTGTTTGGGGTGAACGAGAGGTCGCGGGTTCGAGCCCCAGTTGTGGCATATTTTTTTTAGAAAAAGAAGAAGAAAGGGAAACAGGAAGAAAAGGGGATTATATAAATAAAAGTATCAAATTAATTAGAAATGAAACAGACAGAGTTTTGGTTAAGGATGATATCGAGTTAGCGGGATGTCGAGGGTTCAAACCTGGACTTGGGCATTTTTTTTAGGACTACTTCTTTGAGGTAGTTATTTATTTATTTACTTATCATTATTATTATTCTTATCATTAATATCATTATAGTTATTAAAATAAATGTTAGTAATATTATTATTAGTAAAATCATTATTTTTATAGTTATTATTATTAGTAGTATTATTATCATTATCATTATTATTTTCATTATTATTATTATTATTATTATTATTATTATTATTATTATTATTATTATTATTATTATTATTATTATTATTATTATTATTATTATTATTAATACTACTTTTACATTAACAATATTATTATAACAAATAAATATTTTCTATATAAGTATATATGTATTTCAACTACCATAATATTACATATAGTTATATATATAAAGATTATTTATATAAATATTTATATATAACAAATTATTGATTTTAAATATAATATTAAACTATATAAATATTAACTATTTTAAATATGTACAAATTAAATTTATAAGATATATAATTTAAGATATAATATATGAATTTATTTGATTACGATTATGCGTGTTAATATATACATAATTGATATAGGTTCGTAAATCTGAGGTCAACCCTACTTTTGTTCAATGCCGTCATATGTATTTTTACTACAAAATACAGTATTGCGAGTTTCATTTGCTTCCTTTTTAAATGCTTTTGCAATATATATTTTTGGGACTGAGAATACATGCGCTGCTTTTATAAATATTTTACGAAATAGACACAAGTAATCGAAACTACATTATATGGTTGAATGATCATGAATCGACCAGTGGCCAAGTCTTACTTCCCGACGAAGTAAAAATCTGTGAAAGTGAGTTATAGTCCCACTTTTAAAATCTAATATTTTGGGATGAGAATACATGCAGCTTTATAAATGTTTTACGAAATAGACACAAGTAAATGAAACTACATTATATGGGTGAATGATCGAAGCCAAATATGCCCCTTTTGCTTGGTAGCCTAAGAATTAGTAAACCGATCTACTAATTGACGCGAATCCTAAAGATAGATCTATTGGGCCTAACAAACCCCATCCGTTGTAGCGGATGCTTTAGTACTTCGATGTTGTTTTATCATGTCCGATGGATGTCCCGGAATGATAGGGGATATTCTTATATGCATCTTGTTAATGTCGGTTACCAGGTGTTCAATCGATATGAATGATTTTTGCATGCACGATATTTATGAGAAATGAAAAATGAAATTCTTTTGGTCTATTAAAATGATGAAAATGATCGATTATGATAAACTAATGAACTCACCAACCTTTTGGTTGACACTTTAAAGCATGTTTATTCTCAGGATTGAAAAAAATCTTCCGCTATGCATTTGTTCATTTTAAAGATATTACTTGGAATTATTCATGGCATATTTCAAAAGACGTTGCATTCAAGTCGTTGAGTTCAGTAAAGATTATGATTAAGTAAATGACAGATTAGATCATTTATAGTTGGATATTATGAAGTGGTATGCAAGCCTGTCAACTTTCGATAAAATGAAAGTTTGTCTTTTAAAACGAATGTAATGTTTGTAAAATGTATCATATAGAGGTCAAATACCTCGCAATGTAATCATATGTTATTGTATTCGTTCTTATGGATTAGGATGTGTCTTTACATTTATTAGTGATGTTACCTACCATGAGGTTGTAGGTGGTTTATGTGCACATGTGAGAACTGTCCATGTATAGAAGGGACAGAAGAGGTCAACCGTGTATAAAAGGGTTGGGCTCATTGATTATTGTAATGGCAGTATATTACAATCGACGTATGTAAACGTCAGGAGAGGTATACTATGTGACAATAACAAGGGCTATCGGTACAGCTCTAGCTTGATCAGCTAGTAGTTGTAGACCTGGCAGGGTCAACGATCCTCTTGTATTTATAGCCGTTAGTGCTATGAGAGTGAATAGCTGTGTAGAGCTATTGATACTTAGTGAATAGCTGTGTAGAGCTATTGATACCCTTATTGTATAGCTATGTAAGGCTATGTTAGGGTAGTGCCTTTGATGCCTTTAGTGAATAGCTTGTTGATGCTATTGCTACTCTGATTGTTTGCCTAGCTCTGTATGATACGGATGTGTAATGCTCTATTATATGATAGCTATGTAACACTATGTCCACATGACCATGTTCAGATGCATGATCCCTAAAAGCTAGGCTTAGTACTTGATAGTAATATCTGTTGGGATATCTCATTCACTTAGCGTTGTGATAATCCCCCCACATTTTCTCCCCTGCAGGTTATATTGTTTTACATGCTAGGGACGGGAGAAGATAGCCGTGCTTGGGTTATGTTTGACACACTGAAGAACTCTGATGTTTAATATAACTATATATAACTGTTTTGAAAAGTAACACCAGTTGTATTGTAATCTGTAAATGTTATATGCTTTAAATACTTCCGCTGTGATTTTAAAAAAAAAGTACGGTGTTACACTATTCTATTTTGGGCTACGATTAAGATGCATCTCCCAGATAGGGTGTGCAGACAGTTCGGATGGTTTCAGGATAATTCGCCGTCGGACTTGTTGTGGACACTGCAAAAATATCATGTCATACACCGCACAACCCTACGGTCAAGAGCAAACGCGGATATAAGGCTAACGAACCCGCAAGTTGAGTACATAGGCCAGTGGTATGAACGAGCTCAGAGAGGCTATATGCCTACGGAGGGGTGGGCACGGGCACGACTACTCGTTACTTTCCGTGGTACTACGCGCGTACAATTGTTACTATACGTGATATTAGGAGACCACAACCCGCCAACTAATATCGTGATTGGGAAACCGAAGAGAATTTTTATGTAAGTAAAATAATTATTTTATAGCATGTGTGAAATGAATTAGTTTTAATTTTTGTTTACATTTACCTATTTGTGCAGGAGGAGGGATTAGCAAGGATGAGTGTGATGGCTACATCTCAAATGCAACCAAACAGTCAACCAAACCTGCAGACTTTTGTTGACTTTCCGCGTCATTTGATGGGCTTCACGCATCAAACTCATCATAATAAGGGGTTCCAGTTCTATGGTACACAAAACTACCAATGGCCGGATTATGGTTTCCCTCAATATACAAATCAGGGTCAATCATCAAGTGTCACCCCCGAACCAGAACTTGTCTATAAGGGATTATGGTTATGGTACTATCCCTAATCAAACACGAAGGAACTCTGCATTTGATATGGGAAGTCCATCAACCCCAGGGAACTCTGCGTTTGATTTGGGATATCAACGTACTCAATCATATGTTCGGCGAAACTCTCCCTTGGCATTCCCGGATTTGGGAGGTACATCAAAAGTTGATCAGAATGTATATGATGCGGCAGATCTAGAAGATGATGAGCCCGACCCACAACCACAGCAACTTCGGAGGAGTGACCGGGTTTCAAATCCACCACGATGTGGTACCGGTGAACACAAACATGAGCATAGACGTGGACGTTGATTGATCGTATCGTATTAATAATGATTGTAATAATATGATTGTTTTAATGAAAACTCTTTAATTTTAATGAATGTATTTTTATTATATTTTATTAAAATGAATAATTTAATAATTGAAAACTCGTTTTACAAACTACAAATTATTATAATTAAATAATAAAAACATAATATAATATGAAAAACAAAAAATAAACTCATTATTAATAAACTAATAAATAATTAATTAATGAAAATAATTATATAAAAAACATATTAAATATTAAATAACACAAACATAACATATATAAGAAAAAAAATAAATTACAAACCGGCATTTCAAATGCCGGTTTGGCTATTCGTACGGGTCCGCAGCCGAAGCCCTAATTTCTTGTAACGGTGACGTATGAAAACCCCCAAACCGGCAAATAAAAAGCCGGTTTGGTGTTCAAACACCCAAACCGGCAAATGAATAACCGGTTTTCTTATGTTTATGAATTTTTTTTAAAAAAAACTATTTCTGTAAAACCTATAAATATATTATCAGTTTCAAAAAAAAAAAAAATTCGTAAAAAATGTATAGTTGGGACTTTATCTTGTAGAAATGTTCTTATGATTAGTTATTTTATGCAAGAAGGCGTAACTGACTACTATATCTAAGAATCACATCTACCATTTGACTTGAGGAAGAAAAAAATATTGTTTTTATTTTTTATTCGTAAAAAAGTAGGCAGCCGAGAACAATTGACATTAGTACATTATTGAGTAGAATCTCAATTAGTAATTCTGTCTTTGTTAAAGAGTAAGCAATAATCATCATAATACTACCTTTAGCTTTATTTAAGCGAAATTTACTCCAAATCTTTTTCAATGTTGAAAGACGATTTGTTTGTACTCGTGATTCATTAAATTTAAGAATTGAAAACTTATATTGTATATTTGTATACATAAATGATACTACATAATATGGATTGATTTTTAATAGCAAAAATGATAGAAATATCACCATATTTGAAACCTCCAATTCCTTTTATCCGTACTCATTCGAATTGTAAAAAAGTTTCGCCTAAACAAGGTTAAAACTGTACTTTTTTAGTTAACGAAAACAATATATTGATCAGTCATTAGAACCGAGGATACGACAAAGAAATCAACAAATATTAGTTTCGTATTGATTCAAATAAAAAAACACACGACCATATCAGTAAAGATCAAATAGAATACGTAACATCGAAAATAGAAACAAACATTCCGTATTACCCAACATTAATGTGTTAAGCATAAAGCATCTAAGCAAAAAAGTAGTACTTGATCTCTATAGTAAATTTAAATTACGGAGTAACAATGAAATGTAAATTTTTGGTTTGACTAAGTTGATTCTTATTTTATGTTTAAATAGTCTTAACTAGTGAGTAGTATAATTAAACATTTTGAAATAAGTCAAATATCTAGTTTTTTTTTTTTTTTTTTTTTAACAACTGAAATTTTATTAAAAAGCGAACCTCCAGCGAAGAAAAAAGCCAAAAAACAACCAACATACAACAACTTAAGAGCCAACGAAACGACTAACTTACAACGACTTTAAAAACCACTCGTTCCAACTAACGGTAATTTTACTACGAATACAAATTAAATTAAATGCAAAGTTCCGAATAGAATAAAAAACAAGCTCTTTCTTCATGCAAGGAGAAGCGAAAATAATACCGCACTTGTACCCCCAAATATGCCATAATGCAGCATCCATGATCACATAAAGCTTAATCTTCTTTTCGAACGTAGAATGACAACTATCGAACCACACTATCCATTCAGACCGAGCGATTATATCCGGCCATTGAACGTCCACCAAATGGGCATACTGTTAAGACTTATATGATTACTTACTATTTGAGTTTCAAGAGTTATTGATACGTATTAAACATGTTTTATTTTATCAAAAGGACAGAGAGAATTAGTATTTGGGGAAAGATTCCCGATTTTAAATGGTAAAGAGATAAAGGGTCAAATTTGCTCTTTTTTGCTCAGATGCATTGAAACCGATATGTTCCAATTTATTGGTCAAGAATAAATGTTCCTTACTTAGATGTTGAGCATTTTACACATTACGTATACGTATGTGTAAGAGATGATTGAATCTACTATTTTACAAGAAAAAAGGGTTTTAAGTCTACTCTTTCAGAACTTATTTTCAAGGAACATTATTTGCAAGAAAATTTTGAAAATGTATTATTTTTTCCTTTTTGATTAAGTAACGTATTTCAAAACCTATATTCATGACTTATATGTTTTTTTATAAAACTTACTTGCATTTCAAAAAAAATATATTCATGACTTATATGTACAACAACATGCTTTTATTTTTTTTTAATTAAATATTCTAATACATCATAGCCATCATCAAATAACAATTTAAAGATGTTATTTCATTACACTAAAGAACGCGTTTAGAAACATCAAGTTATTTGATTAGATTTATATACATTTGAAAAACAACTCATCCCACTTTTCTTTTGTTTGGTTCAAACGTTTGACTTGAGGATTTTAACTATCTCTGATTTTTTTTATTATTTATTATTTATTTTTATTTTTTGAAAAAACAACATTGTATTAACAGAACAAAAATTACAATCAAATGGCTAATCTGATACATACAGTTCACACAATATCTCGAATAATAATTACAAATGTACAGGGAAGGATATGATGCTAAGGAGAATCCTAACAAAATTCTCGAGATTAAGTGGCAAAAACTAGCGGATCATGAAGCGAGTTATGTCAATCGATAGTTAACGTTTTGCACCTCTTCGCGATCCACCGTTTCAAGACTGACATCGCGATCCACCGTTTCAAGACTATCATCGCATAACGGACAACGGACGGAATGAAGATCATCGCACAACGGACTTTACAGTTATTTATAATTATAATATTTTGTTATTTTCATTTTGGCATGTTCATTAATATTATCATTTTTCTTCTACGGATAAGGATAAAGGAAGTACAAAAGCTTTTAATTTATATTATAAAAGAGATTCATAACATATATTCAATACAACAACAACAACAACAACAACAACAACAAAACCCAATACCAGATAAGTGGTGTATGGGGGAGGTGAGATGTAGACAATCCTTCCCCTATTCGAGAATAAAGTCAAGTCATTTCTCCACCTAGAGTGAAAACACTCTCAAAAGTAGAGAAAATCATCTCTCTCTATGTATCCAATAGAAAAAACTAAATTAAACTATATGTACAAAACAACCATCTATTTTAGCAACTATAAATTAAACGAAATAAGTAATCATTGTCATTCTCATTATTATATTACAATAACATCATAGAGTGGTTGTATTAAATTAATAAAAGCACCATTCCATACAAGCACCAGTGGCCTAGTGGTAGAATAGTACCTGCCACGGTACAGACCCGGGTTCGATTCCCCGCTGGTGCATTATTTTTTATTGAACCAAGACAGTAAAGTAAAGTATTTTCAAACAAGTATTCTCTCGCTAGCTTTTTTCTGTTCTATAACTATACTCCGTAATATAATTAATTTAATTTTTATAATTTATAATATGAAAATAAAGAATAAAGAGTTCAACCATCAATCTAGATCACATATTTGCAAAAAATTGGCATCTGGTAGTCTGGTGATGTATAATGCAATGAGCAGCAAAATAGAAAATATAATATGTTACATGCAATGAGCAGCAGTCAAATAGAAAGATAATATAATATGTTACCTATATGTATTCCTATATGATATAAGGGTATGAATAATTTGTAAGAACGATTGAAAAGTTGGAGATAATCAAGGACGTTATATAAGGGTATGAATAATTTGGTAAGAATGATTGAAAAGTTAGAGGTAATCAGGGAAGCTAGCACAAAAAACTGTATCAAATCATGTATTTTACATGATACAAATTTCTCCAGTGGAGTTTACCAGGCCTAGAAAACATCTGAACTCTGGTCGAGCTGCAAAGTATAAGTATATAACAAAGAGAAAGGCAGCGTAATGGCAAATATGAAAATCAAAATCAAAAGCGATCTAAAAAATTATAAACAATGGGCAACGTAAAATATATTTCATTGCATGGGGAGCAACATATTGATGGATGTCAGATTCTGGTTAGCCATTTCCTAAATGAATATGACCTGAATGAAGGTTCGGGTTATTTCCCCTTATCTGTTGTAACTGCAATTGTTGGTCCAAATTTGATTTTGACTGTATCAGGAACAAGTAATTGAGTTTAATAAGATTGTTTTGTGAAGTTGGTGTAAATGTAACATGTAACAGTCTAACTTTGAAAAAGATTATATTATACATGTCATTTTTTCTTATTTGCTTTAAATGATCTTGTATACCACAACGTTTCTGTCTTATAAACTCGATTATTTGAAGCTTCAAAGCGATGATTATCATACTCGGATCGGGTAAACCAAGTTTTATTTTTGATAGTTATATTTTGTTTATGTATGTTTTTGCGTGTTTTCGTAACAGCAATTGTCTTCATATGTTTGGGAACATCATTCAAGCTTACTGAATGTAGTATGATGAATTAAAGTTTGTTGTTCCACACAGTTTACGTTTTTTGTCTTGGGTGTACAGACTGTATGAGATACGGAGTAAATTTAACATTATAGTTTAAATTTGTTTATTGTTAGCTTTTTTGCTTGGGACAGATGTAACTAGGGGTTATCCTTCTTTCCGCATCGATTTACTGCGTCTATGATTGTTTTCCTTTTATATTATAACCCATTCTTAATTGTCCTTTGTACCATGTTAACTCCTTGCGTAGGAAGGAAATTTTATAAACTAAAATGTTAAATTTATATAGCGAGGTTCTTTGTTAGAACCAGATCACAATTTTATTTTATACTTTTTTCTAGTTTCGTTCAATTCCTTTTTTTTAATGCAGGAAGACTTACGATTTAATGCATAATTTTATTTTATTATTTATCTTGTGTACGCAAATACCCATGGTACTTGATCATACAGATATCCAAGCCACTTGAATTCTTACAGACTCTTATATTCATAAGCTAAAGGTGGAACCCGTTGTTGCTTTTGTTACTACAAAAGGTCATGGAGTAGGAGTTGATGTAATCGAAGAGAATACCTACTTGTTTACTAAAGAACTTGATCTTGGAACTTCAATAATTGTTAACACAATTGCAAACTTTATTCTAAAAAACTTTAAAAAATTTCATCCACCTGAAAACTCTCCGTATATGATTTAAAACTTCAATTGTAAACTCAGTTGCTTAACCTCCAATCTATGGTAGTATCTACTTGAAATTATGAATAAACATATACTTCTATTTAAATCTCTTATCCACGTAGGTCTTGAAGCTTCATATCTGACAAATCTTTGATTTGTTTGTCAGTTGCAATATAACTTATTTTATTTTCTTGTGACTAATATAAGTCGTGCGTAATTGGTATGGAGGTTGGTTGGCAAACATATGTCGGCTAATTTGAGTATCAAAAGTCAAATTATATAGGTCATATTATAGGAAACCTGTGATTTGCGAACGCGTTGTCTTTGTGATAATAAATGTTAGTATAACAAAGCGTTATACCCACGTTGTCTTTTTGATAAATGTTAGACCGTTTGTATCGCAAGGGTACAACCCCGTTTTTGGTCTATCTGGCACCCAATTCAACGCGAAAATCCTCCGTATCCATGCGTTTGTTATCTCCCGTTGTTGATCTATGTTGGAATCCAACATGCAATCCAACGTATGTTGGATGATTTTAATAATATTTTAATATTATAAAAATATTATTTTTATCCTCTTTTTAATAATTATCCAATTACATTTTGACACATCATCACAATACTCGTAACCCACACCAACATCCAACACCATCACTACTCCACTCAATCTCACAACACGTCATAGTCATCAAAAAAGTGAAAAAAGTGCACAACACGAACTCACAACACGAGTTACCATTACAAATGGTCTTAGTATAACAAAACGTTATACCCGCGTTGCCCATCATTATACTTTTAGGTCAAGAGATATTGGTGAAAGTGATCCTACTTCGCAAGATTTTCGACAAGTCAGGTTACTTTTTAAAGCAAAGTATCAAGCAGTGTTGTAAAAGTCGGCCGACTTGGCCGACGCGTCAGCTGATGCGTCGTTTTTTGGGTTCTCCGTCCCGTATTTTCTAAAAACGACTCAAAAGACGGTCAAAGCTAAAAGTTCGGTCAAAGTCTGTCAAAGACGGTCAAAGTTGGTCAAAATCAGTCAAATTTTTGGCAAGATCTAATATGTTTTAAAATTAGGGTTTGTTTTGATTTTTTGGGTCACTCTTTTCTCTGTGTCCTTACTGATTATGTACTCGGTAATATTAATTTAATTTGAAGTTCGATTGTTTTTAAATTCAAGTTCTTATTTAAGAAATTTATGATACATAATCAACTATTTTATATATATAAATATATATTTACGAAATTATTCATAAAGTCAACGTTGGTCAACGACCGATGCGTCACCGACGCGTCACCGACTCAGCCGACGCGTCCTTTTTAGGTCTAGACCGATGCGTCCCCGACTCGTGACTTTTACAACCTTGGTATCAAGTATTACCCTTGACTTAGCCTTTCTAAAGTTTACGTTTCATGTGAATGCATGAAAACATAGATTTAGGCTCTTGAAGATTAGTTTCACACACACACACACACACACACACACACACACACACACACACATATATATATATATATATATATATATATATATATATATATATATATATATATATATATATATATATATATATATATAACGGCAACTTTTATTACGACTTCTAGTAAGAAACTAGAAGGCAAAAGAAAACAATACAACTACAAAGACTTTATAAGCCAATTGTTTCAAAAAACATAAAATTTACATCTACTGGATAATCAAGAATAAGAAAACTTCTAATTGAATCATATAACTCATCTTTCCTTATGTTAGACGCCGAAAAGATAACACCATTACGAAACCTCCATAGCACCCAAACCATAGTCGCCACGATAACGTAAAATCGATCCTTTGAAGATGATGGGCTAGCCCAATTATCGAACCAATATGTCCATGTAGCCCATGAATCAAAACAACCAATATTTACTTCGGTCCATAGTCCAATTTTTCGCCATAAATCTTTTGCTGCAACACACGAGAATAAAACATGATTTAAATCTTCAACACCACAACTACAATGAGGACAACCAATATCTTCTACAACCACACCTCGGTTAAAAAGATTATATCTTGTTGGAAGTCTATTTAAAGCTATGCGCCAAATAAAAATGTTCACTTTCAATGGTATAAACTTACTCCACCTTGTGCTATATTGTAATGATGGTAACATTGCCTCATCAATCGATCGCCTGATATTTGCAACAGTATAATCAACATTGAAATTTTTTCCCCAACACACTTTATCTTCATCAGAAGATAAAGACACCGAAGCTAGCAAGTTATATAATTCATCCATTTGGTACGAGATTCTACCTCCCATATTGTCACGGGACCAATTCCGCTTCCATGCATTATTTTCCCATCTTTCCATAACATAACAATTTGAGTTCACATCAACATGAAACAATCTATTATATATATATATATATATATATATATATATATATATATATATATATATATATATATATATATATATATGTATATATATATTCTTTCCGAAAAAGAGTACTATGTCCATTTCCAACTTTAAAATTAAAAGGATACTTAGGAATCAAACCTTTATCTTGTGCCATACCGAATGATTTCACCATATTTTTCCATACTCCAAGCTTGCCATTTATTTGACTATCCAAGCCACCACTTGAACCATGTATAGCTCGAATAACGTGAACCCAAATACCATTAGAATTCATCCGAAATCTCCACAACCATTTAAACATTAGTGCAAGATTGAAGGCTTTAAGGCTTCCTATGCCATGACCACCTTTATCCATTGAAGCTAGAACACCATTCCATTTGACCCAACACATTTTTTGACATTCATATTGACTCCCCCAAAAAAACGCGCAACGAATTCTTTCCAATTCTTTTAAAACCAATTCCGGACACTTGAATATAGATAAGTAGTAAATTCCAAGACTTCCAAGAACCGATTTAATAAGGGTGACTCTTCCACCAATAGAAAGCATATTTGCTTTCCATTTTGACAACCTTTTTCGAAACTTCTCAATGATATCTTTCCAATTAGTGATCAAATTCATGCTAGCACCCATCGATAACCCAAGATAATTAAGGCAAACTACCTCGAGTACAACCGATACGATGTGCAACATGATCCAAATCCACATTAGATACACCAACTCCATACACATTTGACTTTGAAATATTAATTTTTAGACCAGATGCAAGATGAAAAATGTCAAGAGTTCGTATGATATTTCTCATAGATTCTTCATCCCATTCGGAAATTAATAAAGCATCATCCGCGTATAACAAATGCGATACCTTATAATTTGAATCACCCACGCATGCTCCTTTTATGTAATTAGCCTCCACTGCAGCCTTTAAATCCATATGTAATCCCTCCATAATTATGATAAAAAGGAGCGGACTCAATGGATCTCCTTGTCGAAGGCCGCTTTTAAGACCAAATTCCTTTGTAGGACTGCCATTAATTAAAATTGACGTTCGAGCCGACTTTAAACACATTTAGATCCAACTTCTCCATATATCCCCAAAACCGAGTTTAAATAATATATTGTCAAGATATTTCCAACTCACAAAATCATAGGATTTATCAAAGTCAACCTTAAGCAACATGAGTTTTAATGGTGTATCCTAGGAGATACACGCATAAAAACATCATTTTCATACAGAAAACTCGATCAAAGAGCACAAGAGATAACTAAATTTTGCAGTTTTCAGAGTTTGCCGCCCAGCGTACAGCAGGCCACCCAGTGATAATGCTAAAAACGAACATATATTTCATAGCATTATCCCTCAAGAAAGACAAGCTTTTAGTTGCAATTGTTCTATTTACAAGTGATATTCGTTTAAATATTAATGGGTGAAGACAAAAGACAGATTCGACGATTTGAAGACGCAAACGACCAAAAAGCTAAAAAGTACAAAGTACAATCAAAGTGGTTCAAATTATTGATGAGAAACGTCTAAAAGTTACAAGAGTACGAGCCGCGAAACGCAAAGTACAAGATATTAAATAGTACACAAGGACGTTCGAAAATTCGGAACTGGGACATGAACCAAGTTTCAACGCGCGACGCAACGGAGCGAAAATTACAAGTCAACTATGCACATAAATATAATATAATATATAAATAATTCTTAAAATTATATATATATTATATATATTTATTAAAACCGTCGGCAACAAGAAAACAAGCGAATGTGAGCTGTCCCAGGGGCCATGCAATCGCATGGCCAGGAAGCACAAAAGCCATGCGATCGCATGGATCACTGTAGCTGCCCACATTCTATAAAAAGCAACGAATTCGGCCAATTTATGTACTCCTTTATCAATCTCTCTCTCACAAATATATATATATTTATATTTATAATTTTAATTTTAATTTAAGATTAATAATAATAAGGTTATGTTAGCGAATGTTGTAAGTGTGTAAGTCGAAATTCTGTCCGTGTAACGCTACGCTATTATTAATCATTGTAAGTTATGTTCAATCTTTTTAAATTAATGTCTCGTAGCTAAGTTATTATTATGCTTATTTAAATTGAAGTAATCATGATGTTGGGCTAAATATTAAAGACTGGGTAATTGGGCTTTGGATCATAATTGGGGTTTGGACAAAAGACCGACACTTGTAGAAATTGGACTATGGGCTATTAATGGACTTTATATTTGTTTAACTGAATGATAGTTCGTTAATTTAATATAGAGATTTACAATTTGACTTATATATAAATAACCATATACACTCGATCGGACATGATGGGCGGGATATTTATAAATACTAATAATCGTTCATTTAACCGGACACGGGGATGGATTAATAGTCAATGGAATCATTAAAACAGGGGTGAATTATATACAAGGACACTTGGCATAATTGTTAACAAAGTATTCAAACCTTGTTTTACACTCAGTCAATATCCTGGTGTAATTATTAAACAAAGTATTAAGACCTTGTTACAGTTTAAGTCCCCAATTAGTTGGAATATTTGATTTCGGGTATAAGGATAATTTGACGAGGACACTCGCACTTTATATTTATGATTGATGGACTGTTATGGACAAAAACCAGATGGACATATCGAATAATCCAGGACAAAGGACAATTAACCCATAGTAATAAATTAAAATCAACATGTCAAACATCATGATTACGGAAGTTTAAATAAGCATAATTCCTTTATTTCATATTTCATCGCACTTTTATTTACTGTCATTTTATTTATTGCACTTTTAATTATCGTACTTTTTAATTATCGCAATTTTATTTATCGTCATTTTATTTATCGTACTTTAAATTATCGCACTTTAATTATCGTTATTTACTTTACGCTTTAAATTAAGTTATATTTATTTTTAATATTTTACATTAGGTTTTAATTGTGACTTAAGTTTTAAAATCGATAAACTGGTCATTAAACGGTAAAAACCCCTCCTTTTATAATAATAATAATAATAATAATAATAATAATAATAATAATAATAATAATAATAATAATAATAATAATAATAATACTACTACTACTACTTATATATATATATATATATATATATATATATATATATATATATATATATATATATATATATATAGTTTTAAAAATATAGCGTTAAACTTGGCTAGTTCCATGTGGACGAACCGGACTTACTAAAAACTACACTACTGTACGATTAGGTACACTGCCTATAGTGTGTAAAATTGTATCGTATTTAATAGTATTTCGCAACAAAAATATAACTATTTCTTACCCCTCTGCTTTAACATCAAGTATTTTTAGCGCCGCTGCCGGGGATCGCCGAAGCGAAACGCTATAAAATAAAGTATATATAAATATTTAAGTGTTATAAATAGAAAATATTTTTTATAAAAAAAAAGTATAAAAATATTTTTTTGTTTAGTTCTTAAAATTATAACTTATATTATAATTTTGTAAACTTAAAAAATCAAATTATAAAATATAAAACAGAAAAAAAAATTATAAATTGTAAACGGGCCGAACACTGTAGCAGCCCAAAACATCTGGCCTGGATCCACGAACCATGCGATCGCATGGACAGAACAAAGAAACCTCATGCGGTCGCATGAGGTGAAAAGACTGGTCTGATCCTAGTACCGTACGAATTAGGGTTAGGTTAATTATAATTATTATTATTAATTAATATTAATTAGGGTTTTAATTTAATATTAGTTAGTTTTAGTTTTAATTAATTTGTATTTTAAGTTTTAATTAGTTTTAAAATTAATACTTTTATAAAATAATAATATAAAAATAATATTTTTATAAAAATTGTATTTTTATAATTTTAAGTTTTATTTTTATATTGTATATTTTAATCGTTTAATTCGTAACTTTTATAATATTTATCGTTCGTACTTAGTTTTAAACTTAGTATTTTGCCGTAGTTATTTTTATTTCTAGATTTTTAGGCTTTGTCGTAAAATCCCTTAAATGCTTTTTCTTTAGATTAAGAATTAGGCGCTTTAGAATTTTACGATGTCGCTTATTGCTTTAGTATTTAAAATTTTGGTACTTTTTAAGTTATTGCCTTTTTGGATATAGAATTCCTTTTAAGCTTTAATACCTTTAGACGCAACGTTTAATTTTTAGTTTTTAGACTTTTAAGTTTCGACGCTGCATTTTATTATTTTTCGACGCTTAATTTTTTGACCTTTTATTTTTCGACATTTTTCAACGCGCTCTTTTTCTTTCTTATTTTTTGACGCTCTAGTTTTTAGGACATAGAATTTTCTTTATTTTCTTTAAAATTTCGACGAAAAAATTATTTTAAGCGGTTAAATTGATAGACATCCAAAATTTCCTGGTTCGTAGTAATAGTTGGATTTGTAGTGGCGAGTTGTGGGCTTCTGATTTAAAGGGTCCTGGCTACCTGCTGCATCTATTGGCTATTCGAAACGTGGGCAAAATCAGAAAAATCTATTAATTTGATAACTTATATAATTTTTATCTTTTATAACTAATAGGATATTCAGTGAATGCACCGAGCAAAACGTTCACCACCTTTCATACGTTCACCACCTGTAACTTGATCAAGACATCTAGCCAATATTGTCGCCGTTGATTTTTTTTTAGAATCGTCATCAAGTCGACCAAGTACTCCAATTTAAATTTTCGATAATCCATTTTTTGAACCCGACCTCACAATTGAGAATCCGGAGGATATTAAGGGACAATTCAGAGATCCTGAACCACTAATCATTCCTCCTGAACCACAAATCACTCATCCAGAGATTATCGAGGAAGAAACCATTAAATCAGAATCCTCTAGTGATTCAGATTCAACAAATTATATCATGGAAAATCTGGAACCTCTAAGTATGGAAGACCGAATGAGAGCTAAACGCACTGACCAAGGTCACGCAATTACTCAACCAGACATTAATGCGCCAGATTATGAAATCAAAGGACAAATCCTACACATGGTAACTAATCAATGCCGATTTAGTGGTGCGCCGAAGGAAGATCCAAACGAACATCTTCGTACCTTTAATAGGATTTGTACTCTATTTAAAATCCGAGAAGTGGAGGATGAACAGATATATCTCATGTTATTTTCCTGGACATTAAAGGGAGAAGCCAAAGATTGTTTAGAATCGTTACCTGAAGGGGCGATTGATACATGGGATGTCTTAGTTGAAAAATTTCTTAAACAATTCTTTCCGGCATCTAAAGCCGTGAGACTTCAAGGAGAAATTGTTACGTTCACGCAAAAGCCAAATGAAACTCTATATGAAGTGTGGACAAGATTTGGAAAGTTGTTGAGAGGATGTCCGCAACATGGTTTAGATACTTATCAAATAGTACAAATATTCTACCAAGGATGCGACATCACTACAAGAAAAGACATCGACATAGCAGCTGGTGGTTCCATTATGAAAAAAACAGTAACTGAAGCTTATAAAATTATTGATAACACTGCTTCCCACTCACATGAGTGGCACCAAGAAAAAGACATCGTTAGATCATCTAAAGCGGCTAGAGCCGATTCTAGCCATGACTTTGATTCCATTTTCCCAAAGATAGATGCTGTCGAAAGACAAATAGAAAAGATGACTAAGGATATTCACTCTATACGAATTAGTTGTGAGCAGTGTGGAGGACCACATTTGACAAAAGATTGTCTCAGTATTGAACAAACAATGAAACAAAGAGAGAATGTTTCATACATGAACCAAAGGCCTGGAAATAATCATCAAAATAATTATCAACCGCCAAGACCAATCTACAATCAAAACCAGAATTATAAACGAAATGTTCCATACAACAACCAACAAGGTCCTAGCAATCAACAAGTATCTAATAATACTTACAATCAGCAAAGACCTATTTTTCAAAATAAACCACCACAAACCGATGATAAAAAGCCAAATTTAGAAGATATGATGTCAAAACTAGTTGAATCTCAAACTCAGTTTTTCACATATCAGAAACAAACGAATGAACAAAATGCTTAAGCATTTAGAAATCAACAAGCTTCGATTCAAAATCTAGAACAAGAAGTAAGCAACCTAGCAAGGTTGATAGGTGAAAGAAAACCGGGAAGTCTACCTAGCGACACAAATGCTAACCCCCGGAATGAAACAGCTAAAGCTCATTACCACAAGAAGTGGTATTATACTTAAACCACATGAAATACCTGTAATTTCTGATGACTCTATTCCCACTACACAGGCACCACAACCTGAGCAAGAGAAGGAAACAGAACCGGTAGTTGAAAAGGTTAATGAAGATAACACAGCTAAGGCAAAGCCTTATGTTAAACCATACCAACCACCACTTCCTTACCCGAGTAAAATGAGAAAAGAAAGACTTGAAGCCGAGCAATCCAAATTTTTGGATATGTTTAAACAAATAAATGTCAATCTTCCTTTCATTGATGTAATTTCAGGAATGCCTAGATATGTCAAATTCTTGAAAGATCTAATCACAAATAGAAAGAAAATGGAAGAACTCTCGGCTGTTACTATGAATGCTAATTGTTCTGCAGTGATGTTGAATAAGATAAAAGAAAAATTATCAGATCCAGGAAGTTTCACAATTCCATGTTTTCTGGGTAGTCTTAGTTCAATAGAAGCATTGGCAGATTTAGGTGCTAGTATAAATTTAATGCCGTATTCACTATACGCTAAACTAGACCTCGGAGAATTGAAACCAACACGAATAAGTATACAACTAGCCGATCGATCAGTAAAATATCCTAGAGGGATAATGGAGAACATGCTAGTTAAAGTTGGTACTTTAGTATTTCCAGTAGATTTTGTTAATCTGGACATGGAAGAAGATTCTCGAGTTCCTCTTATATTAGGAAGACCATTCTTAAACACGGTTAAAGCAATAATAGACGTGTTCGGTAAGAAATAGACCCTAAGTATAGAGGACGAGAACGTTACCTTTTCTGTTGATAGAGCCATGCAACAACCGCAATCTGCAGATGATACATGTTATTATATTCAAACTATAGATTCACATGCATAATTGTTAGAAGAATTTCCAGAATTACAAGAAATAGGAGAATGTTCTTTAGGAGAAGGAACTGAACCAATTGATGAAACTGAAATGTTAGCTACACTCATGGCTAATGGATATGAACCAACAACAGAAGAAATTCAAATGCTAAAAGAAGAAGACAGATATCGATACAAATCATCGATAGAAGAACCACCGACATTAGAGTTAAAGCCACTTCCACCCATTTGGAATACGCTTATTTACATGGTGAATCTGAATTACCTGTGATAATATCGTCTTCTCTTACGGAAAATGAAAAATCTCGACTCATTTCTGTGCTAAAAGCACATAAACCAGCTATTGCATGGAAGATTCATGACATTAAAGGCATAAGTCCTTCGTATTGAACACATAAAATCCTTATGGAAGAAGGTCATAAAACGTATGTGCAACGCCAACGAAGACTAAATCTAAATATGCAAGATGTTGTTAAGAAAGAAATTATTAAACTGCTAGATGCAGGTTTAATTTATCCAATCTCTGATAGTCCATGGGTAAGCCCAGTTCAATGTGTACCTAAGAAGGGTGGCATGACTGTCATCATAAATGAAAAAAATGAGCTTATTCCTACTAGGACTGTAACAGGATGGCGTGTTTGTATTGATTATAGAAAATTAAATGATGCCACCAGAAAAGATCACTTTCCCTTACCTTTCATTGATCAAATGTTGGAAAGATTAGCCGGAAATAGTTACTATTGTTTTCTTGATGGTTTTTTCGGATATTTTCAAATTCCAATAGCACCCGAGGACCAAGAGAAAACCACGTTCATGTGCCTTTATGGTACTTTTGCTTACAAACGCATGCCATTTGGACTTTGCAACGCCCCTGCAACCTTTCAAAGGTGCATGATGGCGATTTTTCACGACATGATAGAAGAATGCATGGAAGTTTTCATGGATGACTTTTCAGTCTTCGGTGATACATTTGAATCATGTCTAGTTAATCTTGAACGATTGCTTATTAGATGCGAACAATCAAATCTAGTACTTAATTGGGAGAAATGCCATTTCATGTTTAAAGAAGGCATCGTTCTTGGTCATAAAATTTCAAAGGAAGGAATTGAAGTAGAGAGAGCTAAAGTAGATGTAATTGCTAAACTTCCACATCCCACCAATGTTAGAGGAGTTAGGAGTTTTCTAGGGCATGCCGGTTTTTACCGACGTTTCATAAAAGATTTTTCTAAAATTGCCACTCCTATGAATAAACTCCTAGAAAAGGATGCTCCATTCATCTTTTCAGATGAATGCATCAAATCTTTTAATATTCTTAAAGAAAAACTCACTAATGCGCCGATCATGATAACTCCAAATTGGAATCTACCGTTTGAACTCATGTGCGATGCAAGTGATTTTGCAATGGGAGCCGTTTTAGGACAAAGGATTGAAAAACGATTTCAACCTATTTATTATGCTAGTAAGACGTTACAAGGAGCACAAACGAATTACACAACTACTGAAAAAGAACTCCTTGCTATTGTCTTTGCTTTTGACAAATTTCGTTCATATCTCGTTTTAGCTAAAACGGTGGTCTATACCGACCATTCTGCTCTTAGATACTTATTTTCGAAACAAGATGCCAAACCACGATTAATCCGTTGGATCTTACTCTTACAAGAATTCGATATTGAAATACGAGACAAAAAGGGAGCAGAAAATCTCGCCGCTGATCATCTTTCTCGTCTTGAAAATCCGAAATTAGAAGTTTTAAATGAATCGACCATACAAGATAACTTTCCTGAAGAATATCTATTGAGAATCGATTATAATGAAATTCCATGGTTTGCAGACTATGCAAACTACTTAGTATGTGGATTCCTTGAAAAAGGGTTGTTGTACCAAAAACGAAAGAAATTCTTTAGTGATATAAAACACTATTTCTGGGAAGATCCACATTTGTTTAAAAGTTGTCCCGATGGAATAATACGTCGATGTGTATTTGGAGATGAAGCCAGTCAAATCTTAAACCATTGTCACACAGGACCAACAGGAGGGCATTATGGGCCTCAACTCAAAGCAAGAAAAGTTTATGACGTTGGATTCTATTGGCCTACAATTTTTAAAGACGCACACCTTCTTTGCAAATCCTGTGATGCATGTCAAAGAGCCGGAAAAATAAGTCAACGTGATGAAATACCACAAAATGTCATTCAAGTATGTGAAGTATTTGACGTTTGGGGTATTGACTTTATGGGTCCATTTCCAAAATCTCATAATAATCTCTACATTCTCGTAGCCATTGATTATGTATATAAATGGGCAGAAGCACAAGCTCTCCCAACTAACGATGCACGAGTTGTAGTCAACTTCTTAAAACGTCTTTTTGCTAGGTTTGGAACACCGAAAGCTTTAATAAGTGATCGGGGTACTCATTTTTGTAATAATCAACTTAAGAAAGTTCTCAAAAGATATGGAGTAACTCATAAAATCTCAACCGCTTATCATCCACAAACAAGTGGACAAGTTGAAAATACCAACCGAGCTTTAAAACGTATTCTAGAGAAAACCGTAGGATCAAATCCGAAGGAATGGTCCATGAAATTGGAGGATGCACTCTGGGCTTTTAGAACAGCCTACAAAACTCCAATTGGCACCACACCTTTCAGACTCGTTTACGAAAAAGCATGTCACCTTCCAGTAGAAATTGAGCACAAAGCATTTTGGGCTTTGAAGACATGTAATCTTGATTTACATGAAGCCGGACGTTTACGATTAAGTCAACTAAACGAATTAGAAGAATTGAGACATGAAGCATACGAAAATTCGTTAATCTATAAAGAAAGAACGAAGAAATGGCATGATACAAGAATTAGAAGTTCAAAAGAATTTAAAGAAGGAGACAGAGTTCTTCTTTTCAATTCACGATTCAAGCTATTTCCTGGAAAATTGAAATCAAGATGGTCTGGACCATTCATAGTCAAAAGAGTTTTCCCATACGGAAGAGTAGAATTAATAAATTCAAATGAGATTGAATTTAAGGTTAATGGTCACAGAGTTAAACATTACATAGATAATCCAATGGAAGTTGAAGATGAAGTAAGTCACAATTTCGACACCACAGCTAACTAAGTGTGGGGAGGTTTGAATCTTTTAAGGGTAATATGTATTTCTGTTAGAGTTAGATATTCTGTTTTCGTGTAGTTTTCGAGAATGGAATCCGAATGGTCTTTCCCTAGCAGACCCTAAAGAACTAGTCTTCTCCCTCCATTCTGAATTTTTATTTTTTTAGGTTTTACGAGATGAAGAATTCCTTTGATTTGAACCATGGTCTAATGCTACACGCTATGATTACTAAACGTAATAATGACACACTTCCGAGTGAACTGGTATCATTCATAAGAGAAAAAATGGACGAAGTGAGAAAAGAACTTAGGAAAGATCATCATAAGACACATTTTGGTAAAGAAAAATCAAAATCCGCAACAAAAAGAAGAGCACGAAACCTTGAAAGATGTCATAAATGCGGAAAATGGTCACACGAAGGCAAATGTACGAACAATCAAACATATTCAAATACCGAATTTGTTACTCTATGCAGAGAAGGACCGTTCATATGTTTAGAAGAAAAGTTATTGAATCATTGAGGTTACGCTTATGTAGGTATGGAAAACCAAATCACACGACTCTCCTATGAGTCGGCTAAAGCAGGTCTCTGAGAATTCTATCTCATAGGTAAGTATGTACAGTTTTTATTTGTTTTTATTTATTGCTTTTAACCTTTTGATAATAAGCGCTGAATCGTTCGCTATAAAGTATTAAATTGATATTCAATAAAATTAGGTATGCGAAACCGAAATTATTGATATCATACAAAAATTTATTACATCACTGCGAAATTTACCGTTTATTCTTAAGGTATAAATATTTTTAATCAATCAATCCAAAATATTTCAAAAATTCGTCAGGAGTAAAACTATGTAAAATAGCCGAAATTACTTTACCCAAAAGAGAGGCGTATATTTTTGATAATATTTGATTGATTAAAGTGGGATAAAAGACCAAAAAGAATTTTAATTTTAATTTTTACTTTGTTTTTAAAATTAATATATAAATATTAAATTATTAATGTAAATTTTTAAAATCAATATATTTAAGTTTTTAAATATTTTAAAAATTAATAATTTTAATATAAGTTTGTAAAATTAATGTATAAAAATATTAATGATATTTATATGAATTTTTAATTTTATGCATTTTAAATTTAAGTTTGGTGTGAATTTAAAAACAAAAATTTACTTTATTTCATTAAGTTAAAAATTTGATATTTAAAAATTAGTCGTGAGTTGAAGACTAGGTCGTTGAACCGAAATTGCTTTACCCGAGGGCGGGATGAGAAATTTTATTATCATTATTTTTAATCTTATTAATTTAAAGTATGCCAAAAACATATAAAAAAAAAATCCAAAAATCTTAGCTTTTAAAACAACGCTTTAAAAAGACAAATTTTTAAAATTTTGTCAAGGGACGAACTAGGACTAAGATCCGAAACGACCTCGTCCTAAATAACAAGGAAATCAAAATTTTAAATTTATTTAATTTTTGTTTTATAAGTATAAGGTTTAATAATAATAAAAAAAAAAAATTCAGACCCCATGCGATCGCATGGGGTTTCTTCACTAAACTCATGCGGTCGCATGGGACCAAAATGCTGGCCAGAAAGAAAAGGCAGCGAGCCGTTCGGTTCTGTCTCATAACACACACAAACATACACGAACACATCCATAAACACCCTCAAATTTCACCAATTTTTCATCAAAATTCACCAAATTTCTCACAAAATCCGCTATAATCATGCCTTTTCTCAGATGGGGAAGCAAAAAGGTAAAGATTTCACCCCTAAACTCTTGAATTTCTTAATTTTTGTGATATTTACAAATATTTTACCTAATTTGATTTTGTTAATTTCTAGTGTAATTAGAGTTAAATTGTTAGTATATTATGCATGTATAACCTAGATTGATGCTATTTAATATGATTTGAAGCCAAAACCTTCAAAAATTTTAGGAATCTAGGGTTTGTGTTCTTGAGCAATTTGGGGCTTTTTGATATAAACAGGTTATGACCAATTTTTGTCATGAATTACAACTAAATTAAGTAATGTAACATGTTTAGATAGCTAAATGATCCAAACTTTGATCCTAAACATGATTTTTGAGAATTAAAGTGGACTTTTTAATTCTAAAATTCATGAACTTGATTAAATTGATGTAAATGCCATTTGAAACTTATTTAATTGCTAGTAATGGTTATTTTAACATGTTATTTGAGTTGAATGCTTATGAACTTTGTATACATTTTCATATATGCTTATTTGAAAAATTGTAAAATTGATAAAAATATGAAAATGAGTATAAGTTTAATAGGGATTAAACATGTTCTTGTAACTGTTTTAATTTGTTATTTTGCTAAAACTAATGCATATTTGGATGCACAAATTTTGTGTTTAATGTGTTTTGAAGAAATATACCGAATCTGGCGGTGCATCATCATCCAGATAACCTGAAAACGAACCACAGCCAGAAATGCAATATGAGCCACAATATGAACCGGAACCGGAACCTGAACAGGAATAACAGGAACAACAACATGATGATCAACATGTACCATACTATGAGCCCACAATTTTTTATTAGCAACGTAGTATTTCCCGCTCACCGTATAGTAGAACACCCAACAATTCATGAAGAACAGTTGCATCCCAATTTAAGGATTGATAGTAGTTGGAGAGATTACCCGACGTACCAAAGTAACAAATTTAAACTGGTAACGAAAAATGTAGAAGTACCGAGGGTAATCGATTGGGAACCTTTGGAAAGGGTCCAACTAGCTAACCCAGTTAGGCAGCATCTAATCCAAAGGTATGGCAGCTCTTCTTTTCCCGATTGGGAACGTTTATTTACTACTCGTAGGCCTGTATATAAAGAGTGGTGTGTTGAGCTAATGAGTACTATAGCTTTCAATAAGGATGTAGATAGGTTAGACGATAAGAGTTTTCTTAGATTTTTACTTGGCCGTAGGATGTACAGAATGTCCATGCTGGACATGGCAAGGGCTTTACAGATTTACACTCCCACCGAATTACTACTACCTGATTGTACAAATTTGATTTATCATGGTGAGAAGGTAGATAGGAATTTTGACGCGAACGCCGTCTGGAGGCGTATGTCAAATTATAATGTTTTTACGCGAGGAGGAAGACACTCCTATTTAGATATTAACAAAGCAGAGCTTCGTATTATACATAGATTTTTAGCTAATTCGATTACACAAAGAGGTAACAACAAGGAGAAAATAACCTTACACGATTTATTTTACCTTAAGTGTATTCGAAACACTAGAAGCTTTGTTAATATCCCCTACTGTGTTGGTTTTTATCTGTCTAAAATGGTGGAAGGAATACAGGACGGGGGAATAATAGGAGGAGGTATTTTTGTTACTCTCATTGGAGAGTATTTGGGTGTAGATAGGGATCAAGGAGGTCCACTGATGGTGTATAGGGAACAGGATGAAACTTTAGGATTGCGGGTCTATCAAGGTGCAAAGGTATTAAAGAGCAGACGCAATCAGGCAGTACTATATCAGGGCTCTCATCCACAGGTAGAGAGAGGTTCAGATGAGGAAATGGAGGAAGCGGATGACATTAGGGATGTCATTAGGGAGGCTGTTACTGATGTTTACCAGTGTATAGATGAGGTAGAAATGATAAACGAAGGTAGACATAGTCAGTACGAGCAGTGGCACGCCGAGAATGTGTACGAGCATTCCAGGCAACGACAGCATGATAGATGGCACTATCATCAGCATCAGATCATGAGCCAGCTATCACCTCAGGTACCAAATAACTACGTACCGACCCGACCTGCTTATTATCCGCCACACCAGCCCGATATGCGACCACCATTTACTTTCTACGACCCCAACCAAGCCTATCAGTACACCTATAACCAACCGTGGAACCCGACCGACGACATGAACTGGAACCCCTATCCAGATTGATACAGTTCCCGTTGGTGATTTTATCTTTTATTATTTACTTATGTTTAAAACATATAATATTGTGATACTTTTATGTAATTTTTAACATTTTTTTTTATTTTGTTACTAATATTTCGTATTTATAATTTGAAAGTGGGATGTTAAGTCCCATTTCAAATTACCATGCATGTTATTATTTGTATGTATGTATATTGTCAATTGTACACAACAGGGTAAAACAGCGCATTTTCAAAGACTGACATTAAGTTCAGCAAAAGCTACTAATTTTGACGACAAAACGAAAAACAAATGTGATGTAACAACAAGACGGAATGAACAAATGATGCGCACCATTTATCATTCAACAAACAAACGCCAATATGTTTGGAAACTTTGATAAAATTTAATCATTTTTCTACGCTAATCACCCTCAATAATTTAAATTGTACTGATTTCTTGCAAATGAGGGCATTGCAAGATCTTAAGTGTGGGAAGGGGTTAAATTCTTTCGGATTTTTAAAATTTTAAATTTAAACACTTGGTTACCATTAAAAATACTAGTAACGCAGTAGTTGTATTAGAATCTAGTGCTCTCTGATAATAAAGAACAGTCCTATTCTTATATACTGACTACCCAATTCTAGTAAAATTTTTCAAAATTTTCAAATAAATGAATTCAAAATCATGTTTATACATATTTATGAACGATAAAACTAGGTGTTAACACCGAAATTATTGTTACCTCGAAAAGGACATAAATTGAGAAACAACCCAAAATATTAGAATTCATTTAAAATGGAATAGAGGAAAATAAAAAGGCAAAGAAAGGAAAATAAAAGCCAAGTGTGGGAAAAATTTACCAAGTTATTTAGAACATATATCACATATTTTTGTACAAATAATTAAAGATACTTTTGTTTTGGACAATATTAATCAGTTTTACCCAGTTTATTGTAATATAAATGAAATTTAAAAGGAAGTAAAGTCTTCCGAGAAAAAGACACGCGCATCTTGATTTAGGTCAGGAAGTTTTCGTCCAGACCAGTTGTAGAGTCTACGAAAAACCTTGAAAAGTTTTCTCGAAAATCAGCTGGAAATCCACGGACCTCAGCATCAAACAGGGTCGCCAAGTGGTCAGACTTATCCTAACCATGAGAGGATCTGTCTCGTACAATGGGGGTACCGTGCAAATTAGCTTATAAGACTAATGAATCAGATCCCCAGAAAGGATAATCTACTTAAAGATCAAAAATCAGCTTTTAAGACTGATATTACTCAATCCTTGAGATTGACCTTAAAGATTGAGAATTCAAACTCATGGAATTCGATGATATCTAAACTCGAGCTTGAACGAGAAAATATTTTGATCAAAATTACAAACCGATTTGTTTTCTGAAAACCCATTTTTTATGCGTTCATTACCATTGAACGTAAAATCCTAGAAATTCACCTGGAATTCATTAGGTCTCCTGAACCAAATCGGGTGTCAACCGTAAGAACGGTGGTTGCATAGCATGGTCGAAGACAGGACCTTGTACCAGACCGAAAAACTATAGGGTGATATTTACTATTGCTCCTACAAAGGATAGTAATTGCATCCGACACGATATAGACCATAATCAAAAGTATTTCACGGGACATTGCCTTAACAGTTGCTTGTTCAACGCTTTCCTTTACAACCGGACGGTAGTTTACCGAAAGGTAATATAGGGAGCAAGTATACTGGACGTGTTGCTTTCCTAATACAAGGTTAGCAAGTGGGTGACACAAAACCATAAGTTTTAAGCTAAAATTTTAAAATCTGAAACCCACAAAACCCACAAACAATTTGCAAACACCGGTGAAGGGTTATTTCGGAAAACTTATCTAAAGTAAAAGCTAGATTGAATTTTCAAAAGATCAAATGTTTTCATAAAGATCCAATTTCCTTAAGGATCTAAATTTTCATAGTCATGTGGGACTGTAAATCACAACGTTACTATCATTGTTCATACCGCCGTATTAAAATCACTGATGTACAAAGTGTGAAGAATAAAGAAGTTATTCTAGTAAAGTTATATTCAAGTTCTATATTACTTGAGGACAAGCAACGCTCAAGTGTGGGAATATTTGATAATGCTAAAAACGAACATATATTTCATAGCATTATCCCTTAAGAAAGGCAAGCTTTTAGTTGCAATTGTTCTATTTAAAAGTGATATTCGTTTAAATATTAATGGGTGAAGACAAAAGACAGATTCGACGATTTGAAGATGCAAACGACCAAAAAGCTAAAAAGTACAAAGTACAATCAAAGTGGTTCAAATTATTGATGAGAAACGTCTAAAATTTACAAGAGTACGAGTCGCGAAACGCAAAATACAAGATATTAAATAGTACGCAAGGACGTTCGAAAATTCAGAACCGGGACATGAACCAACTTTCAACGCGTGTCACAACGGAAAGAAAATTACAAGTCAACTATGCACATAAATATAATATAATATATAAATAATTCTTAAAATTATATATATATTATATATATTTAATAAAACCGTCGGCAACAAGAAAACAAGCGAATGTGAGCTGTCCCAGGGGGCCATACGATCGCATGGCCAGGAAGCACAAAAGCCATGCGATCGCATGGATCACTGTAGCTGCCCACATTCTATAAAAAGCAACGAATTCGGCCGATTTATGTACTCCTTTATCAATCTCTCTCTCACAAATATATATATATATATATATATATATATATATATATATATATATATATATATATATATATATATATATATTTATAATTTTAATTTTAATTTAAGATTAATAATAATAAGGTTATGTCAGCGAATGTTGTAAGTGTGTAAGTCGAAATTCTGTCCGTGTAACGCTACGCTATTATTAATCATTGTAAGTTATGTTCAACCTTTTTAAATTAATGTCTCATAGCTAAGTTATTATTATGCTTACTTAAATCGAAGTAATCATGACGTTGGGCTAAATATTAAAGACGGGGTAATTGGGCTTTGGACCATAATTGAGGTTTGGACAAAAGACCGACACTTATAGAAATTGGACTATGGGCTATTAATGGACTTAATATATGTTTAACTGGATGATAGTTCGTTAATTTAATATAGAGATTTACAATTTAACTTATATATAAATAACCATATACACTCGATCGAACACGATGGGGGGATATTTATAAATACTAATAATCGTTCATTTAACCGGACACGGGGATGGATTAATAGTCAATGGACTCATTAAAACAGGGGTGAATTATGTACAAGGACACTTGGCGTAATTGTTAACAAAGTATTACAACCTTGTTTTATACGCAGTCGATATCCTGGTGTAATTATTAAACAAAGTATTAAGACCTTGTTACAGTTTAAGTCCCCAATTAGTTGGAATATTTGACTTCGGGTATAAGGATAATCTGACGAGGACACTCGCACTTTATATTTATGACTAATGGACTTTTATGGACAAAAACCAGATGAACATATCGAATAATCCAGGACAAAGGACAATTAACCCATTGTAATAAATTAAAATCAACATGTCAAACATCATGATTACGGAAGTTTAAATAAGCATAATTCCTTTATTTCATATTTCATCGCACTTTTATTTACTGTCATTTTATTTATTGCACTTTTAATTATCGTACTTTTTAATTATCGCAATTTTATTTATCGTCATTTTATTTATCGTACTTTAAATTATCGCACTTTAATTATCGTTATTTACTTTACGCTTTAAATTAAGTTATATTTATTTTTAATATTTTACATTAGGTTTTAATTGTGACTTAAGTTTTAAAATCGACAAACCGGTCATTAAACGGTAAAACCCCCCCTTTTATAATAATAATAATAATACTACTTATATATATATATATATATATATATATATATATATATATATATATATATACAAATATAGTTTTAAAAATATAGCGTTAAACTTGGCTAGTTCCCTGTGGACGAACCGGACTTACTAAAAACTACACTACTGTACGATTAGGTACACTGCCTATAGTGTTGTAGTAAGGTTTATGTATATCCACCCTAATAATAAATAAATAACTTGTGTAAAATTGTATCGTATTTAATAGTATTTCGCAACAAAAATATAACTATTTCGTACCCCTCTGTTTTAACATCACCCATCATCAAGCGTAAGCCCTGCAGACAGCTTCTATGCATAAGCCCTTTAACTCAGCGCGTGAACGGCACGCAGCCACGTCATCACACGTCACCGACATTCCGGATACTTCACGTAACAGAACCACTCAGTGATTGACACGTGTATCCCGTGAATTTCGGACATTCTACGCCTATAAATAGACCCCCTGGGTCACCACATTTCACGTCATTCTGATCTGAACTTCAGTTAGAGAGAAGTACACTTTCTCTCTCACACTGTTCTTTCTCACTATAAAATAACATTAGCCGCTTAGCAGCAGTGCTCTAGATGGATCATTACCGATTGATCCACAGATTGATTGAGGCCACCCCACAGATCTTACATCCGTGTTTCGGGTCTGCAGAGATTATTTCTCAAGGGCAAACAATAATCAACAGTATAAGCCACACGCTGAGCAACTAATTTTCTGTACTAGTACCTTACTTCCGCTATACGGAAAATCGTACTAACAGATGGCGTCACCCATCTCAAAGACCACCAAAAACACCAAGAACGCAAAGACAACTGAAACAACCTCATCAAAAACAACACTTGAACCAGTCGATGAAAACCTCATTGAAAATATACCAGTCGATCAGCTAACTCTTAAAGAGACTTCAGTTGAAGAAGAAGATCATTTGCACACTGACACAGCAGATGATCAAGTTCATGAAACCATACCACGATTAAGAAAACCACTGATAGGAGGTTCTAGTGCCGGAATGTGGAAAGCTAGGCGAGGAACACATAATGTTTCTTTCAAGAAGACATCTGATGTCAATGTTAAGCACAACAACAAAGGAAAATCAATTTCAAAATCACAATTGTTTAAGCTATTCAATCAGTTGAATGCTTTAGTTGATGACACTGAGGATCAACACAGTGATGAAGGTTTTCTGGACTATGATTGGAATTTTGAAGAAGAAGGTGAACAGTTCTTTATGACCGAAGAAGTGGCAAGCAAGTTACTGGATGAAAATTTGACTAAAATAGCGCCATCACGATTTAAGCAAAAATTAGCACAACCAACCATCCGTGCAACAGCTGTGGATAATTTGTTTGCTTTGATTACTGGAGATGAAGCTATTAAACTGCCAGCAATGGCAGAGTCAACATAGTGTTTTATCCCTCGAATTGCAGATTATCCATTACCAAGAAATTTGGGAATTCCATCTATCGGTGTTTATGATGGTACAACAGATCCAAAAGATTTTCTAACTATGTTTGAAGGTGTTATGAGGTTGCAGTACTGGGAAGATGAAACTGCATGCCATATGTTTCCAATGGTATTGCAGAAAATGGCAAGGGAGTGGTTTGCTAGCTTGCCACCAAGGAGCATTACTAGTTTTCTTGATTTGAGGGCAAAGTTTATGATACAGTATCAAAGCTTGAGAAGCTGCACATTGTCACATCTTGATGCACATGAGATAACAATGCACTAGAATGAATTACTGAGTGATTTTATGAAAAATTATACCATTGAATGTCAGAAGATACCAGACATACCAGAGTCTCAGCTTGTTTCAGGATTTATATTTTGTCTTGATCAGTGACGTTTTGCACGATTAAGTCATGCTTTACGTTATGACATTCCAAAAACATTGCATCAGGCGTTGGGTATCGCTCAGAAGCATTTACGAGCAGGCAAAATGGGATATCCAAGAATGGATAATTATCAGAGAAATTTCTGGCAGCAAGGCGGAGAACGGAACAGAAATGACAATTATCAGAGGTAACGTGCTTGCGATAATAATTACCAGAAACAGCAGAATGGCTGGAGGAGAAATAATCATCCAAATGACAATTATCACCATCGAAAGCCATTAGACAGGCATCCACTTATCATGGCATTAACCAAAAATCCAAAAGAAATCTTGTTCACAGAACCTGTTAAGGAAACTTTCCACCCCCCACCACCGATGGAAGAGCGTCAGGGACCACAAAGTGACAAATGGTGTGACTTCCATGAAGCATATGGGTGATAATGCTAAAAACGAACATATATTTCATAGCATTATCCCTCAAGAAAGACAATCTTTTAGTTGCAACTGTTCTATTTACAAGTGATATTCGTTTAAATAATAAAAGGTGGAGACAAAAGACAGATTCAACAAATTGAAGACTCAAACGACCAAAAAGCTCAAAAGTACAAAATACAATCAAAGAGGTTCCAATTATTGATAAGAAACGTCTCAAAATTACAAGAGTACAAGATTCAAAACGCAAAGTACAAGATATTAAATTATTCGCAAGGACGTTAGAAAATCCGGAACCGGGACCAGAGTCAACTCTCAACGCTCGACGCAACGGACTAAAAATTACAAGTCAACTATGCACATGAATATAATATAATATATAATTAATTCTTAAAATTAATATATATATTATATTATATTTAAAAACCGTCGCCAGAAGAAAACAACCAAATGTGGCTCTCCCCAGCTGGCCATGCAATCGCATGGCTTTGAAGAGCAAAGTTCATGCGATCGCATGAGGCTCTTTTCCAGCTCACAAGGCCTATAAAACACGAGCTCTGGTGTACCATATATCATATATCTTTCTCTCTATCTCGTAAACATATATATATATATATATATATATATATATATATATATATATATATATATATATATATATATATATATATATATATATTATAATTTTAATTTTAATTTTAATTTTAATTCTAATAATAAGGGTATGTTAGTGAATGTTGTAAAGGTGTAAGTCGAAATTCTGTCCGTGTAACGCTACGCTATTTTTAATCATTGTAAGTTATGTTCAACCTTTTTAATTTAATGTCTCGTAGCTAAGTAATTATTATGCTTATTTAATCCGAAGTAATCATGATGTTGGGCTAAAAATATTAAAATTGGGTAATTGGGCTTTGTACTATAATTGGGGTTTGGACAAAAGAACGACACTTGTGGAAATTAGACTATGGGCTATTAATGGGCTTTATATTTGTTTAACTAAATGATAATTTGTTAATTTTAATATAAAGATTTACAATTGGACATCCCTATAAATAACCATATACACTCGATCGGACACGATGGGCGAGGTATTTATATGTACGAATAATTGTTCATTTAACCGGACACGGGAATGGATTAATAGTCACTAGAATTATTAAAACAGGGGTGAAATTATGTACAAGGACACTTGGCATAATTGATAACAAAGTATTAAAACCTTGGGTTACACGCAGTCGATAACCTGGTGTAATTATTAAACAAAGTATTAAAATCTTGTTACAGTTTAAGTCCCCAATTAGTTGGAATATTTAACTTCGGATAATAGGATAATTTGACGAGGATACTCGCACTTTATATTTATGACTGATGGACTGTTATGGACAAAAACCAGACGGACATATTAAATAATCCAGGACAAAGGACAATTAACTCATGGGCATAAAACTAAAATCAACACGTCAAACATCATGATTACGGAAGTTTAAATAAGCATAATTCTTTTATTTCATATTTAATTTTCTTTATTTTATATTTAATTGCACTTCTAATTATTGCACTTTAATTTATTGTTATTGTATTTAATTGCACTTTTAATTATCGTACTTTTTAATTATTTTATTTTATTTCTTCGCACTTTTATTTATCGCAATTTCATTATTGTTATTTACTTTACGCTTTAAATTAAGTTATATTTATTTTTATTATTTTACATTAGGTTTCAACTGCGACTAAAGTTTTAAAATCGACAAACCGGTCATTAAACGGTAAAAACCCCCTTTATAATAATAATATTACTTATATATATATATTTGTATTTTTATAAAATAAACCTAATATAGCGTTAAGCTTTGATTAAAAAATTCCCTGTGGAACGAACCGGACTTACTAAAAACTACACTACTGTATGATTAGGTACACTGCCTATAAGTGTTGTTGCAAGGTTTAAGTATATCCATTCTATAAATAAATAAATATCTTGTGTAAAATTGTATTGTATTTAATAGTTTTTCCTGTAAAAATATAAGCTATTTTATATACACCTCGCATAACATCAATGGGCATGACACTGATAATTGCAAGTCACTGATGAGAGAGATCATTGTGAAGATCAAGGCTGGAGAATTAAATCATCTTTTACCAGGAAAAAACTATCGGAAAAATGATCCAAACAAACGTTTTGCTTGGCAGGGAAAAATGCGTCACGGTGGAAGGCGTGACAGGAACAGAAGAGAAGAAATGAATGATGAAAGGGATCCAACCCCTAAAATGCACATCAAGGTTATATGGAATGAGATAGAGGAAAATGAAACAGACGGAGAACGCAGGACGGAGACCTGGATGTATGCTCCAATCATATTGCATACCATTCCAAACTGGCGTCTATCAGAAGAGCCTGTGGTTATCTCAGCTGTAATTGCAAACAGAAACATCAATAGAATTTATACTGATACAGGTAGTGAGGCAGATATTTTATATTTACATTGTTTTAAAAGTTATCCGTTCAGCGTGAAGGATAGGCTTCACTACACGGCTGTGAAAATTGCTGGCATTACGGGAGACTCAATGAAGGCAGTTGGTAGAGTGAAGCTGGATGTAACATTGGGAACACACCCTTTAGTCCGAACAGAAATTGTGGACTTTACAGTTCTTGATGGCATATCAAGATTCAATGCATTGTTTGGTAGGCGAACTCTTCGCAAATTTGGAGCAATTACTTCCACACCACTTGCAGAAATACGGTTCCTAACACCAAAAGGGGTAGCAGTAGTACACTCTGAGTATGTGGGACCCGCAAGAGAAAAATCAGTTGTTTATGAAGCTCAAGGGAATTTTGTCAGAGGGGAATCATCGAAGCAGTTATTTAGCAGAAATGATGTGAACGGGTACTTTAAACCATACAAAATGTGGGAGCATTGAAAGGAGGAAAGAACGCTCAACGGAAGACAGTACAATAACATAAATCCTGCAGAAGCAGTCTTTATCATGTTTTTAATTTTTCTCAGTTCAGACAATCGCACAATACACGTTTTGTAATATTCTGATTGGGACTTGATCACCCCATACGAAGATATTACACAAAAATGTTGTATGAGTGACAGTATTATCAATGAAATTTTAAATTTTTCATACGCACAGCGTTACGCGTTACGAATGTAAAGCATAGCATTCATTCCTACCCACATAAGGCAAGGCATTTTTATGCCCCCGATGGTAGAGGCTCTTGTGTCAACATTATAGACACAAGGGATCGGCTAGCGTAAAGTGTTTACTTCGCTAGAGGGCACTGAGGCAAAACTAAAGATCTCATAATGTCATGACATACAGAATGGTTTATCACAACGGCATAAATCCATTTATATCTTGAAAACAGAAAAAATTGAAATACAGGCGTATTTTGTAAGCCGCACAAAACCTGAGCGCAACACGCTAAACGGAACACCGTTAATTCCATAAACAGAAATTTCTTTAACAGACTTATCAATTTTTATAACATAGCATAACGGCATTATGATTCATTCATATCCTACTTCACAAAGTAGTTTGAGAATTCTCATAAACTTCTTTACAATACATATGCTCTGATACAGAATGGAGAATGGATAAATTGTTCGATATATTCATTACAGCAATAACAAAGTTCTACATGACTTGTTTTGAATTAATGGAAATACAAAAAAGATATACAACTTTAATAGCCTATATACATAATACCATTTATGTAGCAGTACACCTCTGATTCATAAAGAGGAATTATGCATTACGGACAGCGGATGACGGAGGACAGTTCAATTCATGTACAAATTTAAAAATCAGTTTAAGACAAAAATAATTTCATATGGTATATGCAAATATAAGCTTTTTAACAAGCTTGTAATGGTTAAATGCATATAGCAGTGATATGACAATCATGAAAAGTAACAACACATGTTCACATTAAACATAGGGATAGAATGTATATACAACATAGAGATGTTACATGTTGTTATAGAATAAGTGTGTTTTCAAATTGGAACATCTAGAATGTCCTTAACAGCTACGTTATCCCTAAGACACATTTCTTCTAAGGAGTTAATCTTCAGAGAAGTCACTTCAGCTATGGCCGCCTGCAGCTTAGCACTAGCATCTGGTTTGATGTGTTTTGCAATTGCATCTGGTAAAGGGTCAGTCCTTACAGGTAATGCATTTAAAACCTCCTCCATTGCATCTGAAAGGTCACTTTCTGTAGATGCCACCAGACACCTATCAAATGTCTGACCCACAAGTGAAGAGCCCAACACCCTATGTACAAGACCAAGGACACCAGCCTTTAAATCAGTAAAATTCTTTTCAGCATCAGCAGCAGTAGCAATCTTCTCCTCCAACAACTGATTCTTCTCCTTAAGCAACTTCTTTAGCTCCTCATTACTCTTCACCAGCTTATCATTCTCTTCCATAAACTTCTCCTCCTCCACCCTTTCTGCAACACATTTTGTTTCCACCACCTGCAACAACTCCTCCTTCTTCTTAACAGCATCCTCTACAGTCTTCAACTTTGAATTTGCTTCTTTCAAGTCAACTTCAAGCCCTTTTACCTTGTTGGCATTATGAACAGCATTGGAAACAATAGTGTTTTGAGCGTTTTGCATCTTAAGCCCATGAATCACATGTTGATTCAGAAGTACTAATGCTGCAGCAGTAGATTGGTAGCTTTATTTATGAGTCATGGTGGACAGAGAGGAAGACAAATCAGTAATGGTGCTTGCCTACAATGAATACAGTAATTCTGATAAGAAAACAATTATTAGTGAAATGGTGTTCTTAGATTATAAATCTTATAAGGATTACCTTCAAAAACTCAGCAAAACTATCAGATTTGTTAGCAGGATCGTCAAGAAAAGCCTGCAAACCACCCAGTGGTACAGATGGTGGTTGGGTGGATGCTGTAACGACCCGCACTTTTTCGATCGTTCTATACTTATAAGATTAATATTTACATAAATTAAACCTTACCAACATGATAAGCAATCCAAATTGTTGAGACTTATGTTTTCGAAAAGAGTTTTACACAACGTTTGACCGTCTAGTTCGACCGATGATATCACGAACTATACAATATATGATAATTATACGTTTGTGTATATATATGTATATATACATATTTAACATGATCTAAGAATGTTTTAATATCTCATTTTGTATTAATAACAATAAGTTATAAGTATATTTTGAAACTACTAACTTAAGTTTTCAAAACGATAACCATACGTAACGTTATTTGACTTAAATACTTATAACCTATAATGTTTATACATATATCGTATAAGTAATGTATTTAATCACTTTTAAAGGGCTTACATACATAAAACAATATAAGTATATTTACAAAAGATAGCTATATTTGAATCCTCGTTCCGTTTTCTCAAAGATTTCTATACGTATACCTAGGGTATATGTACCCGTATCATACGCAGCTTCTAGATGTATTTACTATTGGTATATACCAATAAAAATCTGCTCCTTAGCAGCCTTAAATGATTAAGAAACATGTGGAACCAACCATTTGTCAAGTAGCATGAATTATTTAGCAAGAAAACAAAGTTAGGTATCTTTTTTTTCCTTTATAACCTAAAAACGTTTTTATGCATGCACACCATTTCTTCACCCCATTTTCTCATACTTACACTTCCATTTCTCTCTCAAAATACTCTTAAATTCATACTTGATCATCTCCAAGCATTTTCCCCATCATTTAGCTTCAAAAACCTTACTTAATCACCATAAGAAAACCATACAAAAACACTTCAAGAAATCCTTCCAAGAACACAAACTTACTTCCAATCTTTCATCCAATTCCATCACCCTTTTGGTTCTAGCTTTTTACTCCTCTTTTACAGCAACCTTGTCCAAGGAACTTGAGGTAGAATCTATGTTCATAACCTTATTCGATTCATATATATATAGCTATTTTATTTTGTGGTATAAAATTTTAACAACAAGAACATAGTTTGAATGTTTTCAAACTTGTTTGCAAACTAAATAGATCCTTCTAACTTAACTTTTAAAATACTTCAAGACCTGTAATATATCTTAAATATATGCTAATTTAACAAGGTATAACTTGGTTTTTCAAAGAACACCTTAAAAACTGAATTTACGACATCGGAGTGCAACCGGGGGCTGTTTTGGGTTGGATAATTAAAAACCATCTTAAACTTTGAATTGGAGGTTTATTTTCTGGAAAAATGATTTTTACTATAAATATGATAACACATAAAAATTTCATGATTTAACTCAAAGTATAAGTATTTTTAGAAAAATAATCATTTAAGGTTGTTTACATGATGGAAAATGATTAACTTCATAAGTTTCACTAAAGTTTGACCTATGACCTGTGATTTCAACTACAAACTAAGGTATTTACAGTTCATAGTCTTAAAGAGGGACTCGATCCAAGGAAGTGACAAGTTGAATCAACGAAAACAGAGTTGTAACGAAGAAACTATGACCAAAACAAGATCGGATATCTAAGACTTGTTTAACTTCGGGATTAATTGGGAAAAATTAAATAAAATCACATATTTCTAAGATAACATGATATTTTATATATATGTACTTATAATTCAATTTTATATGGTTCAGGATCACCCGCAAACAACACGAGAAGATTAATCATAAGATCCCATGTTTGTACGCAACACGTCATTTGACAACACCGGTACTTTATGTACGCAACACGTCATTTGACAACACCGGTACCGTGGGTCAAGATTAATCTCGACCAATACATATACGATGGGGTTTTATTTATTTCGTTAGGGGGTTTTATTTATTTCATTGCGGGTATATTAAACATCTAAAAATGAACCATTAAAATTGAATTACTAACAACGAACTGCTAACTACGGACTAAGGAATTATTCAAAGTATTAAAAGTATAACAAGTATATATATGTGACGTTTGTTTAAAAAGAAAAGGTATTGATATATTATATATGGATAGGTTCGTGATATCAACCGGAGACCAAGTCAAATTATATATATCTTCAAGACAACAGTGAGTATATAGTCCCACTTTTAAACTCTAAATATTTCGGGATGAGAATACATGTATTTTATGTTTTACGATATGGACACAAGTAACTGAAAAATATATTTTACGTTGAGTTGTACCACTGGCATACTTCCCTGTAGCTTGGTAACTGTTATTTACAGCGGTATTGTAAACGCGAATCCTGTTGATAGATCTATCGGGCCTGACAACCCCAACCGGACTGGACGACCAGTATTCAACGGTTGCACAGTACTTTGTTTCGTGACTACACTTGGTACGGTGTAGTAAGATTTCATAATAAAGGGAATATGCGACGTGATTAAATGTTAAGTATGGTTACCAAGTGCTCAACCACTTAGAATATTTTTATTAAAATGTTTATATATGAAATCTTGTGGTCTATATTTATATCGCTGCCAGCATTAAACCTATATCTCACCAACTTTATGTTGACATTTTAAACATGTCTATTCTCAGGTGATAATTAGAAGCTTCCGCTGCATCATGTTGAATCTAAGCAGGATCTTGCGTACGCATATTTGTGTCAAAAATAAGACTGCATATCCAAGAACTTGTGTTGTAAAATATGCTAGAAATCGGGTTGTTATTATCATTTGTAAAGTTTGTAAGTCGAAGATTATCGCTAAACGATAATCATCTTTATTTTGTCCAAAGCTTGTATCAAAAATAAGGATCATGGTTTGTAATGTATAAAATATGCAGTTTTTCTTTAAAAAAATGTCGCATATAGAGGTCAATACCTCGCAATGAAATCATACGTTATCTAACACGTTCTTATGGTTAAGGACGGGTTATGACATGTGGTATCAGAGCGGTGGTCTTAGCGAACCAGGTTTGCATTAGTGTGTCTAACTGATAAGTCGTTAGGATACATTAGTAAGTCTGGACTTTGACCGGGTCTTATTTAAAAACCATTGCTTATCATCGTTGGTTAAAATTTATATGTAAATATTATGTAGTATTAATGGGTTAGTTGTTGTGTGATAGATGTCGGGCTCAAAACTTGTTATCACATTCAGCGACTCCGAACCAGAATCTTCAGATGATGTTCCAGTCATTAACCTATCCGATGACGAAAATAATATCTTTGGGGAAGACTCACAAATTCCGGATGAACCGACTATAGAGAACCCGGAAAGTGAACCCGAGGAGGAAAGTGAACCCGAGGAGGAAAGTGAACCCGAGGAGGAAAGTGAACCCGAGGAGGAAAGTGAACCCGAGGAGGAAAGTGAACCCGAGGAAGAAATACAGGAAATTACAAAAGAAGAGTTCGAACTAGGAAAGAAACGAAAGGCTAATGAATTAGAAAATTCAAATCCTGAGTTTAATAAGGATGATGTGGCACCAACTCCACTAGACACTACCACCCCTATTCCCGCTATTCCTATTCGTTCTATCACGGCATCCAGTTCTTCAGTCCCACAGCCAAAATATAGGCAGACAGCCAGGATAAGCGTTAAGCGATTCTTTGAACCTAAACGTCCTAGAAAATAGACCAAACGATGCGCTGCCGTATTAAACCATGGGATCATATAATGTTTTGTATAATATTATTAGTGTGGTTTGTTTAATGTTCGATGTAAGATAAGCATATGTAAAATAGTGAAGTGTGAAATGCAATAATTTTCCATGGTTAAGTATTATTTAGATGGTAGTAATTGATTCTGTACTAAGCTATTAAGTATGGACATTAACGGGTAGGTACTACCCTAGATATAATTATAAAACGCTAATAAGAAGAAAAGGCTTTTATAATAATACCTGGTTCATATTATTAATAAGCTATAATGTACTGTAAATATACACTACATCTATAATATTCCATGTGAATAATTATTTTCTTTTCATTCTTATAGAAGAATATGGCGCGATTGAACCGAATGATGGAACAAGAAATCCAGGAACTCATCAATCAGCGAGTGAACGACAGAATGTTATGGGTCGAGGCTGCAAGAGGTGCTGCAGTTAACCTAAATCCTCGTGTGGGGTGCACTTACAAAACTTTTCAAACTTGCAAGCCCTCATCATTCAGTGGAACAGAAGGACCGATCGGTTTAACCCGGTGGATAGAAAAGATGGAGACTGTGTTTAAAATAAGTGGTTGTGTTGAAAAGGACATGACCAAGTATGCATCGTGCACTTTACAAGATAGTGCACTCACGTGGTGGAAAAATTATGTGAAGGCTGTAGGAGGAGATGTAGCTTATGATACTCCGTGGGAAGAATTCAAAACAATGTTAATCAACGAATATTGTCCAAGGAACGAGGTTAGGAAGTTGGAAGATGAGTTACGAAGTCTGAAGGTTATTGGTACTGAAATCACCAACTACAATCAGCGATTCATGGAATTAGTTTTGCTATGTCCTGAATTGGTTCCAACCGAAGAACGGAAGATTGAAATGTACAAAGATGGTTTGCCCAAAAAGGTCAAGGCAAATGTTACAGCATCGAAACCTAAGACAATTCATGAAGCTATAACCATGGCAAACGAGCTAATGGATCAGGTCATCATGGATAAGAAAGTATCCAATACTGATGTGAAGGTATCAGGTAACAAAAGAAAGTGGAATGGAAATTATGATCGAGGTAACCAACAACAATCTTTTAAGAAACAAGAAAACACGCAAGGTGCGGGTAGTGGTTTAAGCTTTGGTTATAAAGGACAAAATCCTTTATGCAACCGATGCCACAAACATCACTCTGGTTACTGTAATGTGGTATGCAACAAATGTAATCGAAAGGGTCATCTTGCTGAAGATTGTAGGGCTCTCGTTACAAATGGTACCAAGACTCCTGCCACCAATGCAAATAGAACTGCTTTGGCTACCATTACTTGTTTTGGGTGTGGAAAACAAGGTCACTATAAGAGCCAGTGCCCGAATCCAGAGAAGAATATCGGACCTGCACGTGGGAGAGCATTTGTTATTAATGCTAGAGAGGCATGTGAAGACCCGGAGCTTGTTACGGGTACGTTTACCATTAATAACTTATCCGCATCTATTATATTTGATACTGGTGCTGATAGAAGTTACGTGTGTAGAGACTTTCACGCTAAATTGAATTGTTCATCATTACCTCTAGATGCTAAGTACATGATTGAGTTAGCTAATGGTAAACTAATTAAAGCCGATAAAATTTGCCGTGATTGTAAAATAAATTTAGCCGGAGAAACATTTAAAATTGACTTAATACCCGTAGAATTAGGAAGTTTTGATGTAATAGTCGGCATGGACTGGATGTCCAAAATAGGAGCTGAAGTTGTGTGCGCCAAGAAGGCAATTCGCATTCCTCGTAAGAATAAAACGCCAGTAATGATTTATGGAGAGAAGGGTAACTCAAAGCTAAAACTCATTAGTTATTTGAAAGCTCAAAAGTGCTTGAAGAAAGGGTGCTATGCTATCTTAGCACATGTTAATAAAGTCGAAAAGAAAGAAAAAGAGAAGTGCATCAATGACGTGCCTGTGGCAAGAGATTTTCCTGAAGTATTTCCGGAAGAGTTGCCGGGATTACCTCCATTTAGATCTGTAGAATTTCAAATAGATTTAGTACCAGGAGCTGCACCAGTGGCTCGTGCTCCATATAGACTTGCACCGTCCGAGTTAAAAGAACTTCAAAGTCAGTTAAAAGAATTACTAGACCGTGGATTCATACGACCAAGCACTTCACCGTGGGGAGCTCCAATTTTATTCGTCAAGAAGAAAGACGGATCTTTCCGAATGTGTATAGATTATCGTGAATTAAATAAGTTAACTATCAAGAATCGGTATCCACTACCGAGAATTGACGACTTATTTGATCAACTCCAAGGATCATGTGTGTACTCGAAAATTGACCTAAGATCGGGTTATCATCAATTACGTGTCAAAGAAGAAGATATACCGAAAACTGCTTTTCGGACACGCTACGGTCATTACGAATTTTTGGTCATGCCGTTTGGATTGACGAATGCGCCAGCTGTATTCATGGACCTCATGAATCGAGTTTGTAGTCCATATTTAGATAAGTTTGTTATCGTTTTCATTGATGATATTCTTATCTATTCCAAGAGTGAGCAAGAGCATGAGCAGCATTTAAGGTTGATATTAGAGTTGTTGAGAAAAGAACAGCTATATGCTAAATTTTCTAAATGTGCTTTCTGGTTGAAAGAAGTGCAATTTCTTGGCCACGTTGTTAGTAGCAAAGGAATTTAGGTTGATCCAGCAAAAATTGAAGCCATTGAAAAATGGGAGACTCCTAAGACACCAATGCAGATACGCCAATTTTTGGGTTTAGCCGGTTATTATAGAAGGTTTATTCAAGATTTTTCCCGAATAGCTAAGCCGTTGACAGCGTTAACGCAAAAAGGGAAGAAATATGAATGGACTTCTGAGCAGGAGAGTGCATTTCAATTACTGAAAAAGAAGTTGACTACGGCGCCTATTTTATCGTTACCAGAAGGGAACGATGATTTTGAAATATATTGTGACGCTTCGCGACAAGGTTTTGGTTGCGTTCTTATGCAACGGAAGAAAGTTATTGCATACGCATCCCGACAATTAAAGATTCACGAGCGGAATTATACGACGCATGATCTAGAACTGGGAGCAGTCGTGTTTGCATTGAAGATATGGAGACACTACTTGTATGGGGTTAAATGCACTGTGTTTACTGATCATAAAAGCCTTCAACATATTTTCGATCAAAAACAGCTGAACATGAGGCAACGTAGGTGGGTCGAGTTAATAAACGACTATGATTGTGAAATTCGTTATCATCCCGGGAAAGCGAATGTGGTGGATGACGCTTTAAGCAGAAAAGAACGAGAACCAATTCGAGTACGAGCAATGAACATAAAAATTCGCATGAATCTCAACTCACAAATCAAAGAGGCTCAACGAGAAGCTCTTACTAAAGAAAACATAGGAAATGAAATAATGAAGAAGTATGGGAAACAACTCATTATGCGGGAAGATGGAATTCGATATTTTGCAAACCGTATTTGGGTACCAAAGTTGGGTGGATTAAGGAAGTTAATATTGAATGAGGCACATAAGACAAGATACTCGATACATCCTGGAGTTGGAAAGATGTATCAAGATATTAAGACGCATTATTGGTGGCCTAATTTGAAGACAGACGTTGCAACATATGTTGGGGAATGTTTAACTTGTTCCAAAGTCAAAGCAGAACACCAGAAGCCGTCAGGATTACTTCAACAACCAGAAATCCCAGAATGGAAATGGGACGGAATTACCATGGATTTCATCACGAAGTTACCAAAGACTGCCTGGGGATACGACACCATTTGGGTGATTGTTGATCGTCTCACCAAGTCTGCACATTTCCTGCCTATAAAGGAAACAGATAGAATGGAGAAACTATTACGATTGTATATAAAGGAAATTGTTTCAAGACATGGAATACCTATTTCCATTATATCCGATCGTGATAGTAGATTTACCTCAAAGTTCTGGAAATCACTACAGGAGGCACTAGGAACTCGTTTGGATATGAGTACCGCATATCATCCGCAAACCGATGGGCAGAGTGAAAGAACGATTCAGACTCTTGAAGACATGCTCAGGGCATGTGTGATTGTAGTAACCCGAACTAATCCATTCGGACGGAGTCTTCAACAGTTGGTCCCATTGCGATGATCGACTCCAAGTAAGGTCCTTAATATGAGTTATTGCACAGCGGAAGACTTAATTCGTACCTGAGAATAACATGCTTTAAAAAGTCAACATAAAGTTGGTGAGATATATAGGTTTGATGCTAGCAGCGTTATAACTATGGACCACAAGATTTCATATTTATAAACATAATACACTCGCAAGTGTATGAAAAGCATTCCAAGCAGTGAGCACCCGGTAACTAGCCTTAACAAGAGTGTGTACCCCTGAGTTATAATAATATGTGCACCGAATCAAGTGCGTTCCGTTAACCTCGAAGTACTAAACACCCGTTCTTCTAGTTTATTAGAACAACATCTGGGTGGGGGTGTAAAACCCGATAGATCTATCTTTAGGATTCGCGCCTACCAGTTCATAAACCAATAGTTAAAGTTACCAAGCTAGGGGATTTTTGATTCAAACCCATGTAGAACGTAATTTTAGTCACTTGTGTCCATAACGTAAATCATTTATAAAAACAGCGCATGTATTCTCAGCCCAAAATATATTTAGAGTTTAAAAGGGACTATATACTCACCGTGCTGTATTTTGTAGTAAAAATACATATAACACCATTTAACAAGTATAAGGTTGACCTCGGATTCACGAACCTATATCAGGTTTTATATATATTAAAATCACGTAATAACAATTAACAAGTTTGTATATTAATATTACTATACTTAATAGTTTGCACATTGTATTAATAAATAGTTTAATTATAACTATTTCTATATATTTTAGATAATTAATTAATATTTTTATATATATGATTATGTTAAAAAAAAATATGTTTATTTATTATATATAACTTAATTAATATTTTATAATAATAACCTTTTATTTAACTCCATATGTGATGTTAGTATAATTAGGATATATATGTAAAAATATATTTTTATATAAATATTATTTGTTTAAAATAATAATTTTTATAATACTAAAATAAGATTAGTAATGATAAAATAATAATAATAATTATTAGATTTAATAATGATAATAATAATAATAATAATAATAATAATAATAATAATAATAATAACAATCATCATAATAACAATTCTAATAATAATCTAACAATAATAATAATAATAATAATAATTATAATAAAAGTAATAAAATATACCCTTGAAGTTTTTTTTTTAAAAAAATTGCCACGAACGGGACTCGAACCCAAGACCTCTCGCTCGTCCGTTAAGACCCGTAGCCACTGAACCGTTTCTGTTTATCTTAATATACTTTCGACCCAAAACCAATTATAACGTATCATTTGTATCTTATTTCTTCTTCATACGACTTTGAATCGACAGAACCCAAACCAAAACTCATGAACGAATTAAATGTTTGATTCGGTGTTAGAAGTTTAAGTGTATCAATCCCTCTATAATTGTTTGATCATCAGACACACGAGAGAAAAAATAAAAAGGCAGAAGCTGTCGTGACTCGATAAGGACACTTAAACTCCAAATTTGATTTCGAATTTGAGTCCGTTTCAGACGATGATTCCTTCATGAAATATGTGGTAAATCATTCATAGAAACTCTATGAATCCTCAATTAAATCCAGAAACTTTAAAACAACTCGAATTTTACTCAAGAACATGTGTTGACTTTTAGAACCTAAAACTTTGACTCGATAATTTGGATTTAATCCAACGAATTGAATTCAGAAACTTTTCAGATAGCTCAAACACGTGATTCCCAATTGAATTGCATTGTTACATTTTTAAAATTGATTTAATTTAGAGGTATGAACAAAAAGTAAAAGGGCAGAGTTCCGTCGGTTTTTAATAAAAGAAATTTAATTAAATTGAATTAAACAAGAACAGATTTAGATGATAATTGATATAGAGGATGAAGAAATCGAATGATAGAAGTAGAGAAGAGGAGCTGATCGATTTTGCTTTATATAATGGCTAGATATCGACCAAAAATCACAAGCGAATAGTTTACAGGAAAATAAAAAAAAATCTGATAGGGATAGGAGACAGCTCACGTAATTTAATTTTTTTTTAATTTTTTTTTTTTTATCTTTAAGATATATATTTACATAATTTTATTAATTAATAATTATACTAATAATAATATTGATAAATAATGATATTTATAATAATATTTATAAAAATGTTATTAATCATAATATTATTAATGATAATGAACATAATGATTCTTAATGATAAAGGTGATAATAATAATACAAGTAATAATTTAACATATGGCAAGTTACATGTGTCCAATTTTCATATCTACATACTTTATTTTAGAATAATGATATTAATAATTCATAGATTTATATTAATACCAATAATAATAATGAGACTAATAATACTAATATTGATATTAATATTAATATAAACAGTAATAATAAAAATAAGAACAATATAACATCTGAAATTTCAACTTGTAATTATACTTGATATGATAATAGTACAATTTATTAGTTATATCATATTTACTTAATTATATAAATTATAAAATAACATATATAGAATATTTAATATTTATTATTTTTATAAATATCATGCTATGTATGTATATATATATATATATATATACACTTATGTTTTTATTTATATTTGTTTACATACTCATTTATACACAATGGTTCGTGAATCGTCGGGCATGGTCAAAAGGGTAACTGATTGTCCGAATATAGTTTTCAACCTTTCTGGACTCAATATTACAGATTTTGCTTATCGTGTCGGAAACATATAAAGATTAAGGTTTAAATTTGGTCGGAAATTTTCGGGTCATTACAGTACCTACCCGTTAAAGAAATTTCGTCCCCGAAATTTGATAGAGGTTGTCATGGATAACAATAGGAATGTTTTCATGACGAATATGAGGTAATAATGGAGTTTTATCAGTACTGAGAGATATAGATAAAACGATTCGATCATGTGAAGCGTACAAGTACAGCTATCACAAAAGAATAAAATGAGTAAATATATATATTCGTTTCAACTGATGACGTAGTTACTATTGATTTTCGGGATTTAAGGGATTTAGAGGAAATCTTGGAGATATAAAAGATTTGATTCTTCGGCGAAATAAGAAAATTATAATCTTCTTTGATTTAATGCGCCAATCTGTTTCGATTTCTTTGTCGGATATTTCACTTACAAAATTACCCCCTTCGTTTTCCTTCTTCCCGTCCTTGAGTCAAACGAACAATGGTCCGAAATTCGTAGGTATGAAATCTGGAATGAACATAGCTAATGTTCTAAGAAAGAAAAGGAAATGGCTCGATTTTGATTCGTCAAATTACCAGAATATCCAGGAAAAAGAACTATTAAGATAATTTGTTCTTAATACGTTTCGAAATTGAATAGAATGTAAGAGCCGTGTAACATGGTACATGATGACGGTACTGTGAATTATCACATTCCATTAGAAACTTAACATGACTTGCTGTAATATAATGAAGTTGATCAAGTTTCATTATATTATACTAATTCATGCATCAGTTCCCAACACTGCTTCAGAACATTCCTATTTTAAACTCGAAGGTTTCAGAATTTAGAAACTAACACATTTTCTTTTATGTTGTAACGCAGATGTTACAGAGAGATAAATGATTGCAGATAGGAATAGTTGTGAAAATATCTCCAGAAATATGAAGAATATGTATAACGGAAGATATGAAGATATCTTATAATATCTAATATAAGATGATGATGAATAATATCATCGAAAAAAAAAAAAATTAGAATAAGGAGTAGTGTTCGTACTGACGGTTTCAACAGACACTGAATCATTTGGATTATTTGAAAGCAGATTCAGTCCTTGTATTTGTTCTTTGTTTCCTTCACGGTTAGCTCAATCCATTTTTCAGTACCAAATTTTCTATCGAGCGTTCCCAACACTCCCTTCTTTACCATCAACTTTTAGCCATTTAGGCCATCTACAATTTTACTGCTTCCTCTGCATTTAATGCAGCCATATCTGAATCGTCGATTATCAATCCGAGGTGTTTTCGGACGAATTGTGTTTTTAGATGATTAAACGCTTATGGTAGTATGGGGGAATATAAAAGGTTCTCCAGTAACGACGGCGAAAGGATACGTATATATTGAGATTATAATAAAAGCAGTCTTACTGAGAAGTCAAAGTGGAGCTGTGACAAAGTCAGCTTCTTGAAAAGGAATTGTGAGGTTGTTTTTGCTAATAACTGATAAGGAATTCGACGCGGATATGTTTTAACTAAAATTTTGGTTTCGAAGGTTTTTCAGGTGCATAATGTATGCATAAATCTTTCTTCCGTAGACGAGGTGCGGCTGGTTCAACTTCTCGATCGAAGTGTTTTCAAGAATCATGAAAAGATTTGAACGCGGATTGTAATTGTCGAGGTACCAATGAGGTTTAAGATGAAATCAAGTGGCAAGCTTGAAGAATTATTTAGTTTCATATGTTATAATCAATATTTTAATTCATTTCAATTGTCCAAAGTTAGCAGTCTAATTGTCCAATGGTCCAATGATCCAATATATTCATATATAATTTAATATATAATATTCGAATTACATAATACGTATCGTGACCCGTGTACCGGTCTCAGTGTCGATCACAACTCAAAGTATATATATATTTTGGAATCAACCTCAACCCTGTATAGCCAACTCCAACATTCACATATAGAGTGTCTATGGTTGTTCCGAAATATATATATAGATGGGTCGATATGATAGGTCGAAACCTTGTGTACGTGTCCCGTTATTTAAAGTGCGTAAAATAAATAACAGAACTTAAATGACAATAAATTAAATGCGTAAAGTAAATAACAGAAATTAAATGACGATAAATAAAATTGCGATAAATTAAATGTTAATCAGTTAGCTGGGAACAGTTAGCCGGAACAGTTAGCGTGAAATCCTATCACAATTCCAATTAATTAATTCGTTTGTTTCTAACACTTTTTATTTTTGTCCAATGTTTTCTTCGTTATGCCACTTGTTGGATTCTGATAGGTCAAAATCCGAATATGAAATTTGAATAGAAATGGTTATTCTGTGGTGAACGGATACGTGTTTTGGTAGTTGTAAGTAAGATAATAAATGATCGTTGAATCAGATTCGAAGAATGTACAGTGTAACTTATTAATGTGAAATCTAAATATTCCTCGGGCACTACCCACCCGTTAAAATATTTTCATCATTAACAATTTGTACAAAAGAATTTTTAATTACAATCTTTATGAAAATATATATTTGCATATATATTTTCTTCAGATGTAATCATGGATTTAATGAGTCAATAAGATATTAAACTCATTTGATTTACCATTAATACTAGATTACATAATCTCTAAAACTTTAGAAATTACATAATCGCCATGTCGAGCTAAGATAATCGATGTAGAACGATTCGTAGAACGATGATTATACTCGAGGTGCAGAATGAGATGGTGAGGCATGGATTGTTGAAACTTGGGTTATTGGTGGTACTGGTACCGTTGGTGCTGAAGCTGGTGATGTTACTGGTGTTGGTGATACTGCTGGTGCTTGCAAATTGTGTACCGTGCTCTCTAAAGTTAAGACTCGAGCTCGGAGTTCTTTAACTTCTTCTACTAATCCTGGTTGGTTATCAGTGTGAGGTAAAGGTCGGATATCTTCTCTAGTTCCGTTAATGGTAGCCTCAAGACGAAAAATTCTTGCAAAAAGGGTATAAACGGTGTTGCGAACAGGTTCGCCGGTGAGCGGGTCGAGCACTCCGACGTTAGGTGGTAAGTTCGGCTCGTGATATGGAGTACCTTCTTCATTTCTCCATAGGGTAAGTATTTCGCGAACCCATCCCCACTTTCTAAAGAAATCACGATAGTTGATCGGTTGGTGCACTCCCGTCACGCTATCTTCGGAGTCAGAAGAACTTGGTCGATTCGTAGAGGCCATCGTACACGATCACAGAAAAGATTTTTGGTATGAAAAGCTTAGTGACAGCAAATAATAGTTGGATGGTATTCTCAATGCATAATATGCATAGATATATATAGTACCAGGATCCCTTAAATTACGGAGAAATTTACGGAAGATATTAAGCAAAGTCTATCGTAATAGATACGCTAAGATATAAATTTGTCTATACACTATCTATGCAATAAAGGCAGTAAGGCATGTCTAGACTTAAGAATGGTAAGCAGGCAATTCCCTAAGGTTGATAAGTAGATGATTTCCGACTAGAAATGATAAGCAAAACTTTTTGACACGCAGACACGGTCAAAGTCCAGACTCACTAATGTATCCTAACAACCACTAGTTAGACACACCAATGGGAGACCTGGTTCACTAAGACCAACGCTCTGATACCAACTGTAGTAACCCGAACTAATCCATTCGGACGGAGTCTTCAACAGTTGGTCCCATTGCGATGATCGACTCCAAGTAAGGTCCTTAATATGAGTTATTGCACAGCGGAAGACTTAATTCGTACCTGAGAATAACATGCTTTAAAAAGTCAACATAAAGTTGGTGAGATATATAGGTTTGATGCTAGCAGCGTTATAACTATGGACCACAAGATTTCATATTTATAAACATAATACACTCGCAAGTGTATGAAAAGCATTCCAAGCAGTGAGCACCCGGTAACTAGCCTTAACAAGAGTGTGTACCCCTGAGTTATAATAATATGTGCACCGAATCAAGTGCGTTCCGTTAACCTCGAAGTACTAAACACCCGTTCTTCTAGTTTATTAGAACAACATCTGGGTGGGGGTGTAAAACCCGATAGATCTATCTTTAGGATTCGCGCCTACCAGTTCATAAACCAATAGTTAAAGTTACCAAGCTAGGGAATTTTTGATTCAAACCCATGTAGAACGTAATTTTAGTCACTTGTGTCCATAACGTAAATCATTTATAAAAACAGCGCATGTATTCTCAGCCCAAAATATATTTAGAGTTTAAAAGGGACTATATACTCACCGTGCTGTATTTTGTAGTAAAAATACATATAACACCATTTAACAAGTATAAGGTTGACCTCGGATTCACGAACCTATATCAGGTTTTATATATATTAAAATCACGTAATAACAATTAACAAGTTTGTATATTAATATTACTATACTTAATAGTTTGCACATTGTATTAATAAATAGTTTAATTATAACTATTTCTATATATTTTAGATAATTAATTAATATTTTTATATATATGATTATGTTAAAAAAAAATATGTTTATTTATTATATATAACTTAATTAATATTTTATAATAATAACCTTTTATTTAACTCCATATGTGATGTTAGTATAATTAGGATATATATGTAAAAATATATTTTTATATAAATATTATTTGTTTAAAATAATAATTTTTATAATACTAAAATAAGATTAGTAATGATAAAATAATAATAATAATTATTAGATTTAATAATGATAATAATAATAATAATAATAATAATAATAATAATAATAATAACAATCATCATAATAACAATTCTAATAATAATCTAACAATAATAATAATAATAATAATAATTATAATAAAAGTAATAAAATATACCCTTGAAGTTTTTTTTTTAAAAAAATTGCCACGAACGGGACTCGAACCCAAGACCTCTCGCTCGTCCGTTAAGACCCGTAGCCACTGAACCGTTTCTGTTTATCTTAATATACTTTCGACCCAAAACCAATTATAACGTATCATTTGTATCTTATTTCTTCTTCATACGACTTTGAATCGACAGAACCCAAACCAAAACTCATGAACGAATTAAATGTTTGATTCGGTGTTAGAAGTTTAAGTGTATCAATCCCTCTATAATTGTTTGATCATCAGACACACGAGAGAAAAAATAAAAAGGCAGAAGCTGTCGTGACTCGATAAGGACACTTAAACTCCAAATTTGATTTCGAATTTGAGTCCGTTTCAGACGATGATTCCTTCATGAAATATGTGGTAAATCATTCATAGAAACTCTATGAATCCTCAATTAAATCCAGAAACTTTAAAACAACTCGAATTTTACTCAAGAACATGTGTTGACTTTTAGAACCTAAAACTTTGACTCGATAATTTGGATTTAATCCAACGAATTGAATTCAGAAACTTTTCAGATAGCTCAAAAACGTGATTCCCAATTGAATTGCATTGTTACATTTTTAAAATTGATTTAATTTAGAGGTATGAACAAAAAGTAAAAGGGCAGAGTTCCGTCGGTTTTTAATAAAAGAAATTTAATTAAATTGAATTAAACAAGAACAGATTTAGATGATAATTGATATAGAGGATGAAGAAATCGAATGATAGAAGTAGAGAAGAGGAGCTGATCGATTTTGCTTTATATAATGGCTAGATATCGACCAAAAATCACAAGCGAATAGTTTACAGGAAAATAAAAAAAAATCTGATAGGGATAGGAGACAGCTCACGTAATTTAATTTTTTTTTAATTTTTTTTTTTTTATCTTTAAGATATATATTTACATAATTTTATTAATTAATAATTATACTAATAATAATATTGATAAATAATGATATTTATAATAATATTTATAAAAATGTTATTAATCATAATATTATTAATGATAATGAACATAATGATTCTTAATGATAAAGGTGATAATAATAATACAAGTAATAATTTAACATATGGCAAGTTACATGTGTCCAATTTTCATATCTACATACTTTATTTTAGAATAATGATATTAATAATTCATAGATTTATATTAATACCAATAATAATAATGAGACTAATAATACTAATATTGATATTAATATTAATATAAACAGTAATAATAAAAATAAGAACAATATAACATCTGAAATTTCAACTTGTAATTATACTTGATATGATAATAGTACAATTTATTAGTTATATCATATTTACTTAATTATATAAATTATAAAATAACATATATAGAATATTTAATATTTATTATTTTTATAAATATCATGCTATGTATGTATATATATATATATATATATACACTTATGTTTTTATTTATATTTGTTTACATACTCATTTATACACAATGGTTCGTGAATCGTCGGGCATGGTCAAAAGGGTAACTGATTGTCCGAATATAGTTTTCAACCTTTCTGGACTCAATATTACAGATTTTGCTTATCGTGTCGGAAACATATAAAGATTAAGGTTTAAATTTGGTCGGAAATTTTCGGGTCATTACAGTGATCGATTTTGGAAACGGATGGGATAAATATCTACCATTAGCAGAATTCTCGTATAATAATAGTTATCATGCGAGCATTAAAGCTGCACCATTCGAAGCATTGTATGGAAGGAAGTGTAGATCTCCTATCTGTTGGAATGAAGTAGGAGATCGACAATTAACTGGTCCCGAGATCATACACGAAACGACTGAGAAGATAGTACAAATTAAGGAGAGATTGAAAACAGCCCGTAGTCGCCAAAAGAGCTACGCCGATGTCCGAAGGAAACCATTAGAGTTTCAGATCGGGGACATGGTTATGCTAAAGGTGTCACCTTGGAAAGGTGTAATACGCTTCGGAAAAAGGGGTAAACTGAACCCAAGATATGTAGGCCCGTTCAAGATCATCGAACGCATTGGACCGGTAGCTTATCGACTCGAGTTACCGCAACAACTCGCCGGATTACATAATACCTTTCACGTCTCAAACCTTAAGAAGTGTCTTGCAAAGGAAGATCTCACCATTCTTCTTGAAGAAATCCATGTCGACGAGAAACTACAATTCATCGAAGAACCAATCGAAATCATGGATCGTGAAGTTAAACAGCTCAAGCAGAGCAACATACCGATAGTTAAGGTTCGTTGGAATGCTAGAAGAGGTCCCGAGTTTACGTGGGAACGAGAGGATCAGATGAAACAAAAGTATCCACACTTGTTTCTCGATGACGCAAAATAGGTACAATTTTAAAATTTCGGGACGAAATTTATTTAACGGGGAGGTAATGTAACGACCCGCACTTTTTCGATCGTTCTATACTTATAAGATTAATATTTACATAAATTAAACCTTACCAACATGATAAGCAATCCAAATTGTTGAGACTTATGTTTTCGAAAAGAGTTTTACACAACGTTTGACCGTCTAGTTCGACCGATGATATCACGAACTATACAATATATGATAATTATACGTTTGTGTATATATATGTATATATACATATTTAACATGATCTAAGAATGTTTTAATATCTCATTTTGTATTAATAACAATAAGTTATAAGTATATTTTGAAACTACTAACTTAAGTTTTCAAAACGATAACCATACGTAACGTTATTTGACTTAAATACTTATAACCTATAATGTTTATACATATATCGTATAAGTAATGTATTTAATCACTTTTAAAGGGCTTACATACATAAAACAATATAAGTATATTTACAAAAGATAGCTATATTTGAATCCTCGTTCCGTTTTCTCAAAGATTTCTATACGTATACCTAGGGTATATGTACCCGTATCATACGCAGCTTCTAGATGTATTTACTATTGGTATATACCAATAAAAATCTGCTCCTTAACAGCCTTAAATGATTAAGAAACATGTGGAACCAACCATTTGTCAAGTAGCATGAATTATTTAGCAAGAAAACAAAGTTAGGTATCTTTTTTTTCCTTTATAACCTAAAAACGTTTTTATGCATGCACACCATTTCTTCACCCCATTTTCTCATACTTACACTTCCATTTCTCTCTCAAAATACTCTTAACTTCATACTTGATCATCTCCAAGCATTTTTCCCATCATTTAGCTTCAAAAACCTTACTTAATCACCATAAGAAAACCATACAAAAACACTTCAAGAAATCCTTCCAAGAACACAAACTTACTTCCAATCTTTCATCCAATTCCATCACCCTTTTGGTTCTAGCTTTTTACTCCTCTTTTACAGCAACCTTGTCCAAGGAACTTGAGGTAGAATCTATGTTCATAACCTTATTCGATTCATATATATATAGCTATCTTATTTTGTGGTATAAAATTTTAACAACAAGAACATAGTTTGAATGTTTTCAAACTTGTTTGCAAACTAAATAGATCCTTCTAACTTAACTTTTAAAATACTTCAAGACCTGTAATATATCTTAAATATATGCTAATTTAACAAGGTATAACTTGGTTTTTCAAAGAACACCTTAAAAACTGAATTTACGACATCGGAGTGCAACCGGGGGCTGTTTTGGGTTGGATAATTAAAAACCATCTTAAACTTTGAATTGGAGGTTTATTTTCTGGAAAAATGATTTTTACTATAAATATGATAACACATAAAAATTTCATGATTTAACTCAAAGTATAAGTATTTTTAGAAAAATAATCATTTAAGGTTGTTTACATGATGGAAAATGATTAACTTCATAAGTTTCACTAAAGTTTGACCTATGACCTGTGATTTCGAATACAAACTAAGGTATTTACAGTTCATAGTCTTAAAGAGGGACTCGATCCAAGGAAGTGACAAGTTGAATCAACGAAAACGGAGTTGTAACGAAGAAACTATGACCAAAACGAGATCGGATATCTAAGACTTGTTTAACTTCGGGATTAATTGGGAAAAATTAAATAAAATCACATATTTCTAAGATAACATGATATTTTATATATATGTACTTATAATTCAATTTTATATGGTTCAGGATCACCCGCAAACAACACGAGAAGATTAATCATAAGATCCCATGTTTGTACGCAACACGTCATTTGACAACACCGGTACTTTATGTACGCAACACGTCATTTGACAACACCGGTACCGTGGGTCAAGATTAATCTCGACCAATACATATACGATGGGGTTTTATTTATTTCGTTAGGGGGTTTTATTTATTTCATTGCGGGTATATTAAACATCTAAAAATGAACCATTAAAATTGAATTACTAACAACGAACTGCTAACTACGGACTAAGGAATTATTCAAAGTATTAAAAGTATAACATGTATATATATGTGACGTTTGTTTAAAAAGAAAAGGTATTGATATATTATATATGGATAGGTTCGTGATATCAACCGGAGACCAAGTCAAATTATATATATCTTCAAGACAACAGTGAGTATATAGTCCCACTTTTAAACTCTAAATATTTTGGGATGAGAATACATGTATTTTATGTTTTACGATATGGACACAAGTAACTGAAAAATATATTCTACGTTGAGTTGTACCACTGGCATACTTCCCTGTAGCTTGGTAACTGTTATTTACAGCGGTATTGTAAACGCGAATCCTGTTGATAGATCTATCGGGCCTGACAACCCCAACCGGACTGGACGACCAGTATTCAACGGTTGCACAGTACTTCGTTTCGTGACTACACTTGGTACGGTGTAGTAAGATTTCATAATAAAGGGAATATGCGACGTGATTAAATGTTAAGTATGGTTACCAAGTGCTCAACCACTTAGAATATTTTTATTAAAATGTTTATATATGAAATCTTGTGGTCTATATTTATATCGCTGCCGGCATTAAACCTATATCTCACCAACTTTATGTTGACATTTTAAACATGTCTATTCTCAGGTGATAATTAGAAGCTTCCGCTGCATCATGTTGAATCTAAGCAGGATCTTGCGTACGCATATTTGTGTCAAAAATAAGACTGCATATCCAAGAACTTGTGTTGTAAAATATGCTAGAAATCGGGTTGTTATTATCATTTGTAAAGTTTGTAAGTCGAAGATTATCGCTAAACGATAATCATCTTTATTTTGTCCAAAGCTTGTATCAAAAATAAGGATCATGGTTTGTAATGTATAAAATATGCAGTTTTTCTTTAAAAAAATGTCGCATATAGAGGTCAATACCTCGCAATGAAATCATACGTTATCTAACACGTTCTTATGGTTAAGGACGGGTTATGACAGATGCAGAAGATTGGGTTGTATCAGTCCCTTTAGGAGTATGCATAGCTCTGAATGGAGGAGTCTCAAAAGAATCAATATCATCAGTTTCATCATTGTCATCATCATTATCATCTTCATCAATCTCAGCAAACTCAGTAATATTACCACCAGCAGTGGTTTCATCATCATGCTCCCTCTGAAGAATCAATCCTGTGATAAATAAATACAAATAAGTATACTGTAAACTTTAACAGTGAAATAATGATAAGGCTAAAAAGGAACATATATTTCATAGCAATATCCCTCCTAAATAATAGGTTTTCATATGTAATTGTATTATATTTTCATTGTAATTGTTTAAATAAATAAGTGCGAAGACAAAAGGCGAAAACGAAGATTTGAAGACACAAACGTCCAAAAAGCTCAAATGTTCAAGATACAATTCAAAAGGTTCAATTTATTGATGAAAAACGTCTAAAAATGACAAGAGTACAAGTTACAAAACGCAAAGTACAAGATATTAAATTGTACGCAAGGACGTTCGAAAATCCGAAACCGGGACATGAGTCAACTATCAACGCCCGACGCAATGGACCAAAAATTATGAGTCAACTATGCATAAGAATAAAATATAATATATAAATAATTATATAAATTATTTATATATTATAAATATATATATAATCATGTCGACAAGCTATGAGACAAAGGATCCTGAGCTGGATTTTCAAACTCTACGACTCGCGGAGTTTGAAGGCCAAAAACTCCACGACTCGCGAAGCTGTCAGAAATCAAAACGCCTATAAAAGGCCATGCATTCTACCGAGTTTATATATAATAAATAATCATAATAATACTCTGTAATAAATAAATAAATAAATATATATATAATATATATAGTATAGGGTAGTTTTATATTAGATTAGTTCGGGTTATGTAAAAGTTATTTTTACGGGTTTTTAAAGTTGAAATTCTGTCCGTGTAACACTACGCGATAAATACTCAATGTAAGTTATGTTTTCCTTTTTAAATTAATGTCTCGTACTTAAGTTATTATTATGCTTATTTGAGCCAAAGTAATCATGATGTTGGACTAAATATTAAAGACGGGGTAATTGGGCTTTGTACCATAATTGGGGTTTGGACAAAAGAACGACACTTGTGGAAATTAGACTATGGGCTATTAATGGGCTTTATATTTGTTTAACTAAATGATAGTTTGTTAATTTTAATATAAAGATTTACAATTGGACGTACCTATAAATAACCACATACACTCGATCGGACACGATGGGCGGGATATTTATATGTACGAATAATCGTTCATTTAACCGGATACGGGAATGGATTAATAGTCTATGGAATTATTAAAACAGGGGTGAAATTATGTACAAGGACACTTGGCATAATTGATAACAAAGTATTAAAACCTTGGGTTACACGCAGTCGATAACCTGGTGTAATTATTAAACAAAGTATTAAAACCTTGTTACAGTTTAAGTCCCCAATTATTTGGAATATTTGACTTCGGGTATAAGGATAATTTGACGAGGACACTCGCACTTTAAATTTATGACCGATGGACTGTTATGGACAAAAACCAGACGGACATATTAAATAATCCAGGACAAAGGACAATTAACCCATGGGCATAAAACTAAAATCAACACGTCAAACATCATGATTACGGAAGTTTAAATAAGCATAATATATTTTATTTCATTTTTCCTCGTACTTTTATTTATTGTCATTTTAATTATTGTTATTTATTTTATATTTTTAGTTAAATATCGTCATTTACTTTACGCTTCGCTTAAAATATAAAATCAACAAACCGGTCATTAAACGGTAAAACCCCCTTTTATATATTATTAATATAATATATTTTGTACGAATATAATTGTTTAAAATATAGTGTGAAATAAGCCAGCTCCCTGTGGAACGAACCGTACTTACTAAAAACTATACTACTCTACGATTAGGTACACTGCCTATAGTGTTGTAGCAAGGTTTAAGTATATCCATTCTCTAAATAAATAAATATCTTGTGTAAAATTGTATCGTATTTAATAGTATTTCTTGTAAAAATTAATAGCTATTTTATATACACCTCGCACGACATCAAGTATATTTTTGGCGCCGCTGCGGGGGAATCACTTAAAAGCCGGAAGCGCAACGCTAATATAAAAAAAAAAAAAAAATTTATAAATCTATTTTTAAGATATTTTTAAAATTATAAAGTAGTTCTATTTTTATTTAAGTTTTTAAAATATAAGTTTTTTATTATATAAATATTTTGATATAAACAGAAAATATAAAAACAGAAAATATAAAATAAATAAAAAAAAACGTGTCAAATAAAAAACTGTACCTGAGTTGAATTCGGGAACCCCGCGACTCGCGGAGTTTTCTGCTTTAGGAACCGCGACTCGCGGAGCTACTCTGACACCGACAGAACCCTAATTCAGCATTAATTACGGGTAATTATTATAATTATTATTATAAAACCCTAATTAGGTTTTAATTAAATATTTATTTTAGTTTTTATTAATATTTTGTTTAATTAGTTTAATTAAATTGTAAAATTAATAATTTTAATAAATAAATAATATAAAAATAATATTTTTATAAAAATTGTAATTTTTACAACTTTTTGTATATTTTTATATTTTGTTCCTTTTTAATTGTTTTAGCATAATATTTGTATTTTTAGCTCATATTTAGTTTTAAACTTAGTTTTTGCCATAGTTATTTTTACTTCTAGATTTTTAGGCTTTGCCGTAAAATCCCTTAAGTGCTTTTTCTTTAGACTAAGATTTAGGTGCTTTAGAATTTTGCGACGCCTTTTTAAGTTTTAGTTTCTTTTTAAGTTATTTCCATTTGGGATTTAGTTTTTCCTGTAAGCTTTAATATTTTTAGACGACTTTTACCTATGTATCAATTATCATTCCAATTAGTAATCTCAATTTGCGATTAAAATTTTAAGTTAGTTGTAGTAATAAGGTTAGGTTAGTCAAGTGTTTTTAAGTTTTATAAGTTTCTTTTATTTTTCCGTCACCTTTTATTTTTCAACCATTTTTCTTTTTCGACCTTTTTCGACGAGCTCTTTTTCTTTCTTATTTCTCGCTATTCTAGTTTTAGGACATAGATTTTTATTCTACTTCTTATCTAAATTTCTTAAAATTACGAAAATTTATTTTAAGTGGTTAAATTGATAGACATCAAAATTTTCTGGTTCGTAGTAATAGTTGGATTTGTACGTGGACTGGGTTATTGGAGCCAAACAGTCCTCAATTATATTGAGACCAAACGAATACTGCCCCTCTGCTGCATCTTTTGGCTATTCGAAACGTGGGCAAAATCAGAAAAGTCTATTGATTGGATAACTTATTATAATTTTTCTTTCCTTTTAAAAACTAATAGGATATTCAGTGAATGCACCGAGCAAGACGTTCACCACCTTTTGTACGATCACCACCTGTAACTAGATCAAGACATTTAGCAAATATTACTGCCGTTGATTTTTCTTTAGAATCGTCATCCAGTCGACCAAGTACTCCAGTTCAAATTTCCGATAATCCATTTTTTGAACCCGACCTCACAATTGAGAATCCGGAGAATATTCAGGAACGATTCATAGATCCTGAACCACTAAACTTTCCTCCGGAACCACCAATCATTCAAACAGAGATTGTTGAGGAACGAACCATTAAATCAGAATCCTCTAGTGATTCCGATTCAAGAAATTCAATTATGGAGAATCTGGAACCTTTAAGTATGGAAGACTGAATGAGAGCTAAACGCACTGGCCAAGGTTACGCAATTACTCATCCAGACATTAATGCGCCAGATTATGAAATCAAAGGACAAATTTTACACATGGTAACTAATCAATGCCAATTTAGTGGTGCGCCGAAGGAAGATCCAAATGAACATTTACGTACCTTTAATAGGATCTGCACACTATTTAAAATCCGAGAAGTGGAGGATGAACAGATATATCTCATGTTATTTCCCTGGACTTTAAAGGGAGAAGCCAAAGATTGGTTGGAATCGTTACCTGAAGGGGCGATTGATACATGGGATGTTTTAGTCGAAAAATTTCTTAAACAATTCTTTCCGGCATCTAAAGCCCTAAGACTTCAAGGAGAAATTGTTACGTTCACACAGAAGCCGAATGAAACTCTATATGAGGCGTGGACTAGATTTGGAAAGTTGTTAAGAGGATGTCTGCAACATGGTTTAGACACCTGTCAAATAGTACAAATATTCTACCAAGGATGCGACATCACTACAAGAAAAGACATAGATATAGCAGCTGGTGGTTCTATTATGAAAAAAACCGAAACTGATGCTTACAAAATTATTGATAACACTGCTTCCCACTCACATGAGTGGCACCAAGAAAAAGATATCGTTAGATCGTCTAAAGCAGCTAGAGCCGATTCTAGCCATGACTTAGATTCCATTTCCGCAAAGATAGATGCTGTTGAGAGAAGAATGGAAAAGATGACTAAAGATATTCACTCGATACGAATTAGTTGTGAGCAGTGTGGAGGACCACATTTGACAAAAGATTGTCTCAGTAGTGAATTAACAATGGAACAAAGAGAGGATATTTCATACATAAACCAAAGGCCTGGAAATAATTATCAGAATAATTATCAACCGCCAAGACCGATTTACAATCAAAACCAGAATTATAACTAAAATATTCCATACAACAACCAACAAGGTCCTAGCAATCAACAAGTATCCAATAATAATTACAATCAGCAATGACCTAATTTTCAAAACAAACCACCACAACAAATCGATGATAAAAAGCCGAATTTAGAAGATATGATGACGAAGCTAGTTGAAACTCAAACGCAGTTTTTCACATCTCAAAAACAAACTAATGAACAAAATGCTCAAGCATTTAGAAATCAACAAGCTTCTATTCAAAATCTGGAACAAGAAGTAAGTAACCTAGCAAGGTTAATAGGTGAAAGAAAACCGGGAAGTCTACCTAGTGATACAAATGCTAACCCCCGGAATGAAACAGCTAAAGCCATTACCACAAGAAGTGGTACAACACTTAAACCACCTGAAATACCTGTAACTTCTGATGAAGCTATTTCTACTCCACAAGAACCACAACCTGATCAAGATAAGGAAAAAGAACCGAAAGTTGAAAAGGTTAATGAAGATAACACAGTTAAGGCTAAACCTTATGTTAAACCATACCAACCAACACTTCCTTACCCGAGTAAAATGAAGAAAGAGAAACTTGAAGTCGAGCAATCCAAATTCTTGGATATGTTTAAACAGATAAATGTAAATCTTCCTTTCATTGATGTGATTTCAGGAATGCCTAGATATGCTAAATTCTTGAAAGATCTAATCTCAAATAGAAAAAAAATGGAAGAACTCTCGGCTGTTACTATGAATGCTAATTGTTCAGCAGTGCTGTTGAATAAGATACCAGAAAAATTATCTGATCCAGGAAGTTTCACAATTCCATGTTTTCTGGGTAGTCTTAGTTCAATAGAAGCATTAGTAGATTTAGGTGCTAGTATAAATCTAATGCCGTATTCACTATACGCTAAACTAGACCTTGGAGAATTGAAACTAACCAGAATAAGCATACAACTAGCCGATAGATCAATAAAATATCCTAGAGGGATAATGGAGAACATGCTAGTTAAAGTTGGTACTTTAGTATTTCCAGTAGATTTTGTTGTTCTGGACATGGAAGAAGATTCTCAAGTTCCTCTCATATTAGGAAGACCATTCTTAAACACGGCTAAAGCAATGATAGACGTGTTCGGTAAGAAACTGACCCTAAGTATAGAGGATGAGAGTGTTACCTTTTCAGTTGATAGAGCAATGCAACAACCACAATCTGCAGATGATACATGTTATTATATTCAAACTATAGATGCACATGCAGAATTATTAGAAGAATTTCCAGAATTACAAGGAACAGGAGAATGTTCTTTAGGAGAAGGTAATGAACCAATTGATGAAGCTGAAATGTTAGCTACACTTATAGCTAATGGATATAAACCAACAACAGAAGAAATTCAAATGCTAAAAGAAGAAGACATATATCGATACAAATCATCGATAGAAGAACCTCCGAAATTAGAGTTAAAGCCACTTCCAAACCATTTAGAATACGCTTATTTACATGGTGAATCTGAATTACCTGTAATAATATCGTCTTCTCTTACTGAAAATGAGAAATCACAACTCATTTCTGTGTTGAAAGCTCATAAACCAGCCATTGCATGGAAGATTCATGATATTAAAGGAATAAGTCCTTCGTATTGCACACATAAAATCCTTATGGAAGAAGGTCATAAAACGTATGTGCAACGCCAACGAAGACTAAATCCTAATATGCAAGATGTAGTTAAGAAAGAAATTATTAAACTGCTAGATGCAGGTCTAATTTATCCAATTTCTGATAGTCCATGGGTAAGCCCAGTTCAATGCGTGCCTAAGAAGGGTGGCATGACTGTCATTACAAATGAGAAAAATGAGCTTATTCCTACTAGGACTGTAACAGGATGGCGTGTGTGTATTGATTATAGAAAATTAAATGACGCCACCAGAAAAGATCACTTTCCCTTACCTTTCATAGATCAAATGTTGGAAAGATTAGCCGGGAATAGTTACTATTGTTTTCTAGATGGATTTTCCGGATATTTTCAAATTCCAATAGCACCCGAGGACCAAGAGAAAACCACATTCACGTGCCCTTATGGTACTTTTGCTTACAAACGCATGCCATTTGGACTTTGCAACACCCCTGCAACCTTTCAAAGGTGTATGATGGCAATTTTTCACGACATGATAGAAGAATGCATGGAAGTTTTCATGGATGACTTTTCAGTTTTCGGTGATACATTTGAATCATGTCTAGTTAATCTAGAACGAATGCTAATTAGATGCGAAAAATCAAATCTAGTTCTAAATTGGGAGAAATGCCATTTCATGGTTAAAGAAGGCATCGTTCTTGGTCATAAAATTTCAAAAGAAGGAATTAAAGTGGATAGAGCTAAAGTAGATGTAATTGCTAAACTTCCACATCCCACCAATGTTAGAGGAGTTAGGAGTTTTCTAGGGCATGCCGGTTTTTACCGACGTTTCATAAAAGATTTTTCTAAAATTGCCACTCCTATGAATAAACTCCTAGAAAAGGATGCTCCATTCATCTTTTTAGATGAGTGTATCAAATCTTTTAATATTCTTAAAGAAAAACTCACTAATGCGCCGATCATGATAACACCAAATTGGAATCTACCATTTGAACTAATGTGCGATGCAAGTGATTTTGCAATGGGAGCCGTTTTAGGACAAAGGATTGAAAAACGATTTCAACCTATATATTATGCTAGTAAGACGTTACAAGGAGCACAAACGAACTATACAACTACTGAAAAAGAACTCCTTGCTATTGTCTTTGCTTTTGACAAATTTCGATCATATCTCGTTCTAGCAAAAACGGTGGTCTATACCGACCATTCTGCTCTTAGATACCTATTTTCAAAACAAGATGCTAAACCAAGATTAATCCGTTGGATCTTACTCTTGAAATGTTCCGTTCTTATTGATTAAAAATGTTCCATATTAATTGATTTCGTTGCGAGGTTTTGACCTCTATATGAGACGTTTTTCAAAGACTGCATTCATTTTAAAACAAACCATAACCTTTATTTCATCAATAAAGGTTTAAAAAGCTTTACGTAGATTATCAAATAATGATAATCTAAAATATCCTGTTTACACACGACCATTACATAATAGTTTACAATACAAATATGTTACAACAAAATAAGTTTCTTGAATGCAGTTTTTACACAATATCATACAAGCATGGACTCCAAATCTCGTCCTTATTTAAGTATGCGACAGCGGAAGCTCTTAATAATCACCTGAGAATAAACATGCTTAAAACGTCAACAAAAATGTTGGTGAGTTATAGGTTTAACCTATATATATCAAATCATAATAATAGACCACAAGATTTCATATTTCAATACACATCCCATACATAGAGATAAAAATCATTCATATGGTGAACACCTGGTAACCGACATTAACAAGATGCATATATAAGAATATCCCCATCATTCCGGGACACCCTTCGGATATGATATAAATTTCGAAGTACTAAAGCATCTGGTACTTTGGATGGGGTCTGTTAGGCCCAATAGATCTATCTTTAGGATTCGCGTCAATTAGGGTGTCTGTTCCCTAATTCTTAGATTACCAGACTTAATAAAAAGGGGCATATTCGATTTCGATAATTCAACCATAGAATGTAGTTTCACGTACTTGTGTCTATTTTGTAAATCATTTATAAAACCTGCATGTATTCTCATCCCAAAAATATTAAATTTTAAAAGTGGGACTATAACTCACTTTCACAGATTTTTACTTCGTCGGGAAGTAAGACTTGGCCACTGGTTGATTCACGAACCTATAACAATATATACATATATATCAAAGTATGTTCAAAATATATTTACAACACTTTTAATATATTTTGATGTTTTAAGTTTATTAAGTCAGCTGTCCTCGTTAGTAACCTACAACTAGTTGTCCACAGTTAGATGTACAGAAATAAATCGATAAATATTATCTTGAATCAATCCACGACCCAGTGTATACGTATCTCAGTATTGATCACAACTCAAACTATATATATTTTGGAATCAACCTCAACCCTGTATAGCTAACTCCAACATTCACATATAGAGTGTCTATGGTTGTTCCGAAATATATATAGATGTGTCGACATGATAGGTCGAAACATTGTATACGTGTCTATGGTATCTCAAGATTACATAATATACAATACAAGTTGATTAATTTATGGTTGGAATAGATTTGTTACCAATTTTTACGTAGCTAAAATGAGAAAAATTATCCAATCTTGTTTTACCCATAACTTCTTCATTTTAAATCCGTTTTGAGTGAATCAAATTGCTATGGTTTCATATTGAACTCTATTTTATGAATCTAAACAGAAAAAGTATAGGTTTATAGTCAGAAAAATAAGTTACAAGTCGTTTTTGTAAAGGTAGTCATTTCAGTCGAAAGAACGACGTCTAGATGACCATTTTAGAAAACATACTTCCACTTTGAGTTTAACCATAATTTTTGGATATAGTTTCATGTTCATAATAAAAATCATTTTCTCAGAATAACAACTTTTAAATCAAAGTTTATCATAGTTTTTAATTAACTAACCCAAAACAGCCCGCGGTGTTAATACGACGGCGTAAATCCGGTTTTACGGTGTTTTTCGTGTTTCCAGGTTTTAAATCATTAAGTTAGCATATCATATAGATATATAACATGTGTTTAGTTTATTTTAAAAGTCAAGTTAGAAGGATTAACTTTTGTTTGCGAACAAGTTTAGAATTAACTAAACTATGTTCTAGTGATTACAAGTTTAAACCTTCGAATAAGATAGCTTTATATGTATGAATCGAATGATGTTATGAACATCATTACTACCTTAAGTTCCTTGGATAAACCTACTGGAAAATATAAAAATGGATCTACCTTCAACGGATCCTTGGATGGCTCGAAGTTCTTGAAGCAGAATCATGGCACGAAAACAAGTTCAAGTAAGATCATCACTTGAAATAAGATTGTTATAGTTATAGAAATTGAACCAAAGTTTTAATATAATTATTACCTTGTATTAGAATGATAACCTACTGTAAGAAACAAAGATTTCTTGAGGTTGGATGATCACCTTGCAAGATTGGAAGTGAGCTAGCAAACTTGAAAGTATTCTTGATTTTATGTAACTAGAACTTGTAGAATATATGAAGAACACTTAGAACTTGAAGATAGAACTTGAGAGAGATCAATTAGATGAAGAAAATTGAAGAATGAAAGTGTTTGTAGGTGTTTTTGGTCGTTGGTGTATGGATTAGATATAAAGGATATGTAATTTTGTTTTCATGTAAATAAGTCATGAATGATTACTCATATTTTTGTAATTTTATGAGATATTTCATGCTAGTTGCCAAATGATGGTTCCCACATGTGTTAGGTGACTCACATGGGCTACTAAGAGCTGATAATTGGAGTGTATATACCAATAGTACATACATCTAAAAGCTATGTATTGTACGAGTACGAATACGGGTGCATACGAGTAGAATTGTTGATGAAACTGAACGAGGATGTAATTGTAAGCATTTTTGTTAAGTAGAAGTATTTTGATAAGTGTATTGAAGTCTTTCAAAAGTGTATAAATACATATTAAAACACTACATGTATATACATTTTAACTGAGTCGTTAAGTCATCGTTAGTCGTTACATGTAAGTGTTGTTTTGAAACCTTTAGGTTAACGATCTTGTTAAATGTTGTTAACCCAATGTTTATAATATCAAATGAGATTTTAAATTATTATATTATCATGATATTATCATGTATGAATATCTCTTAATATGATATATATACATTAAATGTCTTTACAACGATAATCGTTACATATATGTCTCGTTTAAAGATCATTAAGTTAGTAGTCTTGTTTTTACATATGTAGTTCATTGTTAATATACTTAATGATATGTTTACTTATCATAGCATCATGTTAACTATATATATATATATCCAAATATATGTCATCATATAGTTTTTACAAGTTTTAACGTTCGTGAATCACCGGTCAACTTGGGTGGTCAATTGTCTATATGAAACATATTTCAATTAATCAAGTCTTAACAAGTTTGATTGCTTAACATGTTGGAAACATTTAATCATGTAAATATCAATCTCAATTAATATATATAAACATGGAAAAGTTCGGGTCACTACAGTACCTACCCGTTAAATAAATTTCGTCCCGAAATTTTAAGCTGTTGAAGGTGTTGACGAATCTTCTGGAAATAGATGTGGGTATTTCTTCTTCATCTGATCTTCACACTCCCAGGTGAACTCGGGTCCTCTACGAGCATTCCATCGAACCTTAACAATTGGTATCTTGTTTTGCTTAAGTCTTTTAACCTCACGATCCATTATTTCGACGGGTTCTTCGATGAATTGAAGTTTTTCGTTGATTTAGATTTCCTCTAATGGAATAGTGAGATCTTCTTTAGAAAAACATTTCTTCAAATTTGAGACGTGGAAAGTGTTATGTATAGCCGCGAGTTGTTGAGGTAACTCAAGTCGGTAAGCTACTGGTCCGACACGATCAATAATCTTGAATGGTCCAATATACCTTGGATTTAATTTCCCTCGTTTACCAAATCGAACAACGCCTTTCCAAGGTGCAACTTTAAGCATGACCATCTCTCCAATTTCAAATTCTATATCTTTTCTTTTAATGTCAGCGTAGCTCTTTTGTCGACTTTGGGCGGTTTTCAACCGTTGTTGAATTTGGATGATCTTCTCGGTAGTTTCTTGTATAATTTCCGGACCCGTAATATGTCTATCCCCCACTTCACTCCAACAAATCGGAGACCTGCACTTTCTACCATAAAGTGCTTCAAACGGCGCCATCTCAATGCTTGAATGGTAGCTGTTGTTATAGGAAAATTCTGCTAACGGTAGATGTCGATCCCAACTGTTTCCGAAATCAATAACACATGCTCGTAGCATGTCTTCAAGCATTTGTATCATCCTTTCGCTCTGCCCATCAGTTTGTGGATGATAGGCAGTACTCATGTCTAGACGAGTTCCTAATGCTTGTTGTAATGTCTGCCAGAATCTTAAAATAAATCTACCATCCCTATCAGAGATAATAGAGATTGGTATTCCATGTCTGGAGACGACTTCCTTCAAATACAGTCGTGCTAACTTCTCCATCTTGTCATCTTCTCTTATTGGCAGTAAGTGTGCTGATTTGGTGAGACGATCAACTATTACCCAAATAGTATCAAAACCACTTGCAGTCCTTGGCAATTTAGTGATGAAATCCATGGTAATGTTTTCCCATTTCCATTCCGGGATTTCGGGTTGTTGAAGTAGACCTGATGGTTTCTGATGCTCAGCTTTGACCTTAGAACACGTCAAACATTCTCCTACGTATTTAGCAACATCGGCTTTCATACCCGGCCACCAAAAATGTTTCTTGAGATCCTTGTACATCTTCCCCGCTCCAGGATGTATTGAGTATCTGGTTTTATGAGCTTCTCTAAGTACCATTTCTCTCATATCTCCAAATTTTGGTACCCAAATCCTTTCAGCCCTATACCGGGTTCCGTCTTCCCGAATATTAAGATGCTTCTCCGATCCTTTGGGTATTTCATCCTTTAAATTTCCCTCTTTTAAAACTCCTTGTTGCGCCTCCTTTATTTGAGTAGTAAGGTTATTATGAATCATTATATTCATAGATTTTACTCGAATGGGTTCTCTGTCCTTCCTGCTCAAGGCATCGGCTACCACATTTGCCTTCCCCGGGTGGTAACGAATCTCAAAGTCGTAATCATTCAATAATTCAATCCACCTACGCTGCCTCATATTCAGTTGTTTCTGATTAAATATGTGTTGAAGACTTTTGTGGTCGGTATATATAATACTTTTGACCCCATATAAGTAGTGCTTCCAAGTCTTTAATGCAAAAACAACCGCGCCTAATTCCAAATCATGCGTCGTATAATTTTGTTCGTGAATCTTCAATTGTCTAGACGCATAAGCAATCACCTTCGTTCGTTGCATTAATACACAACCGAGACCTTGCTTTGATGCGTCACAATAAATCACAAAATCATCATTCCCTTCAGGCAATGACAATATAGGTGCCGTAGTTAGCTTTTTCTTCAATAACTGAAACGCTTTCTCTTGTTCATCATTCCATTCAAATTTCTTCCCTTTATGCGTTAATGCAGTCAAGGGTTTTGCTATTCTGGAAAAGTCTTGGATGAACCTTCTGTAGTAACCAGCTAGTCCTAAAAACTGGCGTATGTGTTTCGGAGTTTTCGGGGTTTCCCACTTTTCAACAGTTTCTATCTTTGCCGGATCCACCTTAATACCTTCTTTGTTCACTATGTGACCGAGGAATTGAACTTCTTCCAACCAAAATGCACACTTTGAAAACTTAGCGTACAATTCTTCCTTCCTCAATACTTCTAACACCTTTCTCAAATGTTCACCGTGTTCTTGGTCATTCTTTGAGTAAATAAGTATGTCATCAATGAAAACAATGACAAACTTGTCAAGGTATGGTCCACACACTCGGTTCATAAGGTCCATGAACACAGCTGGTGCATTAGTTAAACCAAACGGCATGACCATAAACTCGTAATGACCGTAACGTGTTCTGAAAGCAGTCTTTGGAATATCATCTTCTTTCACCCGCATTTGATGATACCCAGAACGTAAGTCAATCTTTGAATAAACAGACGAGCCTTGTAGTTGATCAAATAAGTCGTCGATTCTCGGTAGTGGGTAGCGGTTCTTGATGGTAAGTTTGTTCAACTCTCGGTAGTCGATACACAACCTGAATGTACCATCTTTCTTCTTGACAAACAAAACAGGAGCTCCCCACGGTGATGTGCTTGGTCGAATGAAACCACGCTCTAAAAGTTCTTGTAATTGGCTTTGCAGTTCTTTCATCTCGCTGGGTGCGAGTCTGTAAGGAGTATGAGCTATTGGTGCAGCTCCTGGTACAAGATCTATTTGAAATTCAACGGATCGATGTGGGGGTAATCCCGGTAATTCTTTCGGAAATACATCGGGAAATTCTTTTGCAATGGGAACATTAATGATGCTCTTTTCTTCAGTTTGTACTTTCTCGACGTGTGCTAGAATAGCATAGCAACCTTTTCTTATTAGTTTTTGTGCCTTCAAATTACTAATAAGATGTAGCTTCGTGTTGCCCTTTTCTCCGTACACCATTAAGGGTTTTCCTTTTTCTCGTATAATGCAAATTGCATTTTTGTAACAAACGATCTCTGCTTTCACTTCTTTCAACCAGTCCATACCGATTATCACATCAAAACTCCCTAACTCTACTGGTATCAAATCAATCTTAAATGTTTCGCTAACCAGTTTAATTTCTCGATTCCGACATATATTATCTGCTGAAATTAATTTACCATTTGCTAATTCGAGTAAAAATTTACTATCCAAAGGCGTCAATGGACAATTTAATTTAGCACAAAAATCTCTACTCATATAGCTTCTATCCGCACCCGAATCAAATAAAACGTAAGCAGATTTATTGTCAATAAGAAACGTACCCGTAACAAGCTCCGGGTCTTCCTGTGCCTCTGCCGCATTAATATTGAAAACTCTTCCGCGGCCTTGTCCATTCGTGTTCTCCTGGTTCGGGCAATTTCTAATAATGTGGCCCGGTTTTCCACATTTATAACAAACTACGTTGGCATAACTTGCTCCGACACTACTTGCTCCGCCATTACTCGTTCCGACACCATTTGTTCCTTTCGTTCTATTAACCCCTGGTCCGTAGACCTCACACTTCGCCGCGCTATGACCATTTCTTTTACACTTGTTGCAAAATTTGGTGCAGAACCCCGAGTGATACTTTTCACACCTTTGGCATAGCTGTTTCTGATTGTTGTTGTTGTTGCGGTTATTATTGTTGTTGGGATGATTGTTGTAGTTGCTGTTGTTGTTGTTGTTGTTGTTGTTGTTGGGCCGTTTGTTGTAGTTGCAATTGATGTTGCGATTGTTGGGATAATTGTTGCGATTATTGTTGTAATTGCTGTTGTTGTTGTATTGGTGATTCTTATCACCGTTTTCCTCCCACTTTCTTTTGACTTGCTTCACATTGGCCTCTTCAGCAGTCTATTCTTTAATTCTTTCTTCAATCTGGTTCACTAGTTTGTGAGCCATTCTACATGCATGTTGTATGGAGGTGGGCTCGTGTGAACTTATATCTTCTTGGATTCTTTCCGGTAATCCTTTCACAAACGCGTCGATCTTCTCTTCCTCATCTTCGAATGCTCCCGGACACAATAGGCACAATTCTGTGAATCGTCTTTCGTACGTGGTAATATCAAATCCTTGGGTTCGTAACCCTCTAAGTTCTGTCTTGAGCTTATTGACCTCGGTTCTGGGACGGTACTTCTCGTTCATTAAGTGCTTGAATGCTGACCACGGTAGTGCGTAAGCATCGTCTTGTCCCACTTGCTCTAGATAGGTATTCCACCATGTTAACGCAGAACCTGTGAAGGTATGCATAGCGTACTTCACTTTGTCCTCTTCAGTACACTTACTTATGGCAAACACCGATTCGACCTTCTCGGTCCACCGTTTCAATCCGATCGGTCCTCCGGTTCCATCAAATTCCAAAGGTTTGCAGGCAGTGAATTCTTTGTAGGTGCATCCTACACGATTTCCTGTACTGCTAGATCCAAGGTTATTGTTGGTATGTAGCGCAGCCTGTACTGCGGCTATGTTTGAAGCTAGAAAAGTACGGAATTCCTCTTCATTCATATTCACGGTGTGTCGAGTAGTCGGTGCCATTTCCTTCAAAATAGTCAAATGGAATAAGTTAATCATACAGAATATTATGAGTAGTTAATAGTATTTCGTAGCATAATATGAACTCATTTATAAAAGCTTTTTCTTCATATTAGCGTTTTATAAGTTTAAATTCGGGTAGTACCTACCCGTTAAGTTCATACTTAGTAGCTAATATACAATTCAACTACTACAATTCTATATGAAAAACTGATTATAATAATATTTCGCGTTTAAACTTTTACACAATATTTTACAAACTTACAATACCACTTATTTTACATATAGCATGAAATATAGCACACAATAAATTTGATACAAGATGGTTGTGAAGATAATTCTAGCTAGTACACAAGTCGTTCAGCAAAGGCAATAAAGACACGTAATTCATACGTCCAGAAACAAGTCATGCATTCTGGTTTTACTAGGATTACTTCCCATCCTTGGTCTTGTGGAACATAACCGTTATGGCCGTTGATAAGACAGCGTGTTGTAACGTCGTCAAAGGGACGAGGGTTACGTAATGTCCAACAGTCCCGTAACAATCTAAAAACCTCATTTCTTACCCCAATTACCGACTCCGTCACTTGTGGAAACGTTTTGTTTAATAGTTGTAGCCCGATGTTCTTGTTCTCACTTTGGTGAGAAGCGAACATTACTAATCCGTAAGCATAACATGCTTCTTTATGTTGCATGTTAGCCGATTTTTCTAAATCACGAAGTCCAATATTCGGATATATTGAGTCAAAATAATTTCTTAACCCATTGCGTAAAATAGCATTTGGGTTCCCCGCAATATATGCGTCAAAGTAAACACATCGTAACTTATGGGTTTCCCAATGTGATATCCCCCATCTTTCAAACGAAAGTCTCTTATAAACCAAGACATTCTTGGAACGTTCTTCAAATGTCTTACAAACTGATCTCGCCTTAAATAGTTGTGCCGAGGAATTCTGACCGACTCTAGACAAGATTTCATCAATCATGTCTCCGGGTAGGTCTCTTAAAATATTGGGTTGTCTATCCATTTTGTGTTTTTATACTGTAAAATAGACAAGAGTTAGATTCATAAAAAAAATACTTATTAATACAAGAAATTTTTACATATATTATAAGGCATAAGCACACTATATTACATATATTACACCACACGAATACAACTATCTGATTCCGACTCGCTCGTTTCTTCTTCTTCGGTTTTGGTTCGTTTTGCCAAGTTTCTAGGGATATATGATGTTCCCCTAATACGAGCTATCGTTTTCCACATTGGTCTAGAAAAACCTGGTGGTTTAGAGGTTCCCGGGTCATATAAAGTTCAGGGGTTGACGATACATATAAAGTTCATCGGGGTTGGAATTAGATTTCTCTATTTTTATGCCCTTTCCCTTATTATTTCCTTTTGCGTTTTTAAATTCAGTTGGGGTAATTTCTATAACATCATCGGAATTCTCGTCGGAATCCAATTCATCGGAGAATTGGTAATCCTCCCAATATTTTGCTTCCTTGGCGGAAACACCATTGACCATAATTAACCTTGGTCGGTTGGTTGAGGATTTTCTTTTACTTAACCGTTTTATTATTTCCCCCACCGGTTCCGATTCTTCTCCCGGTTCCGATTCTTCTTCCGGTTCCGATTCTTCTTCCGGTTCCGACTCTTCTTCCGGTTCCTCTTCGGGAACTTGTGAATCAGTCCACGAATCATTCCAATTTACATTTGACTCTTCATTATTATTAGGTGAGTCAATGGGACTTGTTCTAGAGGTAGACATCTATCATATAATATCAAACGCGTTAAGAGATTAATATATCACATAATATTCACATGTTAAAAATATATAGTTTCCAACAAAATTTGTTAAGCAATCATTTTTCAAGTAAACACGGTCGAAGTCCAGACTCACTAATGCTTCCTAACAAACTTGATAAGACATACTAATGCAAAATTCTGGTTCTCTAAGACCAACGCTCGGATACCAACTGAAATGTCCCGTTCTTATTGATTAAAAACGTTCCATATTAATTGATTTCGTTGCGAGGTTTTGACCTCTATATGAGACGTTTTTCAAAGACTGCATTCATTTTAAAACAAACCATAACCTTTATTTCATCAATAAAGGTTTAAAAAGCTTTACGTAGATTATCAAATAATGATAATCTAAAATATCCTGTTTACACACGACCATTACATAATGGTTTACAATACAAATATGTTACAACAAAATAAGTTTCTTGAATGCAGTTTTTACACAATATCATACAAGCATGGACTTCAAATCTCGTCCTTATTTAAGTATGCGACAGCGGAAGCTCTTAATAATCACCTGAGAATAAACATGCTTAAAACGTCAACAAAAATGTTGGTGAGTTATAGGTTTAACATATATATATCAAATCATAATAATAGACCACAAGATTTCATATTTCAATACACATCCCATACATAGAGATAAAAATCATTCATATGGTGAACACCTGGTAACCGACATTAACAAGATGCATATATAAGAATATCCCCATCATTCCGGGACACCCTTCGGATATGATATAAATTTCGAAGTACTAAAGCATCCGGTACTTTGGATGGGGTCTGTTAGGCCCAATAGATCTATCTTTAGGATTCGCGTCAATTAGGGTGTCTGTTCCCTAATTCTTAGATTACCAGACTTAATAAAAAGGGGCATATTCGATTTCGATAATTCAACCATAGAATGTAGTTTCACGTACTTGTGTCTATTTTGTAAATCATTTATAAAACCTGCATGTATTCTCATCCCAAAAATATTAGATTTTAAAAGTGGGACTATAACTCACTTTCACAGATTTTTACTTCGTCGGGAAGTAAGACTTGGCCACTGGTTGATTCACGAACCTATAACAATATATACATATATATCAAAGTATGTTCAAAATATATTTACAACACTTTTAATATATTTTGATGTTTTAAGTTTATTAAGTCAGCTGTCCTCGTTAGTAACCTACAACTAGTTGTCCACAGTTAGATGTACAGAAATAAATCGATAAATATTATCTTGAATCAATCCACGACCCAGTGTATACGTATCTCAGTATTGATCACAACTCAAACTATATATATTTTGGAATCAACCTCAACCCTGTATAGCTAACTCCAACATTCACATATAGAGTGTCTATGGTTGTTCCGAAATATATATAGATGTGTCGACATGATAGGTCGAAACATTGTATACGTGTCTATGGTATCTCAAGATTACATAATATACAATACAAGTTGATTAAGTTATGGTTGGAATAGATTTGTTACCAATTTTTACGTAGCTAAAATGAGAAAAATTATCCAATCTTGTTTTACCCATAACTTCTTCATTTTAAATCCGTTTTGAGTGAATCAAATTGCTATGGTTTCATATTGAACTCTATTTTATGAATCTAAATAGAAAAAGTATAGGTTTATAGTCGGAAAAATAAGTTACAAGTTGTTTTTGTAAAGGTAGTCATTTCAGTCGAAAGAACGACGTCTAGATGACCATTTTAGAAAACATACTTCCACTTTGAGTTTAACCATAATTTTTGGATATAGTTTCATGTTCATAATAAAAATCATTTTCTCAGAATAACAACTTTTAAATCAAAGTTTATCATAGTTTTTAATTAACTAACCCAAAACAGCCCGCGGTGTTAATACGACGGCGTAAATCCGGTTTTACGGTGTTTTTCGTGTTTTCAGGTTTTAAATCATTAAGTTAGCATATCATATAGATATAGAACATGTGTTTAGTTGATTTTAAAAGTCAAGTTAGAAGGATTAACTTTTGTTTGCGAACAAGTTTAGAATTAACTAAACTATGTTCTAGTGATTACAAGTTTAAACCTTCGAATAAGATAGCTTTATATGTATGAATTGAATGATGTTATGAACATCATTACTACCTTAAGTTCCTTGGATAAACCTACTGGAAAAGAGAAAAATGGATCTAGCTTCAACGGATCCTTGGATGGCTCGAAGTTCTTGAAGCAGAATCATGGCACGAAAACAAGTTCAAGTAAGATCATCACTTGAAATAAGATTGTTATAGTTATAGAAATTGAACCAAAGTTTGAATATGATTATTACCTTGTATTAGAATGATAACCTACTGTAAGAAACAAAGATTTCTTGAGGTTGGATGATCACCTTGCAAGATTGGAAGTGAGCTAGCAAACTTGAAAGTATTCTTGATTTTATGTAACTAGAACTTGTAGAATATATGAAGAACACTTAGAACTTGAAGATAGAACTTGAGAGAGATCAATTAGATGAAGAAAATTGAAGAATGAAAGTGTTTGTAGGTGTTTTTGGTCGTTGGTGTATGGATTAGATATAAAGGATATGTAATTTTGTTTTCATGTAAATAAGTCATGAATGATTACTCATATTTTTGTAATTTTATGAGATATTTCATGCTAGTTGCCAAATGATGGTTCCCAAATGTGTTAGGTGACTCCCATGGGCTGCTAAGAGCTGATCATTGGAGTGTATATACCAATAGTACATACATCTAAAAGCTGTGTATTGTACGAGTACGAATACGGGTGCATACGAGTAGAATTGTTGATGAAACTGAACGAGGATGTAATTGTAAGAATTTTTGTTAAGTAGAAGTATTTTGATAAGTGTATTGAAGTCTTTCAAAAGTGTATAAATACATATTAAAACACTACATGTATATACATTTTAACTGAGTCGTTAAGTCATCGTTAGTCGTTACATGTAAGTGTTGTTTTGAAACCTTTAGGTTAACGATCTTGTTAAATGTTGTTAACCCAATGTTTATAATATCAAATGAGATTTTAAATTATTATATTATCATGATATTATCATGTATGAATATCTCTTAATATGATATATATACATTAAATGTCTTTACAACGATAATCGTTACATATATGTCTCGTTTAAAAATAATTAAGTTAGTAGTCTTGTTTTTACATATGTAGTTCATTGTTAATATACTTAATGATATGTTTACTTATCATAGTATCATGTTAACTATATATATATCCAAATATATGTCATCATATAGTTTTTACAAGTTTTAACGTTCGTGAATCACCGGTCAACTTGGGTGGTCAATTGTCTATATGAAATATATTTCAATTAATCAAGTCTTAAAAAGTTTGATTGCTTAACATGTTGGAAACATTTAATCATGTAAATATCAATCTCAATTAATATATATAAACATGGAAAAGTTCGGGTCACTACAACTCTTACAAGAGTTTGATATTGAAATCCGAGATAAAAGAGGAGCAGAATATCTCGCCGCTGATCATCTTTCTCGTCTTGAAAATCCCGAATTAGAAGTTCTAAATGAATCGGCCATACAAGACAACTTTCCTGATGAATATCTATTAAAGATAGATTATAAAGAAATCCCATGGTTTGCAGACTATGCAAACTACTTAGTTTGTGGATTCCTTGAAAAAGGATTATCGTACCAAAAATGAAAGAAATTCTTCAGTGATATAAAACACTATTTTTGGGAAGATCCACATCTGTTTAAAAGTTGTCCCGATGGAATAATACGCCGATGTGTATTTGGAGATGAAGCTAGTAAAATTTTAAACCATTGTCACACAGGACCAACAGGAGGGCATTATGGGCCTCAACTAACAGCAAGAAAAGTTTATGATGCTGGATTCTATTGGCCTACAATTTACAAAGACGCACACCTTCTTTGCAAATCCTGTGATGCTTGTCAAAGGGCCGGAAAAATAAGTCAACGTGATGAAATGCCACAAAATGTCATCCAAATATGTGAAGTATTTGACATTTGGGGTATTGACTTTATGGGTCCATTTCCAAAATCTCATAATAATCTATATATACTCGTAGCCATTGATTATGTATCTAAATGGGCGGAAGCACAAGCTCTCCCAACTAACGATGCACGAGTTGTGGTCAACTTTTTAAAACGTCTTTTTTCAAGGTTTGGAACACCGAAAGCTTTAATAAGTGATCGGGGTACTCATTTCTGTAATAATCAACTTGAGAAAGTTCTTAAAAGATATGGAGTAACTCATAAAATCTCCACCGCATATCATCCACAAACAAGTGGACAAGTTGAAAATACCAACCGAGCTTTAAAACGTATTCTAGAGAAAACCGTAGGATCAAATCCGAAGGAATGGTCCATTAAATTGGAGGATGCACTCTGGGCTTTTAGAACAGCCTACAAAACTCCAATTGGAACCACACCTTTTAGACTTGTTTATGGAAAAGCATGTCATCTTCCAGTAGAAATTGAACACAAAGCATTTTGGGCTTTGAAGACATGTAATCTTGATTTACATGAAGCCGGACGTCTACGATTAAGTCAACTAAACGAATTAGAAGAATTAAGACATGAAGCATACGAAAATTCGTTAATCTATAAAGAAAGAACGAAGAAATGGCATGATAAAAGAATCAGAAGTTCAAAAGAATTTAAGGAAGGAGACAGAGTTCTTCTTTTCAATTCACGATTCAAGCTATTTCTTGGAAAATTGAAATCAAGATGGTCTGGACCATTCATAGTTAAAAGAGTTTTTCCATACGGAACAGTAGAATTGATAAATTCAAATGGGATTGAATTTAAAGTTAATGGTCACAGAGTTAAACACTACATAGATAGTCCGATGGAAGTCGACAACGAAGTTAATCACAATTTCGACACCACAGCTAACTAAGTGTGGGGAGAATCAAGTCTTTAAAGGATAATATGTATTTCTGTTAGAGTTAGATTGTCTGTTTTCGTGTAGTTCTCGAAAATGGAACCCGAATGGTCTTTCCCTAGCAGACCCTAAAGAACTAGTCTTCTCCCCCCATTCTGAATTTTTATTTTTTTTAGGAAATGAAGACTGCCTGTGAACTAAACCATGGTCTAATGCTACACGCTTTGATCACTAAACGTAATAATGACACACTTCCGAGTGAAATAGTATCAGTAATCAGAGAAAGAATGGACGGAGTTAGAAAAGAATCCAGATGCGAAGATAATAAGTTACAATTTGGTAAAGGAAAATCAAAATCCGCAGCGAAAAGAAGAGCACGACACCTAGAAAGATGTCACAAATGCGGAAAATGGTCACATGGAGGTAAATGTTCAAATAATTAAACCTATTCAAATACCGAATTTGTTACTTTATGCAGAGACGGACCGTTCATATGTTTAGAAGAAAAGACACTGAATGCTCGAGGTTACGCCTATGTAGCTATGGAAAACCAATTAAACCGACTATCTTATGAATAGGATAGATCATATAACTAAGAATACTATCTCACAGGTATGTCTGTACAGTTTTTATTTTTTTAACCTTTTGATAATAAACGCTAATTTGTTCGCTATAAAGTATTAAATTGGTATTGAATAAAATTAGGTTTGGCGACCGAAATTATTGATATCATTCAAAAATTTATTACATCACTGCGAAATTTAACGTTTATTCTTAAGGTATAAATATCTTTAATCAATCAACTCAAAATATTTCAAAAATTCGTCATGAGTTAAATTAGGTCTTGGAACCGAAATTACTTTACCGAAAAGAGGGGCGCATATTTTTGATAATATTTGATTGATTAAAGTGGGATAAAAAGCCAAAAAGATTTTTAATTTTATTTTTACCATGTTTTTAAAATTAATATATAAATCTTAAATTAATATTGTAAACTTTGTAAAAACAATATATTTAAAATTGTAAATATTTGAAAAATTAATATAAGTTTGGTGTGAATTTATAATATGAATTTTTAAATTAAGTTTGGTGTGAATTTTTAATTTTTTTTAAAATATGAATTTTATTTTTATGCATTTTAAATTTTAAGTTTGGTGTGAATTTTTAATATTAATTTTGAATTTTATATTTAAATTGTGTGAATTTAAAAACAAAAATTTACTTTATCTCATTAAGTTAAAAATATGATTTTTAAAATTCGTCGTAAGTTGAAGACTAGGTCTTTGAACCGAAATTGCTTTACCCAAGGGAGGGACGAGAACTTTTATTATCATTATTTTTTTTTAAACTTATTGAATTAAAGTATGCCAAAAACATTAAAAAAAACTTAAAAATCTTAGCTTTTAAAACAATCGCTACAAAAAGACAAATTTTAAAATTTTGTCGAAGGACGGACTAGGACATCGATCCGAAACGACCTCGTCCTAAATAACAAGGGAAACAAAATTTTAAAATTAATTACTTAATTGTTTTAATTAATATAAGATATATATAAAAAAAAAATACAAACTCCGCGAGTCGCGGAGTTTGAAAGAGAAATCCACCGCGACTCGCGGAGGATGAAAAAACCAGAAAAAAATATAACGCAAAGAACTGATCAGTCCACACCTCAAACAAGGAAAATACTGCGAACATAAACACGCAAAAACCCGAAAAAACACCCCTAAAATCACAATTTTTAACCGTTAATCATCAAATCTTTTACTAAAATCATGTTGAGAAGGATGCTATCAAGGAATTACTCAAGAAAAACGGTAAATTTCTACACCTAAACACCATTTAATCCGAAAATTAGTGTTCTTGAGCAATTTTTTTCCCCAATTTGATTTTGATGCTTTTTAGTGTAATTAGGCTTAAATTGTGTATGTATTATGCTTGTATAACCTAGATTGATGCTGTTTAACATGATTAGAAGCCTGAAACTTCAAATTTTGAGTAATCTAGGGTTTGTGTTCTTGAGCAAATTTGGGGCTTTTTGATATAAACAGGTTATGGCCGATTTTTGTCATGAATTGTTGCTAAATTAAGTAGTGTAACATGTTTAGGTAGTTAAATGATCCAAACTTTGAGCCTAAACATGATTTTGAGAATTAAAGTGGACTTTTTCAAGTCTAAAATTCATGAACTTGATTTTTAAGAGATAATGCCATTTGAAACTTGTTTAATTGCTAGTAATGATTATTTTGACATGTTATTTGAGTTGAATGCTTATGAACTTGGCGAACATTTTCGTATATGCTTATTTGAAAAAGTGTAGATTTGATAAAAATGTGAAAATGAGCTTAAGTTTGATATAAATTGATCATGTCATTGTAATTATTTTGATTGATGATTTTGCTGACACTAATGCATATTTGGATGCACAAAAATTGTGTTTGATGTGTTTTGCAGACTGAAAGGGGTCAATCTTCATCCCAAGCTCACAATGCTCCTGCTGAGAATGCGGAACAACAGGAGGTGGATAGCTACTACAAGCAAGATATACCTCATCCAGTCATGACATTTTCTGATATGCACTTGGAAGATTTGCACCCGAACCTGAGATTTGACAGACTTTGGATAGATTATCCAAAATACCAAAGGGGTTTGCATACTCTTCATTCTAAAGTTGTTGAGGTACCGAGGGTCATAGAATGGGGACCATTAGAAGCTGTAGAATTGGCAGGGCCAATTAGGGAATTACTTGCACAGAGGTATGGTAATTCTACTTTTAATGACTGGGTACGTTTATTCACCATGCGTAGACCTATATATAAAGTATGGTGTAAAGAATTGTTGTGTAGTATAGAATTAAATGATCGGGTAGCTAGTTTAACCGATCGATCTTTTATTAGATTTTTGTTAGGAGGTTCGATGCGCCACATGTCTTTACTAGACATGGCTCAGGCTTTACGTATATATACGCCTGAGGAGTTAGCATCTGCCGATTGTAGAGGGTTGATACTAAATGGTAGAAAGATAGATGAAAATTTTGATACACACGGTGTATGGAGTCAAATGACAAGCCATCACCGATTCAAAGGGGGAAATTACTCTTATTTGGATATAGATAGAGCTGAATTAAGAGTGATTCATAGGTTTTTAGCTAATTCAATTACACAAAGAGGTAAGAACAAGGAAAAGGTAAATGAACAGGATTTGTTTTACCATATGTGTATTCGAGACCCACAAAGCGCTGTAAGTATACCTTATTGTGTGGGTTATTATTTATCAGCTATGGTTAGGGGGATGAGACCGCATAGCATAATAGGAGGTGGTATTTTTATTACTTTGATTGCTGAATATCTCGGTGTGGATATAAGTCGGGGGGATTATTAGTCGAAGAACCAGAACCCCGTGATACTATAGGTTTAAATGTATACCATGGTGCGAAAGTTTTGAAGAGGCGAAATAACGTCGCAGTACAATACCATGGTAGACATCCACAGGTTGAGAGAAACCAACAGCAAGGTAATGTAGGAGGGGGAAATGAAATGCAAGAAATGCAAAGGTTTATAGCTTCACAGGAGTACGAAAATGCTAGACAGAGAGCATTTGAAGATTGGCAAGTTCATCAAAACCAAATCATAGCTCATTGCCAACATATAGGTAGAAACTATATTCCTACTCCAAAACCCATATTCCCTCCCTGGTCTATAGAGATGCAACCACTGTATCCTACGTATAACCCTGCCGAAGCATTTTATAGCACCTATGGATATGCTTGGAACCCCTATTGGTATCAGTATCATCCCTAGTCTACTTAGTTTTATTTATTTTGTAATTTGTAATGTTGATACATTTAATACTTATGTTAATATTGTAATAGTTTTTATAATTTTCTAACTTTTATTCTTAGATTTTAATAATTTTTGAATGTGGGGTAATATACCAAACTTCAAAAATATGTATATATGTTTGCAGTTTATCTTATGTACACAACAGGGTAAAACAACGCATTTTCAAAGACTGGCATTAAGTTCAGCAAAAGAAACTAATTTTGACGACAAGATGCAAAATATATGTGAAATAACAACAAGACGGAATGAACAAATGATGTGCACCATTTATCATTCAGCAAACAAACGCCAATATATTTGGAAACTTTGGTAAAATTTAATCATTTTCACACAAATCACCCTCAATAATTTAAATTGTTACTGATTTCTTGCAAATGAGGGCATTGCAAGATCTTAAGTGTGGGAAGGGGTTAAATTCTTTCGGATTTTAAAATTTTTACTTTATACACTTGGTTACCATTAGAAATACTAGTAAAGTAGTAGTTGTATTAGAATCTAGTGCTCTATGATAATAAAGAACAGCCCTAGTCTTATATACTGACTACCCAATTCTAGTAAAATTTTTAAAAAATTTTCAATTAAATGAACTCAAAATCATGTTTATACATATTTATGAACGATAAAACTAGGTTTTAACACCGAAATTATTGTAACCTCGGAAAGTACATAAATTGAGAAACAAACCAAAATGTTAAAATTCATTTAAAATGAAATAGAAGACGATAAAAAGGAAAATAAAAGCCAAGTGTGGGAAAAATTACCAAGTTATCTTAAACATATGTCACATATTTCTGTAACAAATAACTGAAAATACTTTTGCTTTGAACTAAACTAAACTGTTTTACCCGATGAAAGAAAAGAAGAGATGGATCTACACGATGAATCAATTCCATCATTAAAAGGAAGTAAAGTCTTCCGAAAAAGACACGCGCTTCTTGATTTAGGTCAAGAAGTTATCGTCCAGACCAGCTGTAGGTTGACGAAAAATCTAGAAAAGTCATCACTAAAATCAGCAGGAAATCCACGGACCTCAGCATTAAACAGGGTCGCCAAGTGGTCAGATTTATCCTAACCATGAGAAGGATTTATCTCGTACAATGGGGGGGCACCATGCAAATTAGCTTGATAAGACTAATGAATCAGATCCCCAGAAAGGATAATCTCCTTAAAAGATCAAAAATCAGCTTTTAAGCCTGATATTACTCAATCCTTGAGATTGACCTTAAAGATTGAGAATTACAAACTCATAGAATTCAATGATATCTAAACTCGAGCTTGAACGAGAAAATATTTTGATCAAAATTACAAACCGATTTGTTTTCTGAAAACCCTATTTTCAATGCGTTCATTACCATTGAACGTAAAATCCTAGGAATTCACCTGAAATTCATTAGGTCACCTGAACCAAATCGGGTGTCAACCGTAAGAACGGTGGTTGCATAGCATGGTCAAAGACAGGTCCTTGTGCCAGACCGAAAAAATTATAGGATGATCTTTACTATTGCTCATACAAAGGATAGTAATTGCGTCCGACACGTTATAGACCATAATTAAATGCATGTCATTAGACATTGCCTTAACAGTTTCTTGTTCATCACTTTTCTTTACAACCGGACGGTAGTTTGCCGAAAGGTAATATACGGGACAAGTGAACTGGACGTGTTGCTTTCCTAATACAAGGTTAGCAAGTGGGTAACACAAAACCACAAGTGTTGAGCTAAAATTTTCAAATCTGAAACCCACACAACCCATAAAAATATTTTGCAAACACCGGTGAAGGGTTATTCCGGAAAACTTGTCTAGGGTAAAAGCTAGATTGAATTTTCAAAAGATCAAATGTTTTCATAAAGATCCAATTTCCTAACGGATCTAAATTTTCAGAGTCATGTGGGACTGTAAACCGCCTTTCAAATGTGCACTTTGCTTTGGAAACCGAAAGTAAATCGGCTATTTGATTGCAAGTGTCGTTGACCTAAACCCGAGGCAACTGTGGATGACACACCCACCTTTAACCATGGTTCTATCGTTACTATCATTGTTTATACCACCATATCAAAATCACTGATGTACAAAGTGTGATGAATAAAAAAGTGATTCATGTATGTTTTTATTTCAAGTTCTGTATTGCTTGAGGACAAGCAACGCTCAAGTGTGGGGATGTTTGATAAGGCTAAAAAGGAACTTATATTTCATAGCAATATCCCTCCTAAATAATAGGTTTTCATATGTAATTGTATTATATTTTTATTGTAATTGTTTAAATAAATAAGTGCGAAGACAAAAGGCGAAAACGAAGATTTGAAGACACAAACGTCCAAAAAGCTCAAATGTTCAAGATACAATTCAAAAGGTTCAATTTATTGATGAAAAACGTCTAAAAATGACAAGAGTACAAGTTACAAAACGCAAAGTACAAGATATTAAATTGTACGCAAGGACGTTCGAAAATCCGAAACCGGGATATGAGTCAACTATCAACGCCCGACGCAATGGACCAAAAATTATGAGTCAACTATGCATAAGAATAAAATATAATATATAAATAATTATATAAATTATTTATATATTATAAATATATATATAATCATGTCGACAAGCTATGAGACAAAGGATCCCGAGCTGGATTTTCAAACTCCACGACTCGCGGAGTTTGAAGGCCAAAAACTTCACGACTCGCGGAGCTGTCCATTCTGCCGAGTTTATATATAATAAATAATAATAATAATACTCTGTAATAAATAAATAAATAAATATATATATAATATATATAGTATAGGGTAGTTTTATATTAGATTAGTTCGGGTTATGTAAAAGTTATTTTTACGAGTTTTTGAAGTCGAAATTCTGTCCGTGTAACACTACGCGATAAATACTCAATGTAAGTTATGTTTTCCTTTTTAAATTAATGTCTCGTACTTAAGTTATTATTATGCTTATTTGAGCCAAAGTAATCATGATGTTGGACTAAATATTAAAGACGGGGTAATTGGGCTTTGTACCATAATTGGGGTTTGGACAAAAGAACGACACTTGTGGAAATTAGACTATGGGCTATTAATGGGCTTTATATTTGTTTAACTAAATGATAGTTTGTTAATTTTAATATAAAGATTTACAATTGGACGTACCTATAAATAACCACATACACTCGATCGGACACGATGGGCGGAATATTTATATGTACGAATAATCGTTCATTTAACCGGATACGGGAATGGATTAATAGTCTATGGAATTATTAAAACAGGGGTGAAATTATGTACAAGGACACTTGGCATAATTGATAACAAAGTATTAAAACCTTGGGTTACACGCAGTCGATAACCTGGTGTAATTATTAAACAAAGTATTAAAACCTTGTTACAGTTTAAGTCCCCAATTAGTTGGAATATTTGACTTCGGGTATAAGGATAATTTGACGAGGACACTCGCACTTTAAATTTATGACCGATGGACTGTCATGGACAAAACCAGACGGACATATTAAATAATCCAGGACAAAGGACAATTAACCCATGGGCATAAAACTAAAATCAACACGTCAAACATCATAATTACGGAAGTTTAAATAAGCATAATATATTTTATTTCATTTTTCCTCGTACTTTTATTTATTGTCATTTTAATTATTGTTATTTATTTTATATTGTTAGTTAAATATCGTCATTTACTTTACGCTTCGCTTAAAATATAAAATAAACAAACCGGTCATTAAACGGTAAAACCCCCCTTTTATATATTATTAATATAATATATTTTGTACGAATATAATTGTTTAAAATATAGTGTGAAATAAACCAGCTCCCTGTGGAATGAACCGGACTTACTAAAAACTATACTACTCTACGATTAGGTACACTGCCTATAGTGTTGTAGCAAGGTTTAGGTATATCCCATTTGTAAATAAATAATTAAAACTTGTGTAATTTGTAACGTATTTCGTAGTAAAATATAGTACTATCATGTACCCCCACGCTACCACATCAAATAAACAAACAATATAACTATAAAGCATACTTCTCTTCTTTGGCTTTTCAGTAGCCTCATTCATTGGGCGCTTCCTAGCACGTTTTGAACTCTTGGCGCTGGACGGTTCAAGAGTACTTTCAATAATTTCCATATCAGGAGATGGTTGAGCAGTACCACCATCTCCACCCTCAGCAGGCCGCTCTAGGCTTTTCAGTTGTTGCTCAAAGGCAGCATCTTTTACTTTATCAGCCTCAATTTCAGCAGGAGTTTTGGGCCGTTCAGAAACAATTAGGGATCTAGATTGGTCTTCTTAAAAGTCCTGTAAACCTGCATCTCTCCTTCTGCAAACAGGCAACATACCAAGCAAGCAGAAACATATATAAGACAACATATATAACTCATGACAATATAACAAAGAACAGAATATGTCAATAAAGGTGCCTACCACGGCCTTCCCAGCGTAGCACCGGTGTAAATTCAGCACGCCAATTGTTACTCATTTTACAAAGAACCAATATGGCTTCATAATCATTATATGACCGTTGTGGAAACTTGAAAGTCTTCAAGGTGTCAAAAATAAAACTTTTATCCTCAGATAATGTGGTGGACTTGCTAACTCCTATGGTAGTTTTTCTCCAACCACTAACGCATGCCCAGGCATCCTGAACAACCCTTTCATTGACAAAGAAATATGGATCTTTCCAGTTCTTTAAAGAACTTTCCTTCACCCCAGTAAAAGCCTTATTCGGCTTACAGTCGAATGTATACCAACATCTGCTAACTAATCTAGTTCTAAATAATTCATGAAAAATATTCCCATTGGGGGCTTCTCCTACAGAATTACAGTACATTTCAAAAAGAATAATTTTTTGTAAACCTAATGGATGAATTTGACTAAGCCCTATCCCATAATGGGCAAGAATTTGTTGAAGAAAGGAAGAAAGGGGAATATGGAGGTTTTCTACAGTTAATTGCAATTTATAGAGGGTAATCATCTTCTTTGGAGGTTTATTGGCCCTATCGCTAGGCAAAGGCATAATAGGATTCAACAATCTAAGATGTATGTGCTTCTTGCATAACTGTTCTATATCGGCTTCAGTGATACTAGAAGGGATGGTGCTGACATCACGATTATCTCTCTGAGAAGACGTGATGCTGGATTCGACCATGGTAGTACGAAAAAATTAAAATTCAAACAGAAGAAAAGATGAACAATCACTGCCCTTGCACTTCACGGATTGCTAAATTGAATAAATTGCAAGATATCTTCACAGCAAATAATCAGTTTTCAGAAAAGGAAAAAGGTAAAAGGTCGGGCTATTTATAGTCAAGCAAATAGATAATAAAGGGATGAGATTGAGACACGTGTACGGGGGTAGATCAATAGAGCAAACAATTTAAACTTTAAAAATAAATTAAAAAGATTTCGGGGGTAAATTCATAATTGATAAAATGATGTCAGAGCAGGCAATCAGACGGCTACAGCAGTTTTGTGTCTTCGAGGAAAAAGGCATCTTTTATTTTTAGTTTAATGACTTTATATTTTATAAAAATAAAGACATTAAACTGGAGGGGACTTAATGGTGTATCCTAAGAGATACGCGCATAAAAACATCATTTTCATACAGAAAACTCGATCAAAGAGCACAAGAGATAACTAAATTTGGCAATTTTCAGAGTTTGCCGCCCAGCGTACAGCAGGCCGCCCAGCGTCAAGTGTAAGCCCTGCAGGCAGCTTCTATGCATAAGCCCTTTAACTCAGCGCGTGAACAGCACGTAGCCACGTCAGCACACGCCACCGACATTCCGGATACTTCACGTAACAGAACCACTCAGTGATTGACACGTGTACCCCGTGAATTTCGGACATTCTATGCCTATAAATAGACCCCCTGGGTCACCACATTTCACATCATTCTGATCTAAACTTCAGTCAGAGAGAAGTACACTTTCTCTCTCACACAGTTCTTTCTCACTCTAAAATAACATTAGCCGCTTAGCAGCAGTGAGTTAGACGGATCATTACAGATTGATCCACAGATTGATTGAGGCCACCCCACAGATCTTACATCTGTGTTCTGGGTCTGCAGAGATTATTTCTCAAGGGCAAACAACAATCAACAGTATACGCCACACACTGAGCAGCTAATTTTTTATACTAGTACCTTACAGCAGCTATACGGAAAATCGTACTAACAAGTTTTTTAGGATTCGTCCTATACCAATCCATAACTTCACTAAGCACCATCGGACCATCAAGAATTTGATGACCTGCAATAACTGCCGATTGCTCAAAGCTTATAATTTTGTCAATAACCTTAACAATACGGATAGCAAGAATCTTTGCTATAATTTTATAAAACACCTCAATAAGCGAAATAGGACGGAAATCTTTTATAATCGTCGGATTATCCACTTTAGGAATCAAAGTGATAAAAGCCGAAGAAGATCCATTTGGTAATTTACGATCTTGAAGTGTAGCTGTCACAGAGCTAACCAAATCAGATTTAATGTACTCCCAAAATATTTTTAAAAATAGAAATGTAAAACCATCCGGCCCGGGAGCTTTATCATTACCACAAGACCAAACCACATCCTTTATTTTCGCTTCTGTAACAACCCTTTCAAGCCAAGTACAATCATCCCCACTTCACTCATATTAACATATCAATCACTTCACTCATAGTTGGCTTATCTGTAGGCAGAAGTTTGAACACAAAGAAGTGATACGTGTATGCATCTCAAACCCTCTGATTGACAAGATGACTCTGTCAATGTTTAATCCAACAATTCTATTCCTTTCCCTGTTCCTTGAATTCCATGCCTGAAATAAATATTTTATTTAAAACCATAAGTTCGTGATTATCTGAAATTTACGTCAGATAAGTGAGATATAACATACTTATTCTAATTTGTTATCTAGAATTGATTGATTAGCTTGTTATGAATTTATCTATTCATTATGGTTTACGCTTTGAATTTCTTAGCTTGTTTTGTGTATTACTTAATTATCACTTCATAAGTGTAACTTGTTAAACTTTTGTCATAAGCATGGTAAGGAACTACTTGGTGGAACGCCTTTATTGGGTTAGGTGCCCCAGCTTTTTGGCTAAGTCTTATAGCGATGTATCCCCAAAGAAATAATGTGTCTGCAACTTTAATGTTGATTACGACTCTTATAACTGATTTACCATTTACATCATGTAGGTGATGTTTATTTTTGATCATTTAAGAACTTAAGTTACACTTTCAAGTCAAACATATGGTTGTTGCCAACTTTCTTCAATCCCCATGTACATTTACAGTCATTTTCATTAAGATCTTCTACATTAAAATATAACCTTATTCCCTATACAGAGTTTCTCGTAAAACTGGGAACAATTTCAGATATCTTGAAATGCTATCACTGATTGCCCTATTTTATTGTGCATTTTTCACTACATTTATTCTGCCACCTGCCCAATACATGTTACTGAAGAAATTGTGTTGGATTATTCGGGTACTCATAGGCTATACTAGGGTGTTATGTCTCTTCTTTGCGGCTGCATATGAAAATCGGTATGTCAGATTTCTTGAAATGTCAAAAATAAAATAGAATTTGAAAACCTATGTAAAAGGTAATTTTGTATTTATTTTAGTTCAAGAGTATGGAAATGCTGAAGAAAGTAACATTATAAGCATTGTTCTTCCACATTTTTAGAATTTAGGACTAAAACAAAAAAAGAAGAAGCAAAATTAGCTTTTGAATAGGTTTTTAATTTTTATATTATTTTAGACATTTTTAGAAACATGACCTACCGATTTTCATATGAAGCCGCAAAGAACATACATACCACCCAAGTATAGCCTATGAGTACCCGAATAATGCATCGAAATGTTTTCGGTAACATGTATTGGACAGGTGGCAGAAAAACTATAGTAAAAAATGCACAACAAAATAGGGTAAACAGTGATCGAATTTCAAGATATCTGAAAATGTTCCTAATTTTACGAGAAACTCTGCATTGGAATGAGGTTATATTTTAATGTAAGAGATCTTAATGAAAATGACTATAAATGTAAATGAGGATGAAAGAAATTAGGGAAACATCCATTTGTTTGACTTGGAAATGTAACTCAAGATCTGAAATGGACAAAAATAAACATCAGTTACTTGATGTAAATGGCAATTTCAGTTATAACAATCATTATCATCATTAAAGTTGCAAACACAATATTACTTTGGGGATACACCGCTAAAAGACCGAGACAGAAAGTTGGGGCACCCAACCTAATGAAGGCAATTCCACCAAGCAGTCCCTTACCAAGCCTTTGACAGAAGTTTAACAGGTGATCCATTACGAACATAAGAACACGATGACTTTCGTAACGATGATAATTAAATTGTTTTTGATATGGAGCTTTTGTGTTGTACGTATAACAGAAAAAGAATTGGAAGATGCAAAATAAATATGAGGATAAAACTCTTTGATTTTCATTTTCTCTCTTTAGTACATGTAAGTGAAAACTACAAAATATTAAAGGCTACCATTTCTTTCGTTAATGATCCATTACACCTTTATCCGAGAAACAAGAAAAATGGGTCATACATGAGAGAAAAGGACTAGTCAAAGTCATTCATGATTTACTCATTAAAAAAAACCTACGTGGGAAAATGGCAAGATCCACACCAATGATCCCATGATCCCATGATCTTGTGTATGTATGCATCATGGAGAAAAACATGCTTCACTTGCATCTATATATATTTGTTGTAAATGAAAGAAATGGTAGCCTTTAGTATTTTGTAATTTTCACTTACATGTACTAAAGAGAGAAAATGAAAACCAAATAGTTTTAACCCTATATTTATTTTTCACCTTCCTTCTTTCCCTGTTATACGTACAATACAAAAGCTTCATATCAAAAACAACTTAATTATCATCGTTACGAAAGTCGTCGTGTTCTTATTTTTAAAACGGATCAAGTGGTATCAGAGCATCGGTCCTACGGTGATCAACTACAAAGCTTCCGCCAGTTTTTGAAAGTGTCATACGAATGACCAAGAAAAAGAAGAAAAGAAGACAATAAAAAATGGGTATGAAGAAAAAGAAACAACTATTTGCCAACTGCATTAATTACGGTGTAATAATTATTATTATTATTATTTAATTAAAACCCTAATTAGGGTTAGTATTTTAAATAATTAATTTAGTTTTATTTATTTAATTTATATTTTAAGTTTAATTAGTTTAATTAATTTATAAAATTAATAGTTTTATAAAATAAATAATATAAAAATAATATTTTTATAAAAATTGTAATTTTTTACAACTTTTAATATATTTTTATATTTTGTATCTTTTTAATTGTTTTAGCGTAATTTTTGTATTTTTCGCCCGTATTTAGTTTTAAGATATAATTTTTGCCATAGTTATTTTTATATCTAGAATTTTAGGCTTTGCCGTAAAATCCCTTAAGTGCTTTTTCTTTAGACTAAGATCTAAGTGCTTTAGAATTTTGCGACGCCTTTTTAAGTTTTAGTTCCTTTTTAAGATATTGCCATTTGGGATATAGTTTTACATTTAAGCTTTAATATTTTTAGACGCAACTTTTAATTTTTAGTTTTTAGTTCCTTTTTAAGTTTCAAAAAGCTACTTTCTTATTTTTATTTTTCGACGCCTTTTACCTATGTATCAATTATCACTCCAATTAGTAATCTCAATTTGCAATTTTAATTTTAAGTTAGTGATAGTAATAAGGTTGGGTTAGTCGAGTGTTTTTAAAATTTTATAAGTCGCTCTTTTTCTTTTCTTTTTCGCCCTTTTTCGACGCGCTTTCTTTTTCTTTCTTATTTCTCGACATTCTAGTTTTAGGACATAGATTTTTATTCTTCTTCTTATCTATATTTCTTAAAATTACGAAAATTTATTTTAAGTGGTTAAATTGATAGACATCAAAATTTTCTGGTTCGTAGTAATAGTTGGATTTGTACGTGGACCGGGTTATTGGAGCCAAACAGTACTCAATTATATTGAGACCAAACGAATCCTGCCCCTCTGCTGCATCTTTTGGCTATTCGAAACGTGGGCAAAATCAGAAAAGTCTATTAATTGGATAACTTATATAATTTTTCTTTCCTTTTAAAAACTAATAGGATATTCAGTGAATGCACCGAGCAAGACGTTCACCACCTTTTGTACGTTCACCACCTGTAACCAGATCAAGACATCTAGCAAATATTGTCGCCGTTGATTTTTCTTTAGAATCGTCATCCAGTCAACCAAGTACTCCAATTCAAATTTCCGATAATCCATTTTTTAAACCCGACCTCACAATTGAGAATCCGGAGAATATTCAGGGATGATTCATAGATCCTGAACCATTAATTTTTCCTCCGGAACCACCAATCATTCAAACAGAGATTGTTGAGGAACGAACCATTACATCAGAATCCTCTAGTGATTCAGATTCAACAAATTCAATCATGGAAAATCTAGAACCTTTAAGTATGGAAGACCGAATGCGAGCTAAACGCACTGGCCAAGCTCACGCAATTACTCATCCAGACATTAATGCGCCAGATTATGAAATCAAAGGACAAATTCTACATATGGTGACTAATCAATGCCAATTTAGTGGTGCGCCGAAGGAAGATCCAAATAAACATCTTCGTACCTTTAATAGGATCTGCACACTATTTAAAATATGAGAAGTTGATGATGAACAGATATATCTCATGTTATTTCTCTGGACTTTAAAGGGAGAAGCCAAAGATTGGTTGGAATCGTTACCTGAAGGGGCGATCGATACATGGGATGTTTTAGTTGAAAAATTTCTTAAACAATTCTTTCCGGCATCTAAAGCCGTAAGACTTCAAGGAGAAATTGTTACGTTCACACAGAAACCGAATGAAACTCTATATGAGGCATGGACAAGATTTGGAAAGTTATTAAGAGGATGTCCGCAACATGGTTTAGACACCTGTCAAATAGTACAAATATTCTACCAAGGATGCGACATCACTACAAGGAAAGACATAGATATAGCAGCTGGTGGTTCTATTATGAAGAAAACCGAAACTGATGCTTATAAAATTATTGATAACACTGCTTCCCACTCACATGAGTAGCATCAAGAAAAAGATATCGTTAGATCATCTAAAGCAGCTAGAGCCGATTCTAGCCATGACTTAGATTCCATTTCTGCAAAGATAGATGCTGTCGAGAGACGAATGGAAAAGATGACTAAAGATATTCACTCAATACGAATTAGTTGTGAGCAGTGTGGAGGACCACATTTGACAAAAGATTGTCTCAGTATTGAGCTAACAATGGAATAAAGAGAGAATATTTCATATCTAAACCAAAGGCTTGGAAATAATTATCAGAATAATTATCAACCGCCAAGACCGATTTACAATCAAAACCAGAATTATAACCGAAATGTTCCATACAACAACCAACAAGGTCCTGGAAATCAACAAGTATCCAACAATACTTACAACCAGCAAAGACCTAATTTTCAAAACAAACCACCACAAACCGATGATAAAAAGCCGAATTTAGAAGATATGATGACAAAGCTAGTTGAAACTCAAACACAGTTTTTCACATCTCAGAAACAAACTAATGAACAAAATGCTCAAGCATTTAGAAATCAACAAGCTTCTATTCAAAATCTGGAACAAGAAGTAAGTAACCTAGCAAGGTTAATAGGTGAAAGAAAACCGGGAAGTTTACCTAGTGATACAAATGCTAACCCCCGGAATGAAACAGCTAAAGCCATTACCACAAGAAGTGGTACAACACTTAAACCACCTGAAATACCTGTAACTTCTGATGAAACTATTCCTACTCCACAAGAACCACAACCTGATCAAGATAAGGAAAAAGAACCGGTAGTTGAAAAGGTTAATGAAGATAACACCGTTAAGGCTAAACCTTATGTTAAACCATACCAACCACCACTTCCTTACCCGAGTAAAATGAAAAAAGAGAAACTTGAAGCCGAGCAATCCAAATTCTTGGATATGTTTAAACAGATAAATGTAAATCTTCCTTTCATTGATGTGATTTCAGGAATGCCTAGATATGCTAAATTTCTGAAAGATCTAATCTCAAATAGAAAGAAAATGGAAGAACTCTCGGCTGTTACTATGAATGCTAATTGTTCAGCAGTGCTGTTGAATAAAATACCAGAAAAACTATCTGATCCAGGAAGTTTCACAATTCCATGTTTTCTGGGTAGTCTTAGTTCAATAGAAGCATTAGCAGACTTAGGTGCTAGTATAAATCTAATGCCGTATTCACTATACACTAAACTAGACCTTGGAGAATTGAAACCAACAAGAATAAGTATACAACTAGCCGATAGATCAATAAAATATCCTAGAGGGATAATGGAGAACATGCTAGTTAAAGTTGGTACTTTAGTATTTTCAGTAGATTTTGTTGTTCTGGACATGGAAGAAGATTCTCAAGTTCCTCTCATATTAGGAAGACCATTCTTAAACACGGCTAAAGCAATGATAGACGTGTTTGGTAAGAAACTGACCCTAAGTATAGAGGACGAGAGTGTTACCTTTTCAGTTGATAGAGCAATGCAACAACCGCAATCTGCAGATGATACATGCTATTATATTCAAACTATAGATTCACATGCAGAATTATTAGAAGAATTTCCAGAATTACAAGGAACAGGAGAATGTTCTTTAGGAGAAGGAACTGAACCAATTGATGAAACTGAAATGTTAGCTACACTAGTGGCTAATGGATATGAACCAACAACAGAAGAAATTCAAATGCTAAAAGAAGAAGACAGATATCGATATAAATCATCGATAGAAGAACCTCCGAAATTAGAGTTAAAGCCACTTCCAAACCATTTGGAATACGCTTATTTACATGGTGAATCTGAATTACCTGTAATAATATCGTCTTCTCTTACTGAAAATGAGAAATCACAACTCATTTCTGTGTTGAAAGCTCATAAACCAGCTATTGCATGGAAGATTCATGATATGAAAGCAATAAGTCCTTCGTATTGCACACATAAAATCCTTATGGAAGAAGGTCATAAAACGTATGTGCAACGCCAACGAAGACTAAATCCTAATATGCAAGATGTTGTTAAAAAAGAAATTATTAAACTGCTAGATGCAGGTTTAATTTATCCGATTTCTGATAGTCCATGGGTAAGCCTAGTTCAATGCGTGCCTAAGAAGGGTGGCATGACTGTCATTACAAATGAAAAAAATGAGCTTATTCCTACTAGGACTGTAACAGGATGGCGTGTTTGTATTGATTATAGAAAATTAAATGACGCCACCAGAAAAGATCACTTTCCCTTACCTTTCATTGATCAAATGTTGGAAAGATTAGCCGGAAATAGTTACTATTGTTTTCTTGATGGTTTTTCCGGATATTTTCAAATTCCAATAGCACCCGAGGACCAATAGAAAACCACGTTCACGTGCCCTTATGGTACTTTTGCTTACAAACGCATGCCATTTGGACTTTGCAACGCCCCTGCAACCTTTCAAAAGTGCATGATGGCGATATATCACGACATGATAGAAGAATGCATGGAAGTTTTCATGGATGACTTTTCAGTCTTCGGTGATACTTTTGAATCATGTCTAGTTAATCTGGAACGAATGCTTATTAGATGCGAACAATCAAATCTAGTACTTAATTGGGAGAAATGCCATTTCATGGTTAAAGAAGGCATCGTTCTTGGTCATAAAATTTCAAAGGAAGGAATTGAAGTGGATAGAGCTAAAGTAGATGTAATTGCTAAACTTCCACATCCCACCAATGTTAGAAGAGTTAGGAGTTTTCTAGGGCATGCCGGTTTTTACCGACGTTTCATAAAAGATTTTTCTAAAATTGCCACTCCTATGAATAAACTCCTAGAAAAGGATGCTCCATTCATCTTTTCAGATGAATGCATCAAATCTTTTAATATTCTTAAAGAGAAACTCACTAATGCGCCGATCATGATAACACCAAATTGGAATCTACCGTTTGAACTTATATGCGATGCAAGTGATTTTGCAATGGGAGCCGTTTTAGGACAAAGGATTGAAAAACGATTTCAACCTATATATTATGCTAGTAACACGTTACAGGGAGCACAAACAAATTACACAAATACTGAAAAAGAACTCCTTGCTATTGTCTTTGCTTTTGACAAATTTCGTTCATATCTCGTTCTAGCAAAAACGGTGGTCTATACCGACCATTCTGTTGTTAGATACCTATTTTCGAAACAAGATGCCAAACCAAGATTAATCCGTTGGATCTTACTCTTACAAGAGTTCGATATTGAAATCCGAGATAAAAGAGGAGCAGAAAATCTCGCCGCTGATCATCTTTCTCGTCTTGAAAATCCCGAATTAGAAGTTCTATATGAATCGGCCATACAAGACAACTTTCCTGATGAATATCTATTGAGGATAGATTATAATGAAATTCCATGGTTTGCAGACTATGCAAACTACTTAGTATGTGGATTCCTTGAAAAAGGATTATCGTACCAAAAACGAAAGAAATTCTTCAGTGATGTAAAACACTATTTCTGGGAAGATCCACATTTGTTTAAAAGTTATCCAGATGAAATAATACGCCGATGTGTATTCGGAGATGAAGCTAGTAAAATTTAAACCATTGTCACACAGGACCAACAGGAGGGCATTATGGGCCTCAACTAACAGCAAGAAAAGTTTATGATGCTGGATTCTATTGGCCTACAATTTACAAAGACGCACACCTTCTTTGAAAATCCTGTGATGCTTGTCAAAGGGGCGGAAAAATAAGTCAACGTGATGAAATGCCACAAAATGTCATTCAAGTATGTGAAGTATTTGACATTTGGGGTATTGACTTTATGGGTCCATTTCAAAAATCTCATAATAATCTATATATTCTCGTAGCCATTGATTATGTATCTAAATGGGCGGAAGCACAAGCTCTCCCAACTAATGATGCACGAGTTATAGTCAACTTTTTAAAACGTCTTTTTGCAAGGTTTGGAACACCGAAATCTTTAATAAGTGATCGGGAAACTCATTTTTGTAATAATCAACTTGAGAAAGTTCTCAAAAGATATGGAGTAACTCATAAAATCTCCACTGCTTATCATCCACAAACAAGTTGACAAGTTTAAAATACCAACCAAGCTTTAAAACGTATTCTAGAAAAAACCGTAGGATCAAATCCGAAGGAATGGTCCATAAAATTGAAGGATGCACTTTGGGCTTTTAGAACAGCCTACAAAACTCCAATTGGAACCACACCTTTTAGACTCGTTTATGGAAAAGCATGTCATCTTCCAGTAGAAATTGAACACAAAGCATTTTGGGCTTTGAAGACATGTAATCTTGATTTACATGAAGCTGGACGTCTACGGTTAAGTCAACTAAACGAATTAGAAGAATTAAGACATGAAGCATACGAAAATTCGTTAATCTATAAA